>NC_052031.1:63744261-64050356 GCF_015832195.1 Motacilla alba alba
GTAAGAGATCTCAGACACCAAGGGAGTCCAGAGTGTCTCTATGCAGAGATTTTTAAACATCTTCATCACTGTATTTGTCTGGGCAACGAAAAGTGGTTTTGCTTCCAGCAGGTGAAAATTTTATGAGTATTTTGATGGAACTTAGTAATTGTCATACACAAAGGAACCTTGCAAAATAGGCTGGTGGAGTGTAACAGATCTGTGAAATCAAGCTTTCATCATCCTATTAGCAGTTTTCTATGAGCTCTGGAATCGAAATGTTCCCAGTGTGTATCCATTCCTACTCCACCCCACTCAGCACATGCATAAATATTTTTTTTAAAGTCCCAGGCTTCCCAACCCTCCCCTGCAGAAACAGAGGTGATGATTGTAAACAGATAAGCTTCCCAAACTCAAGGGAGAAAACAGTGGAAGAATCTGTTAATTTGTAATAGGCTTATTCTTACATGCAGAGGTATTTGTGTAAGATTGATTCCCTCACTAGAAGATGATGCAGAAAATTACTACAAGTTTTCATTTTTTAAAATATTTTAAAGTAAATAAGGAGGGGGGGAATTAGGTAGGAAAGTATATAGAATGCATAGATATGAAGAAAATACTGCAAGCAGAAAGCTATCAACCATTAAATTGCATAGCCAGTTTATCCAAGGATAGCTGAAGCAATGATGTGAAAGCAATAAATGATCTTTTCCCAGCTAACAAATCAGTCTTTAATGGGTGAGGCCAAGTTCTTATCTACACAAGAAAGCAGGATTGTGCCAGCAGCTGGGTTCATGGACCAGTGCCAAATATCCGCTAACTGGAGGTATCTTGACTTGTAAAATGTCATCAGTGCAAGCTCCTGGTGCTGGTTGTCCCTGCTCCAGGGGTTTGTGGCCACAGTGAGCTGATCCCGTGTGGGTGAGTCTGGCTGCCACAGCGGCTCACTGAGCTTCAGCAAAGCTCTGGAAGAGGTTTTGTCCTCTCATGGACAAGGCCCAAGGCTTCACATCCTGCTCTGGGTTGTGCACACAAGGAAAGCAGTGCTGGAGCTGCTCATGGGCCCAGCTTGGCTTCACTGCTCTGAGATTGTCCCACAACAGGGCAGCTCCCACTTTTCAGCCTCTTCCAGGTTGTTAAAAGCTCCAGTAACCAGCCAAGGGGCTGCAGGTGGCCCACGCAGGGAGGACCTTCAGCATCTTCACTGCTGTGTGATGATGTTGTTTGTTTGACTCCCATCCTGCTCCTGAAGGACAAGAGCAGCCACCAAACTGGGTCTTCATAATCAAGTGTGGGCAAGATTTTGCAAGTATTCCCCTTAGGGATGAAATCATATTGGCAAATCACTGTCTATGACTCTATCTGTGTTATTTGTGTAAGATCAAAAAAAAAATCCAGTTGTTGAATTAATCCTTCTCACACCTTTCATGACCCTGAGGTCTGTTGCAATGCTCCTGTGATTGCACAAGGTCTAATTACATAGGTGCTGGTGATATCCATTTGATTGAAAATGTATTTGGGGAGGGGTGGGGTGAGGGGGGGCTTATCTTAGCACAGAGTGGTGCTGTGGCAAGGGCATTAACTTAAGAATTCGATTTTGGACTCACCTTTTAACTCTGCTGCAGAACTTTTGCATGACATTGAGCAAGTCACCTAGCCCAGTTCTCCTCTGTAAAATGGGGATAATGAAAACCTCTTTTACTCCACAGGAAGTATAAATGCTTTCACTGTTGAGAGCCCTTTCAAATTCTTCTGATGAAAGCCAGGTACTATTACAAGGATGCTCATGCTGATGTCTCTTGTATTTGTTTGCTAGTCTGTCTACTAAGGTTACTGAAACCTTTCCAGACTTCTGGCTAGTTTCAAACTAATACATTAAAAAAAAGAAAAGGTGCATAGACAAAGCACATGAGCCACAGAACCATTTTCTTTCCCTCCAGTGTGGAATTCCTAATATTTTGAGTCAGGATTTCTGAAGCAATCAGCCTCCTTGGATCATCTGTTTGTGTGCAGCTCCACCCCTTCCCTTCCCCCCACCAAGTGGGAAAAAAACCCCTGAATACAAATCCTTAAGCTTAAATATTTCTTTAGCTTTCTCCAACTCTCTGTGACCCTGTGTGAACCCTGTGTTGACCCTGGCCCATGTGGGGTCATGACCCATAGCTGGGAAACACTGGCCTAAACCCAAGATGTTGGTGGGGCTGCCTCTCAGAGGTGACTTGACAGCTTTCTGTGGGTGTGGGGCAGCCTTGCAGAGGATGCTCTCAGCTGCCAATCATGAGATATTCTGTTTCATCCACATCAGGGAGTTGGTCCCATGGAGTTTAAGGAGGAACAAAGCCCACACAGCACAAAAATGAGGTTTCTATATAAGCTTTGACTCTCTTGGGGACCTCAAGATATATTCTTCTTTATTTTTTTTTTTGTCCTGAAATAGCTCAGATTCTAAGATGGGAGAATTTTTTTTTTTATCATGGCAGTCATTTGGCATTGATTAAACATAGCACCCAAGAAAAAAAATAAAAAAGAGAGATGTCAGAAAAAGGTCCAAATGAAAAGAGAAAATAACTTTTTCAGAAGGGTTTGTATTTTGAATGTCCTCTGAGAAAAATATCTGCAGAGCTGACAGTAGCAGGGATATGTTGAGTCTGGAAGAGCAGAATGGCAGCTGGGAAAATGAGGGGTGGATGGTGGTGGAGAAGGAAAGCATTGGAGAGTACATAAAAGAAGCACCAAATGGAGCAGAAGTGTTGAAGAACATTGCAAATATTGCCATGAAAGAGAGAAGGGACACAGGAAAGAGATATTTGGGAGTATGTGGCTGAAGGCAGAGAGAAGCACTGACAGCTGGTCTATTTGTGCTGAGGAGCAGGTGAGTCACTGTGGGTGCAGAGCTGGCACAGCTCCCTTTCCTGGCCACTGCTGCTGGGTCCCAGGACTCTGCATGCTGAACTGGGAGTGATGGATGGATCTGCTGAGCACACCTGGGCCAGGTTATGTTCCCCATTCTCAAATTAGGATTTATTGGTGCAGGTGGAGACTCAGAACCTGGCAGGAGTGGGTGTCTCTCAAATAGACAATGTATTATCTGCTACCTGTGAAGCCATTTCTTCTCCTTGGGACAGGCAAGAAATTCTGAGGTCTGTTGGTATCAAAATCAAAGAAATGAGCTCCTCCCAAATCTCCCTTGGTGTGTTACTTCTTATGGCTCCTCAGCTGCCTTGTCCTCACAGCTGGCAGTCCAAAATCCTCCCTCTTTGGCCCAGTGGTACCAAGGAGAGGGCTGTGCCAACAGTTCCCTGAAGCTCATTTGGTTGTTAGCACTGGATCTTCACTTGGCTTTGCAGGAGTTCTTTGGCAGAACATGGCCAGTGCTGTTGGTTCCTGGAAATGGGTATTTGCAGCTAAGGATGATTTCTCTGAGGTGTTTTGGCTGATGTAGGCTTTCTGCCCTCCTTCAGGAAACCCCTGTGCTTCTCACCCCCCTTTCTTCCCTGGCCCATAATTTCCTCCATGGTTATTTTGTGCCAGGCTGTTTTTCATTCACTAAACAGCTGCCTGTTGAAGAGACTTTTGGAGGAGTTGTCTTAAACTTTAGTCAACTTCCTTAACAAACTTATTGTTTAGTCACAGTTGAATTGTTAACTCTTAATCCCCTTCCATTGTCTTTGGGCCCCACAAGAAAGATGCAAACAGCCATTTTCATTGCTTTCTTTCTTTTATTAGTGCAAGTGCATGAGTTTTCTCCAAATAACCATGTGACCTTATCCATTTCATACAAAAGAACGTGCTTTCAGGAATACAGTTGGTCACACAGGGTGTCCTAAGAGAAAAAAAATGTGTTTTCAGTCATGCTTTATCTTGAAAAATAGTGATGTGTGCTTGCTATTTTTTCCTTTGAAAAATTGGGAGCACTAAAAAAGACCCGAATTTCTGAGTAAAAGAGACACTTTTTGCTTGTCACATTTTCTTGGTTCTTACATCACCTGACAGGGAAACTAATACGTATCTAGTTTATTACAATACCTAGAGAGAGAAACAAGATGCCTTTGGTTAGCAAACTTTATAGAGAGAAGATAAAGGTCAGGACCTTAGCAAGGGCCATGAAGGTTGCAGAGAGTGTTCAAATGATCTCTGCCTGTTCCATGGGATTAAGCATCACCATTTGATCCTATTAATGTCACAGATTGAATTTCACATCTCCATTGTACAGGGGACACAAATCCGAAAGTGGCCCTAAACAGATGCAAAGGCACTTGTGCTTCCACGGGGTGACAATTCCAGGATTCACACACTCCTTGCCAGGTTGAAACACCAGGGAAAAAAAGTTTCTGGAGTGCCTCTGCAATTGTTCCCAACCATTGCCAATTTAACATTTATTGGCATGGTTTTAGCCATTTAAATTTTAGTCATTATTTCTCCAGAGAATTTTAAGACCCACTAGGTAGTTAATAACTTTGATTAAAATATATCTTTTTACAGTCTTGGTTTTCTGCCTATTTTCACTATTTTCATTGAAACAGTGATTTTCGTCATTTGCCTGCTCTTGTAAATCCATGCACAAGGATGGATGTAACAGAAAGAAAACTGGAGAAAATACAATTTGAAAGAAAAAGAAAGCCTAAACAGTTTTCGGGATTAGTAGGATTTGTGTAAATATTAACAGGTTGAAATATTCCATCCGGAAGGAAATGGAAAAATTAAATCCATATATGTTTGCATATTATGAAAGTGTCAAATAGAGGGAATTCAGTAAGAAACCAAATACCCTTTGCTAGATGAGGGTATTTGGTAAATCATGTTTTATAGCTGAATGTGGATTAGACAAGCCATAACTATTTTGTCAGGTTTTGACTGAATGCCTGTATTTTTTATTACATATATGACATTTTAATCAACTTCATCTTTGACTGAAGGCCGACTGGAGAAGCAGTTTCCATCTGACCTGTCCTTGTTTTTTAACAGGGAGCAAAAAAGGAAGAATGAAATAATCTAGAAGCAAATTGTTGTGTTAGACAAAGTGGGGTGAAACATAACGAGATAATCAAATTGGATGTTGGAGGAAATAAAACCATTTCTCATGTAACTGATTGGGTTCCTTCAGATGCACTGTGACTTTCATGCACTGTGGGGTAAGGAAAGGGCTTCATCAACATCCCCTCAGTGCTGCAAAACACATGATAGAATGGTCTGCTCATGATTCATTAAGTCCTCTGAAAAAGTGGGGGTTTATTCAAATGCTTCAGCTCTGCCTTGTTCCCCTCGTTAGCACTCAGAGAATGGCAATGAGCTGAGAAAGAGCAGAGCTCCTTTTGCAAGCCCCCTGATTTACAGATCCCGGTGCACGGACACTATCTTTGGAACATTCATTACAGACGTCGGGATGCCGAGTCTTTAATCAGTGTGGTGTTAATTAATACCCTATTTGTTACTGTCACTGCCTGAACACTGGGTGTGCAAAATCCCACATGTGAAAGTGCTCAGAGTAATCAGGTAATACCTCAGTGAGGTGCTGCTCTGCCGGAATGTCAGGGGGTGCCAAGAAAAGCATTGCAAGCACAAAGAAAAAGAAGGAAAGAAGGAAAGAAGGAAAGAAGGAAAGAAGGAAAGAAGAAAGAAAGAAAGAAAGAAAGAAAGAAAGAAAGAAAGAAAGAAAGAAAGAAAGAAAGAAAGAAAGAAAGAAAGAAAGAAAGAAAGAAAGAAAGAAAGAAAGAAAGAAAGAAAGAAAGAAAGAAAGAAAGAAAGAAAGAAAGAAAGAAAGAAAGAAAGAAAGAAAGAAAGAAAGAAAAGAAAGAAAGACGAAGGTGAGAGGGTGAGATTGTGAGTAAGGTTTCCTTTAGACCTGGCCAATAAGGGGCTATTTCTGCAGCTTAAAATGCTCAAGCTCTTTCCTTGGAGCTGCACTGGTTCTGTCTGTCCTGGGCTGTGCTTTCCCTCTGAGGGACCAACTGCTGCACAAGTGTCATGTATGCTGCTGGCTACGCAAAGACCTGCTGTGGAATCAATAAGAAACATCCCAAAAGCATGCAGAGAGGAGAAATGTCTTCCAAGCAGATGATGGGCAACTTCCAAGCTGAAGAACAGTTTCTACTGCTGATGCTCCAAAGAGAAGGGTGTGCTGAAATATTAAATATTCCAGCATTTCCTTCTCTTCTAGCAGCCTTCCAGTATCCAAATGGGACCAGGTGAAATGGCCCAAACTGAAGGGGAGTAGGTTAGCATGAGAAGCTGGGGAGAAATTCTCCATTGTGAGGGTGGTGAGGCTGTGGAGGGTGTGCAGAATGAGGAACTGAGAGCCCTGCCAGAGCCCAGGGAGGGAGGTGGATGCCCCTTCCCAGAGAGATGTGCAGCAGGAACCTAAGCTGAGGGCTCAAATTTGTTCCTCAAAGCAACCATTGCTTGCCTTTGAGAGAGCAGAGGGAGAAGCCAGGCCCTCGAGGAACCGCCAGAATTGGTGCAGATGAGAGGAAGAATTAATTCTATTTCACCCCAACAACAGTCTTCCATTCTGGTGGTTCTGATTTCTGGATGGATTAGTGTAAAGAGCAAGATTATTTCCAGTGAAAAGCTAAGGTTATACTGCAATATTCTTAACAGGACCATGGCTTCATGTCTCTGGTAATGATGGTCACCAGTTCACCACAGAGGAATGCAATTTTTTTATTACTTCTATCATATATGAATGGTAACCAGTGAATCTTTCAGAAGCATCCAGGGACCTGGTCTGTGCTGTGGAAAGCCTTTTATTGCATTTTTAGAATCAAGCAATCTTTTTACTGAGATAACACATTTACCCAAGGCTTGACCCATTTCTACTGACATGTTCTTATGAAAAGAAAAAAAAAAGAGTGAAAAGGAATTTTTCTCTCTGTATGTGTTTGAATGTCCACAGGTAGCTCCATGGTAGCAAGGTATCAACTCTCTTTTCTATACCTTAATGCTGATGACTGGTTAAGAAAAGGAATGAGAAAATCTACACTGGTTTGATAGAGGAATTAAATTCTGTTGAAAATATTTAACTGTATTTTCCAAATCTTTTACTGTGGCCTCCAGATGGAGAGGAGAAACAGCATAAATTAAATTAATCTGCAGTGTAAACAAGTTCTGTGGTGGTCAATTTAGTAATATCAACCCTTGCTTTGGCACTCTGGTTTTGTCAGACTTGGGCAATTAAATTTGGCTTTTGATGGCTTTCAAAGCTGTAAAGGGGTCAAAAAATTTAAACTTGCTACAGTTGTGATATGGTTGGGGATTTTCAGAGAGTAAGAGTGACCGTGCACAAAATATACCTGAATAATATAACTTTATTTTGCATTATACTAATTAGACATAAGTAAACTCCATCTAAAAACTTACATTGCTTGTGGCTGCTTCTGCCTCATCTTATCCATGCAGTATTTATTCCTTTCATTTTGTTGCCTTTTCATTTTTTTTTTAAATCTGATTTAAAAAAAAAGAAAAGTGACAAGTTGTGGTCTGGACATTGATGGGCAGAATCCAATGCCTTTTTATGAAGAGAAGTTAAAGACAAGATGACAAAGAAAGTGAGAATGGGGTCAGGTGAAGGGGCCCCAGCAAAAAAAAAAAAAAAAAAAAAAAAAAAAAAAAAAAAAAAAAAATCAGAATAGAGACCCTGGTCTGAAGGAAAAGAAGAAAGAATGGGCAAAGGTCCGGAGACAAGAGGAGCAAGAAATAAACCAGGAGCAGAAGATGGAAGCTTCTGGTAAAGGCAGAGGGGTGAAATAATAAGTGGATATCTTTCTTTTTCTTTTCAGTTACCATCAGCATCTGTTACTGATAATTTCTGTGTTTTTGAAGAAGAGCTGGTATAGTGAGTGAGCCAGCCCACCAACATAGCCAGCAAAGGAAAAAGAAGAGAACAGGTTCGAAGAAAAGGAAATGCAGGGGGTTTATATCTGATGGTAAACACTTTCATCCTTCCCTGCTGCTTGAATAATGCATCCTAATTTGACATGACTGTACTGGTCACCAAGTTCATGCTAGGGTTATATAATCACAATCTGATCGTTTTTCTTAAGTGCTGCTCAGCACAGAATCCTTTTATGTGGATAAAGGAAAGCAGCTATTCTTTTTCTTGTGATTTTTGGCTTGGGTTGATAGAAGTGTCGGCCAAGAATAAAAATACCTTTATAATCTTTAGCCTTTTTCCCTCCAACACTTGTGAGTTGTACTATTATTTCTGCATTGTCCTTCTATCAGCTGACAGAGAACCTGGTGTTTATGCCTCTGTTGGTTTAATAGTACATGGCTTTTGTTCAAGTTTATTGAAGAGTGCTCCAGAAGATGAGTGTGGTCTTCAGATTGTGCCTGGCCATATGTGAATGACTTCAGATTTTTTATTTCTTCCCTCTCTACTCAGAAGCACGAAGCTGGAACTCAGCCCCATTGCTCCACCTCTGTGAATTCCATGACTGACAAGGTCTGGATTTTCTGGGGCTGTGCAAAATGCCCCAACTTCAGTGACTGCTTTTGTGACAAAGATAGGAGCACCACCTGCCACTTACCCTTCCTTTTGAAGCTCTGAAGTTGTCTCTGTGAGAAAAGCTACAAGGGACTTTATTTCTGTGTAGAGTAATCCTCTCTCAGTATTGTATTACTTTTTTCTATTTTTTTTTAATTTGTTTTAATATAATGTGGCCACCACTGTTTCAAGGAAAAACTTGCTTCCTCAGGAAGTCTTTGCCTGTCCTTTTTTCCTATAAATGAAGTAAGGTGCAGCCACCAAGATTCAAATTGCACTTGCAGCCTCATCTCAGGATTTAAGTGTGCCTGGCTCTGCATTTGTTGTGAGGCTTGAAAGGTGACTGATGCTGCAGCAAAGAGCCTTGTCGGTGTCACCCTCTTTAGGAATGGAATCGCACTGGCAGGAGAGCTGAGTTCTTCTGGACTATGGGTAATTTACTCTGTTGTTTCAAAAAAAGCCAACACTTCTCAGCTCCTAGAGTAGATATGTTTCATACACAGCATTTTGTGGTGAAGTGCTGGTTGAGATTTGGGTGCTACTCATAGGAATGATTGGACACCTGTCTGCATATCCAAAGAGCAGAACATGACTTACATGAATGTTATGTGGGGGATTAGCAGCTTTCAGAAGAATTACTCTTACCTGACTGTTGTTTTGCAAAAGAAATAGGTTTATGTTAAGTACTCACACAGGTGTAGAGCTGTTGATATAAAAAGAGAGGATTAGCTTTGTTTTGCTGGGTTTTACACAAGCATTGTATTTAAATCTTTGTTGCAGAGACAACTATTGATTTTCACCGTGTGCTTGCTTGGTAGGGAGCTTTTGGATTTCAGATTTTGCAACCAGCAGCAACACACTGAATAGGTTCTCCTTGTCTGACAGTAGTGTGACTCTCTGCACTCATTTCCTTTCCTGGAAAACAGGAAAAACAGGTGCCCTGCGTGGAGGGTCCCTCTGCTTCTGCCTGGTGTGGGAATAAAAAACCTGTCCAAAAGGGCAGGTTTGCACCTCTGCTGAGCAGGGGGTTCGTCCCACACTGCACAGCCAACATGGGCTGGACTTTGTGTGATGTACAGCCTCGTGCAGCACCACACACACAACCCATCGTGTCCAGAAAAGTGGCTTTGTTTTGTGGCCAGAGAGGGAAAAGGGTGAATGCTGGAAAATTGGGATAACAACACTCATAGAGTGTTTAGAGGGTGTCCTTTGCAGATAAACTCAAGAATGTTTGTGGAGCATTCCGACTCCAGGTCAATACATTATTAAAACAAAACAAAACACTCATCAGGAAATGAACAATTTTATATTTAATGCTGGCTTTGGATGCTATGCAGCAAATAAAGACACTGAGCAATTTGTGTAATAGGAATTGTAAATAGATTTCCCTGTGCTGAGCCCCACAGAACTTTTGCACTAAATCTGGCACTTCCAATCTTTTAAATGGCTGACTTTGTGTCCATAAGCTTTTAAGGATTTGTTTACAGTGTAATAGATGTTTAAAACTAATGATCCAGTGAAATTAGCCTGGTAGAGTAGAGGAAAAAAAGGTGGTTGGGATTAATGTGTGTGCTGTTTGTGAAAGATTTGGGATATATGGTAATTTACTTATAAATGCATGTATTATAAGATGACCAAAATTATTCAGCCTTCAATAAGAGTTAGAACAAGAGAGTAGCCTAAAGCCTTAAGTAAAAGTCTGGTTAAGTCTTTTACAATATTTTATTTTCTAGCATCTAAAACGCCTGAGCCTTTATGATGCCTGTTTTCTTTTTAATGTGTGGTCTGGGACAAGACTGGAAGGGAAAGTCATGCTGTCTGTGAAGCTGAGAATGGCTACTTAGCATCCAAATATGTAATTAGGGAGCTTTTCATGCCTTTTTAATAAGTTGTAGTCATTAGTAAATTGCCAGTCTTATACCCCTCAAATGATTCAGAGTCTTTAAACTTGACTGGACTGGCCCAATTCCATTTAGAGCAGATGCTTTTTTGTCTAATTTTATTCTTTGCCTTTTGTTAGGGGCTTCAGCTGCAAGGAGAAAAAAAAAATGCTAGTTGCTAATAAAAGGCAGGACAGTGAAAACACAACTCCTCTTCTCTGCCAAAAGCAGACACAGAGATCTCCCTCCTCTGCCTTTCTCCCAAGTGGGGAGTGAGGGCTCTGGTCCTGTGTCACCCACACACACTCCTGCCAGGAAAACAGGGCTAAATCAGGGATCCTGCCTAAATTCTTCTAAAATTGTGTTTGGTGTTTACCTACACAGACCCTGAGGAAAATAAATGCAAATTAACTAGAGGTATGAAAGTGGATTAAGATGCATTAAAGCTAAACTGCATGAACTCATAGAGATGCTGTTTCTCAAAATTACCAAGACTTTAATCTCATCGGGACTAATTGACCTCTAGTGTAAATCCAGGGAAACAAAATGAAAATGTGTTGGCTGTGAGTTAGAGTGCTTATAAATCACTAATCACTTTTAAGTTCATTTCTTAATTAAAAAACTAGTTGATTAATTGCAGGGTTATTACAAATGGACTTTAAAATTAGGTTGGTCACATCACATTCATCACATTTGGCTGGCATTTTAGGTTTTAAACTGGGATGTTTCTAAGGAATAATCCATTTAACCAGAAAGTCACCAGGTAGATGACTTTCTCTTTCAAGCTCTACAAACGTGAAAATACTCCCAGTGTTTTAAAAACCCTGGGTAGACCCTTTTGAGCCCTTTGAGTTGATTTTATTTTAGCTTCTGGTCTACAGTAAGGCTGAGGAATCAGTTTTTCCTTTACTGATTTCTGAACCATACATGCTGAAAATCCAGCAAGCTGTGCAGCTGTGTACGAGCTCGCCCTTCAGGGACCCTTACAAGCAGATAAAATACTGCCTCAGCACAAAATCCCACCCTCACCTTAAGGTATCTGCAAGAAGTGATTCACTCATCTTTCTGTCTCCTTTTATTTTTTTCTTCTCTGTATTCATATATATGTTTGCACTGAGAAAGTTGACAGTACTTTAAATTAATGGGCTACCAAGACCTTTAGTCATCCTCTCAGGATGTTCCGGATGGATGAACGGAAGTAATATTCTCACTGTACCATTTTTTTAATTTATTCCAGCTTTTTTTTTTTTTTCCCCCTGGCTCATTCCGAAAGTGTAAATAAATCACAGGCTATTTTATCTGGGAGATGAGGGAAATAATTAGCTATCATTCTGAAGACAATTGCAACAGCCATCTTAAAAAAAAAACGCTCTGAAACCACAAAAGTCTATGAATTTATAATAAAACATAGGCCAAAGAAATGCCATGAAGAAAGAGTTCCATGGGGCACTAATTCAGCTAATAATGCACATAGGCATTTTGCAGTGTCAAAGACATGAATTATCACTGTATTCCTGTCCAGAGAGCCCAGCTGTGCTATCCAAGGGATGGGTATGATCTCATACATTATCTAGAGCTGCCAGAGATGTGGTTAAACTGGAGGCTGCCACACAGGCAGAATTGAGAAAATAAACTTTTCTGATGCTTGGAACTTGTGCCCAAAACACAGCTATCCTCTTAGGACCTGCAGGATCTTCTCCTTTTCCCTTCACAAAAGCTGTTTTTAAGGGACCTAACCTGATAACCGTGGGTTTATCCAAAGAAGCTCTAGAGAGTCTGGCTGTCAGAGGCAGGTGGGCAGGTCCAAGTGATATGGCTTAGCATGGTCCTTGATTTTAGGGAGAATTTTACCCAGAACCTGAGATGGGTGTCCCAGCACTGGATGTTACAAGTCCCAAAATACTCGTGCAGCCTTTGCAATAATGCAGAAATCATTTGAGCAGTTGGGATCCCTGGAGCTGTGTTGCTTCCTGCAGTAACCCCCGTGGTTCTTCACGTGCTGTCTCTCTCCTGGGTCTGCCTGGAGCCACTCTCCACAGCGCTGCAGCCCCATCTGCATTGCTGTGGTGAGCCTTCAGTGCACACACTTCCCATCAGGCAACCTTTTGTGGTCCTGCTGCAACCCTAAACCAGACAGCTGACATGAATCCCAACTGTCCAGCACAGCCTGAGGCCCTCCCAGTCGGGCAGATTAACTGCTATAGATTGCTCATTGTTTTTAGTCTTCCACCCTGTCTACACCCCATCCGGGCATGCAGCTTTCCAGAAGGGCAAAGGAAAAAGAGAAGAATTAAAAATTCCCTTTCACGCTACTGGAGCCTAAAAATCGTGGAGTGCCACTATTTCTACCCTTTCTGGGGACCACCAGTTACTTTTTCAGCTTGCAAGGTGTATGACCCATGGTAATTTCAGGAATGACCTACAGTAAGGCCCAAGCACTTTTCTTTGTCCTGCATCCAGCCCAGTTCCTGTCACATTAAATAATTCAGGTGGCTATAGTTGTTTGACCCCCATTGAGTTCATCTGAGAAGTTTTCTGAAGATACTGTCCCCAGTGTGCTGCCACTTGGGTAGCTGGATCATGCCTTTTCACTTTTTTTTTTAATTTTTGCTTTTTAACTCTCATAGCATGAACATTATTTTGCATCTAGATCACCTTTGAAAACAATATTTTGGTCGCTGTCACTGATTTCTCTGTACAGACCTCACTAGAGAGGGGCAGAGGCTCCTCCAATGAAGATGACACTTCCATGAAAGGAAATAGATGTAAATAGATATAAAACTATGATGACTTTCTTAGCTTATTGCTTGTCTTCTCTTGAAAGGGAGAAAACTCAACAAAGTGCCAGAATCCTAAAATCACATAATTAGGAGATACTAACTTTTTTTCTCTATTTCTCAAAGGATGATAAGGGGCAGCTCAGAAAGCCTCATAAAGAAAACAGTCTTCAAAAATTGTATTAAACCTCCTTGAACCAGAGCAGGTAAATTGTGTGCTTATACAAAGATGACTTTGTATTTTCAGATCCCAGGAAAATGTGGAGGCCATATGACAGAACAGGCATTACAAACATGAGATTGTTGGAGAGCCAGCCTCCAAAGCAGAATTAAGGATGGTGTGTAGAGCAGTAGTCTATAAATCCTGGATGCCTGACTGCTCTAGTTGTCTCATTTTCCTGGCACTGTGCTATTATTACACATTTAATGATAGCTGCTTGTAAGCTGCTTACCAATCATACCCACACACACCTGCTCAGACATTCCTGACAGCTCCCAATGTATTATTGACAGAAGCAAAATGGATCTTTTCCTGTTGGACACATGTTTTCCTCTTGGCTCTGATCTTCTGCAACAAAGAAAAGGGGCAGAAATGGTGTTTCAGCTAGAGCCAAGTGAAGTGAATTGAAGCTGGAGACAGAAATTGCCATTTCCTAAAATCTGGAAGCTTCCAATCAACACAAAAAAATTTGTCTTCTAGTTAGTCTTTATGGTTTTTGCTTTGCCTTTGAAATGGACAATTTGGGAAAAGCTGGCATTTTCAAGGAAAGGTTTTGAAGGGCTCAGGAGCATGAGGTGGGATCAGATCCCACAGACCACTTTTCAGTCTGCCTTGACTCACCTCTGTCTTTGTCTGTGTCCCAGCAGTTGCAAATGGGTTTAGTTCTTGTGACCCAGTGATGTGCACTGGTCAAAAAGTGAGTGCAATAGTGACTCAGGTACTGAAAACACAAGATAAATTTTAGACACTGTTTTTCTATCTCCTGAGCAGAAGGACCCTGCTTCCTTCCATAAAGAAGCTAAGGAGGAAAGGTTAACAACTTCAGACTTTCAAAAATCAGACTTTTCCTTGCACTTCTTAGAAGCTGCAGGGCTGACTTTGGGCTCCTCATTCTGATCTTTAGGGGCTTTTTCCCCTAATATTAATCAGTGAAATCTTTTTGTGAATCTCGAATTTCAGTGCATCTTTGGTGCCTTGTACTGCCTTTGAAATAAAAAAAAATGATTAATGTATACAGTTCATCCCTAACTTGCAGAATATTAAATCTTGGCCTCTCACACCTCTCCTCAGTGAGATTTCTCACCCTCAGAAGACCCATCCATGCCAGTCTCAGTGCCTTTCCTTCAGCCTCCTTTGGATATCATCTTGGCCATTATAAAATGAAAGGAAATGCATGGAAAGGTGATGTTTTTATAACCTAACCTGAGAGAAGCTTGAGCAAAGCTGCTTTTCTGTCATGTCATCTGTCATCTGGCACATATTTGCCCATGAAATTCCTGTCCAGGTGCACGACAGTAGAACTGTTACTGTGTGTGTGACACTTCGGGCAATATTGTTTTGTTTGTCTTGAGATGATTTCAAATACAATGGGCAATTGGGAGAGGGAGATGCAGGGATTGCACCCCTGGGCTGGAGAGCAGGGCTCTGCCACTTTGGCAGTTTACAGTAATTCAGTGGTGTTGGGACGGTAAGAAAGCAATTTGGTGAAAGTGAGGTAAAGCAGCCAATACAGAGCAAGATAAAACTGCAGTTAATTCAACCATCAGGAAACTGACCACTGAAAAATGTTCCTGATATGTCATTTTGAGTCAGTCCAGGTTGTGATTTTACTCAATCCACTCCTTGTTTAAGTTTCAGTGCTAAAAAGACCATTTGTCAGAGTGTCACTCAAACAAACTATGCAACAGATACAAAGCACCCACAGTACATTGCTGTGGTGGAGCAGGACACAGAGGCCCTTGCCAGCAAAGTTTTTCTTATACTGTTTGTATTTCATCAACCTTTCCAAAAGATAAAGACGTGATGTTGGTGGGAAACAAAATCCAGTAGTCCAATGGTGTTTATCAACTGCTTAGAGCCAGAATTGTATGAGAAGTCAAACTGAAAGTGAGTAAAGACAATAAACAGAATGATAGATGTACTGGCACCTATTTGCATGTTATTTCAAGTCGTTGACAGGCTGGGATATGGCCTGTGCATACACAAATGTGCTTTTGCCCTCCTGTTTTTGCCAGGCATTCTCTCTGCAAGCAGCGGTGTAACTCTGGCGCCTACATTCAACAACAAAAAGAGCAGCTCATGAGAATGCTGTACCAGAATCCTGCACACAGGCCTTCCTGCTTTCCCTAATCATCACCAAATAGGGAATACTGATTGAAAAATTTCCAGTAGATTTAGTCATTAAGCAAATGGTCCTGTTTTAGACAAGACGTTGAATAGCACTACAACAAACTCTGCCTTGAAAACACATCTTCAAGACCAAGTTCTGAGGGGTTTCCCATTTTACAGGTATTCACTGCCACCACTAAAACTATAGCATAAACATTCACCACTGTAAAGTGTTTCAAAACATGATTCATAACTTCCATGAAAAAAGTGATGGTTTTGGAAGACAAGGCAGTGTATCAAAAGTGTAACATGACAGATTCCCCTCTATTTCTCCACCAGCTAAAGATTGAACTGACAGAGAAATAACCCTCTGTTACTGCAATTGGATATTTGATGTTCTGAGAAGAGAGAAAAATTGTGTTATGATGTCAGGTAATTTATCAGCAGAGAGGAGGAGGACAGCTAAAATCTGGGCTGTAAGTCTGTCAACTTTCTGGAATTTAAATCAAGTAACTCTGGGGCTATTACAGGTAATATGGTTATTAGTAGAAAGGCTCCCTTAAACTGTAGACCAAGAGTGGAATTTTCCCATTGCTCCATAAGCACACTCAAATCATGAGGTTCCTGCCAATTTGTATCCTCCTTGCTCAGGAGGAGAAGCTGCTCTGATGACAAATGAAGAAGGCTCCTTTTTCACTCTCTTAAGGCTGCACACTGTCTTACACACACTGCTGCAGAGCGGCTCAGCCATGGGTTTTGTATTTAAATTTCCCCTTTTTCATGTTTTTCTAGTTTTGCATCTGCTGACTGCATCAAGGAGGGCATCAGGGAAGGGTTGGTTTGGGGTTGTTTTTTCAAAGCACAGAATGGAACCCAACTAAACGAAGCCATCTCAAAGATGGATGCTGTTTGAAATGTGAAATCAGCCCAGTAGATTCCTAATAAAGTGACCAATTTAGGATGATCTGAGTGAGAGCTGCTGAAGGAATTCAAAACCACTAGCCAAGATTCCTTCTAAAATCCCAGCTCTGGCATCAGCCATACAGTAGAAAGTGTGTTGTTATCATGGGATTGATTTTGCTTAATTTTTGATGTCTAAACATTCAGGAGAACTCTCTCTTACGGCATCATGACACAGATGGGGGACTAGACAGAATGAACTGCTCTGTGGGAATTCTGTGGGAGCCATGGAAGTGCCCTGAGCTCACTGCTGACATGAGGCAGGTGGCTTCAATACTTACTTTGGGTTAGGAACCTCGCTTCACATGACATTTTCAGAGCTGAATCCTCCTCCTTGAGGTGCAACTGAGCTGCTGTTGTAGTGAATGACAGCTGGAGATGTCTGTGAAATTTAGGGCAAGTCTACACTGAAATCTTTTAATGGTAGATTAATATTCTTTAGAGACATGACAGTATTTACCCTGGCAAGAGTCCTAAAGTAAACAAAAATTGCCCGGCCTAAAAAGTGGGGGTTTGTCATTGCTTTTTTTCTGTTTTACTCAGGAAATGGGTGTAGGTTGTTTGGACTCCCCTTCCAAATAAATGTCTCTTCAGGACAGGAGAATGGCACTGTCATTGGTGTAGTGGGAAGCCCAGGAGCAAGCTCAGAGCAGAGGTTTTGACAAATTTGCAAAGGCAGCCTTCACCTGATGTATATAAAATGGCATAAAAATGTCACCACCCTCACTCACAAGCACAAAAAAACACCCAAAATCATTTTAGCCTGCACCCAGAAGTTTGAAAAGTGGATGTGGCCAATCTGCACTAGTGCACCTTTCAGAGACTAAGTCTTGGTTTTAGTCTCAGTATCTCCTTCTTCCTTCTGTGCACAAAGGTGCTACACTTCACAGAGGGGCTGCAGTGACTTGGTTTTTGTTGTTTACTAAATGTTTTCAAGATTTAATGCAGTGTGTGAGAAAGACCTGACACAGGCATGGCTTGGGTCTGCTAGCTGGGTTTGTCTGTGTTCTTCTGTGGAGGGCAAATACACTTTGATATCAGAAATCACTTGTTATGAAATACTATATTTTATTTTATTTTATTTTATTTTATTTTATTTTATTTTATTTTATTTTATTTTATTATTGTATTGTATTGTTTTGTATTTTATAAAATGGTTCTAGAGTAATGTGGAAAGCACGACCCCTCCGTGTTCTCTGCTTCTCCTTAGTCCTGACACATCAAAGCAGCAGCCACAGGGAGACATCTGTCACTAGTTAATGTCATGGTTGTGGAGGTAGAACCTCCTCTTCTGTTTGGGCCAATGTGGGCAGCCCTTTGATGGATGTGTTCAGCCTTCATCCAGTTTGATCACCCTGTGCAGCCCCTTGTTCAGATCTGCGTGTGAACAAGAATGTCCTGACCTGAGATCCTTTTTAATACAGCAGGGATCCATGATAGAAACCATCAAAGGAAACCTTTGATCTTTTGACTATCTCTTAGTCATCTGCTGCACAATGCAAATAATAATGAAAACAAAGCTAAGGAGCAGAGCAGCTACATTAAAGAATCAGGCTTGTTGCCGGCAACGAAGCTAATCACTGAGGTTTTATCCTAGCCTCAGACTCAAAGAGAAAGAGGGGGGAGGGAAGAGAAAAAAGGGGAAGGGAAAAAAAAAAGCTGTGCTCAGCAGTGAAACTCTTTACTAAACTGAAATATTCCAGGAACACTGGTTATTTTATGTCAGAGGAGTTAATGAGAGACACAAACATTACAGTAGAATTTAATAAATAATCCTTATTCTAGTGGTCTTTCCTTGGTCTAACTTGCACAGAAATATGTATCAATGTATATCATAATAGAAGTATCACTCAGTTAATCAAGCTAAATGAGTGCTACTGAAGTCTTAACTGCCTTTGCTCTTTTTTGCCCTCTCCTTCTCCCCCCTCCACTCACCCTACCCAACAGACCCCGGGGATGGAAAGCATCTTGATTCAGAAAGTGACCATATCATTCTGGAAAAACAGTATCTCAAAAATGAGAATCTCTTTGCTGTAATCTCATTTGGTTTTGTAGCATTTTCTGAGACCTCCTAAAACCTCAAACAGATGCGTGTGAGAGTTGGGGACTGAAGAAATTCGTGTGTGTCCACACACGTGTGTGTGTTTTTCTTCTTGCTTGTGATTTTGGGAACATTCTGAGGGATTCTTTCAAGCTCTAATGCCAGGCATGTCTGTTTATAGACTTCCTTTCTCTTATTTTCCTCTTGCACATAATTATTTAGGTGAAATTTTGATTTGAAAAAAAATGCCTTGATGTTTTAAATCATTTATCAAGTGAACAGACAAAGAGAAACACCAGCAGTTTTCCCCTTCTGTGTGTGTTATTGGTATCTCTGACCTCTGCTCGAGATGTCAAACTCTCTCAGAGGCTGAAAATATTCTACAATTTCTGCATCTCCTCTGCAGGGCCAAAATGGGTCACTCTTCTGCCCAGGTGACTGAACTGGCCCAGCGGGCCAAAGAAATAAGTTACAGCTGTCAAGCAAAAATATCTCCATCACTTTGGTGACAATTAACTCAGATATTTGGTCCCTTGTAAGAAAGGAGATTTCATGGGCAAAGAGGCCAGATTAATTCAGAATATCGAGTTCAGTGGGCAGATATTATGAGTTAAAGTCACAACCTTCATTTCAGGTATTCTGAGCTGGAGAGTTCCAAGGATAAACTGTGATCTGGGGCCACAACCACATTTAAGGTTGACATGAAGAAACTTTCAAAGGAGGCCAAAGGTGGAGTGGAGCCAACAGGTTTGCATCAGGGAAAGAAACCATTTTTTGGGAGGTGAAATTGCTGCAGGCCATTGCAAGAAGGGAAAACTTCTGAATAGAAATTTAAGAACAACCTCTGAGAATAGAGATAGGAAATGATGCAGCAGGTTAGGCCAGGAGAAGAGCAGAGCAGCAGCAAACAGCCTCAAATAAACAGGAAAACAGGCTGACCAAAAAGCTTGCCTGGATTTTTCATAAGTTTCTCTCTCCATCTTAACAAACCAAACGTCCTCCGCAAAAACCCTGCTCCACAGGAAAACATGGGATCACCCCTGATGTGGTCTGACAAGTGTTGCCTGGTTTCTGTAGAGAAACTCCTAGGCCAGGCTGTGAGCCCGGGGAGTTGTTTCCTCACTGGAGTTTCACATCAGGCAGCAGTGGTTCCCAAACTGACCTCCCAGAAGGACTCCTGGGCTCTGAGCAAATGTGAGCACCCTGCAGCCAGAGGGAGGACTCCTGGAGAACGGGAGCTGGGGAGGAGAAGGAAGAAGTAGGAGAAAAAATCTGTGAAAAATATCCAGGGCTCTGTCAACGCTCAGAAAGTGGAGAATCAGAGAGGAAGGCAAACAGAGCTGTTAGAAAAAGGAGCTCTCTTGGATTTATCAGACCTTTCCTGACACTCTGAAGATGACAAGGGAGGGACATTACCTATGATTTTCTGCTAAGATATTCAGCATAGCACAAATAACAGACATGTGGACACTCAGGAGAACTATTTGGCCACTGTTGCTCCACATTAGCATCAAAACACACCAGCCCTTTCACCTGCTGGTTTTTCCCAGACTAGTCCTGGGGCAGGGTTAGAAACTACCATGAAAAAATAGCCTCGGTAGATGCAATTTCTGACAGGAGAGTTCTTTAAATTAGAAGTTAATTTTAAGTTTCCTTTCTTGGAGGGTACGAGGGAGATTTTAGGTGACAGAGAAATAACTCTTGGATTTGCTGGATTTGTTGGTGCAACTGCGTTAGAAGAGACAGAGCAAGTTTACTTTAGAGCTGGATGGACCTGGGCAGACACTCAAAGTGGAGGTGCTTGGAATTTTTAGGGTGGCACATCTACAAAAGCCAGAGCAGCTCAGAGGGGTTGACAACACCATCATTTTTCTTAACTGTAGCTGAATTGGGAGACCTTCAAAAGACTTATTGTTGTACCAGTGCTGAACCCTCAGACTGTATCCAGTGGGCTTTAGGTTGGTTTTAATTTCATATAGGATTGCCTTCCTGATTTTGTTTTCCTGTCTTTTTTTAGCACTGGAGTTTTTCAGTCATTATTGGCAAGGGAGTGGAAATTTTACTTAAATATGTCATTGGGAGTATTTGAAAGGAAAAAAATAAATATATTTTAGAAGTCCTGCTTGAATAACAAAGGATTTTCCTTTTCTTTTTTTTTATTAACATCCATGAGCTTTTTGTTGTCTCTTGTTCCTTTCTTTCTGGAGTTAGACTAAGAGATTTTTTTTGTGTTTACTCTTACTAGCTTTTGTGCCATTTTAATTTCTGTGTGTATTTTTAGCAAACCACCATCTGCACAATTAATGGAAAATCCCATTTTACAGAGGTTTTTAAAATTATTGTTTCAATTGTGTTACAACACAAAGATAGCCCCTGTCCCAGAGAGCTTTCCAGTGCGAGACTTAAACAAAATGAGCTTCTAACTAAACAGACCCTGAATCCTTCACAAAAAATAAAACATTGCCTGTCAGGAATAATATATTGAACTCTTTAATATGAAAAATTGCAAATCTTCAACTGACCACATATCCTGCAGGAGTAATTATGTCATTTCAGAAGAAAATAAAACAGCCATGTTTTGTCAAATATAAGGCATTTCACACACTATCAATTTTACAGATATAAATACCTAGGGGCATACACAAACCCTGTGATCACCAATGGCAAATTGCCAAGTGAGGACAGATTCATTAAACATTAGAAGTATCAGGCACCCGCCCAAACCCATAAATTAAAATTTTAAGCCTTGAATGTTATGCCACTGCATACAAGTTAAATATGTTTGGAGACATTTTTATGCAGCCTAATTAGAACTGGATGGAAATCCCAGTTAAAGTATGATGTAGCTCTTCCTCAGCGTAGTTTTCTTGGCTAAATCCAGCCTTAAAAGAGTCGTATTCCTTTCTGCAACTTGCTGCAGAAAAGAAGCTGGTGGTAAATGGGGTCCAGAGGACATTGGGAAACTGCTGGGGCTGGATGGTTAAACCAGCCTGGTTTGTTTAGGTGGGACTGCCTGTAAACCTTTGTGATCTGCAGGCAGAAAGAGTGAATCCTTAATTAATATTCTCGAAAGCAGTGACTACACTGCTTTGAAACCAGCAGCTGTCATGAGATGAAAATGTCAGCTGGCTTCTGCAGCTCCTGTTTGAGCAGCCAAACTCTCTGATTCCAGTTTTTAAGAGCAATGTGCATCTCAGCAACCAGATGCAATTAAAGCTGGAGTTTAAACAGCACGGCAAGCCTGAGCTCTCCTCTCCTCATCTTGTCACCAGGCTACACCCACCCACAGCAGTGGCCAGGGCAGACCTTTGTGCCCTGGACATGGCAAAGAGAACAGCCTGAGACAGGAGCTGCTGAATTTGCCATCCAAGCAAAGATTGTGCACTTTGATCGGTCATGGTGGAGACACTGGGGAGCTGGAGATGAAAAGCCATAAGGGGCTCTTGCTCTCTTGCAGAGGGAGATATTTTGTTTCCCCTCAGCTGAGCTGGTACTTGGCACTCCCTCCAGTTTGAGATTTCTTACTCATCCTCAGCTGGCACTTTGCTGGGTAGCACTGCACAAGGAGCTTGCAGAGGGTGGCTCTCAGTTGGGGTCTTTTTCTCCCTTTAATGGGGAAATTGGTGTAACTGTCAAAGATTCCCTGTTGTTGTATCAAATCACTCCTTAGCTTTAAAACTACAGCAATATACACATTTTTCTTTCTCTTTTTCAAGAAAATTTGGTCCAATGATCTCAGTGCACTGAACTTCAGGCATTGAAAAAAAAAATGGTCTCTATAATTTTGAAATGTTAAGGTTGAAATATTTAGAAACAGAAGGTAGAATATTCTTCATAATATTTTTTTCCACAAGAAGGCTTCATCTTGTTTATAGCTGAGAGGTAACTATGCAGTTATGGAAACCAGAGCACAGTCAGTGATGGGGATAAAGGCAGACAAACAGATCTGTCATGCTTCAGTTGTGGAGAGCTGCTTCCCTGCTCCCCAAATCCCAGCCATTCCCAGAGGAAGGTTCCTAGTCCAGACCAGAGCTGATGGAGGAGCTGAATTCAGTGCTAGTACAGGTGGGAAGCAGGACAACAGCGTGACCAAGAGTGACCACTGGCAGCTTTTGCACCAGTGCTGGGACTAAACCCAGGGGCCTCCCTCACCTTTTTTTCCCTTTTCCTGATAATCTTGAACTTAACAGAGCAACTGTCAGGTAGCAATAATTTTTTAGAAGTTACAAATGGTCTGAGCAATCCAGTGATGAGTGAAGTGCTCTTTTGGTCAAGTCACAGAAGGGAATGACAGTTATAAATTAATGAAATTGCAGCAATTACGGTTTTTATCCTGATTCTCTTTTCAGAGATAGTGATGAAAGGCTCTGGAGGTAGAGGACACGGGATGAATAATTGATTGTAAAGCATATTCAGAAGTAGGAAACAGCAACAAAAAATCTCCACTGACTGTGGCAAAGATCCTGCAGGGAATGCTGATTGTGGATCATTTCTGTGAAGGACTGGATATTAGTGCCTTTCATGGTAAATTAAGGTTGCGTTACTTGGCATTAGGTCTGTTTGAAGTTCAAACAAAAGATAAAGGTCCCTTCAAAAATAATACAAGATAACTTTTTTCATGTTTTGTTTTGTTGGGTTTTTTTATCAAATTAATAATGCTCATGTACTCCCCATTTGCCCTGCAGCAGATTCATGAGTGTGTTTATGCATAAATGAGAGATACAGGCTCTCTGAATTTATCACAAAAATTAAAAAGGGATGGCGGTCTTTTATTCCATCTGCATTTCACTTAATCAGCTCCTCTTGTCAGAAATGCTGCTTAGGGAATCAGTGGTTCTTGTTTGTCCTTTGCAAACCAGAGACACACAAACTTTTTTGTAAATGACCTGCTGGCTCAGGCTATATGTGAGATAAGTGAAAGAAAGTAAGGTTACCTAAAAACATTTAGCATAGATTAGCTAGGTTTAACAGAAAAGCTTTGCCTTAAGATAAGTCAGGAGCTTTAATTTTCCTCATTGAGCTGTTCTAAAGGAAAAAATATTAGTGAGTCATGGAGGGAAGGAGGGAAGGAAGGAGGGAAGGAAGGAGGGAAGGAAGGAAGGAAGGAGGGAAGGAAGGAAGGAAGGAAGGAAGGAAGGAAGGAAGGAAGGAAGGAAGGAAGGAAGGAAGGAAGGAAGGAAAAGGATGACTGGCAGGCTGGACACTGTCACAGCAGATTTGTGGAGTTAATTTACCTATTTTTTCAGGCATGTATTTTAATAAGATGTAATGAGCTGCTGAAAAGAGGACTGGTTTGTTTCTTCAGCTGATGGCAGTAAGATGAAAAGAAGAGGCTTTTTAGAATGACATTTACTTGCACTTTAAAAGTTAATAGTGCTCCTATGAATCTGTGCTGGCAGCACCTGGAAGAAGCAGGTGGAAATTCCACTGAGATAAATGGCAAACCAGGGAAAGAACAAAATAATAAAGTCTTATTTTCAAGATCTGGATACAGCATCAGTCCTTCTGGCAAAATGTTTTTCAAAAGCAGTAGAAGTCCTGTCTGCAAGGAAAGGTAAAAAAATACTTTGAGGAAAGTCTGGGACTAGTAAAATCATCCTCTTTATTTCTCCTAGCATTCATAAATCTTTAAATCAGGGGGCAGGTGATGTGCTTGGTATAGCAGTTTGGAGTACTGGAGGAAGCAAGAGGAGAATAGAGGGTATGATCAAAGGTTTTAGAGAAATGGCCTACAAAGAAAAGTGACTCATCTCTGGTAATTTAGTCTGAAAAAGGGAGACTGAAGGAGGAGCATGATCCCACAAGTACATAAAAGACAGTTAAAGGGAGGGAAGGGATGCCCCATGCTCCATTTGCATGGTAGATAAGATAAACTGGAGCCAGAAATATGCAGCTAAAAGTACCCTTCACTTTCTAAAGGCAGAGAAAAGTGAAGACCTGAATTAGATTACCTGGTGAGCTGTAGAGACCTTTAAGGATAGGCTTGGAAAGCATGTACCAGGAAGGACAGGGATGCAGGAGACCTGCTTTGGGCAAAGGATCAGCTGGGTGACCTGCCATGGGTTATGTTCTCTGATTCCCAGCCCACTGGGACACAGCAAAGATCCCTCCAGCCCCACAAAGGCTGGTAGAGATGTACCTGACAGGAGGAGGTGTGTCACCAGGCAGGCTCTGGCTTCTCTGAGCTGGTAGGAACTAGACAAGAGTCAGCCTAAAATGAAAAAAAAAAAAAAAAAAAAAAAAAAAGAGGGTGAAAGTAGAAAAATTCAGCTGACTGTCTGTAGGGTGAGGTGCCAGATCTAGATGTTGGGCAAAGCTTTGCTCTGTCTGTTTCAGACTGCCTTATCTTTATCTTTCAGTTTGCTCTCCCTGCCTCTTTTATCCCTTAGGATGAAGTAATTTTGACTGTTTTTGTGAACAAATAAAGATCTGTGTCTTGTGGTTTTCGTAACGAATCGCTTTGTGGTATGCCTTTGTCTGCGCATCACAAATTCCAGTAGATAAGAAAACTGAATAAATATTCCATGTAAAACAAAATACCACAGAAAAGAGCTAATTAGCTGGATTGATATAAGTTTTTCTGTGACCTGTGAAAGTATGTTAGTCATAATGCTGTTCTTTATAACCACCATGCAGGCTCATTCAGACATGCTGGCAAGCTAGGAAAGGGCAATGTGAACAGCAAGGAGCACTCAAGGCATTACTAAAAGAAATTACTAAAAGGAAATTCAGAAGAAAGATATTTGTCTTAAAGCAGTCCCTGTCTAACTGGGTTCTCCCAAAAGCTGCTGACAGCACTATAACCAGGGTGGGTGAGTAGCCTCCCAGAGTTATGAAACTGGAGTGGTGTGATTTGCTCTGCAGAGGGTGGAGTAAGAATGAGGGCAAGGCTTGAGGTGTAGTTTTCAAATGGTGCACTTGAGGTCATGGACTGACTGGCTCCAGTCAGATTATTGCCCTTCTGTCTGCAGACAAGCCTCTTAATGGTACACCCCGCCTTTAGAAAGTGCACAGAGCAAAAACAGGGCATCCACAGCGTGATGGAGAAGATTCAACCACCCCCCTTACCAGAGAGGACCCAGCAGTTTGGTCTCAGAATGTAATTCTTGACTGAAGTCATAAAAATGAGGATTTTTCTGGAAGTGAAAGGGGAAGAGTGGTAATGTGTTTTCAGAGCAGAGAAGAGGGGTGTGTAAAGGTTCCCAGCAGAACATCTCTCTGCATGCCTGCCCATTTGTATATTTTCCCCTTCATTTAGCAACCAGCAAAGTCAGGCTGTGCGCAACATTTCCATCCTGGAAACCTCCTTTTAGCGCCAGGCAATCTGCCCTCCTGGAGCTCCTTTTTTCCTCCTCCTGGGAAGGGAGCCGGCAGAGCAGTGGGCAGGGACAAACCGCATTCCCGTGGAAGGCGTGGTGGCTTTGCCTCTCTGTGGCACCCACTGTCACCAGCCTCTCCTGGAGAAATGTTCCTTAGAGAAACAACAGTGTCCCACATTTGAAAGGAAGCAAAACAAGCCCTCATCTTTACTATCTCAAACAACGAGATCCCAGTAATGTGATTGCTCCTGTCCATTTTTTACAAAAGTGTTTCTCTGGCTCTGGCAGAGTTGACCCACTTTCTCCTCTACAGTTTGATAGATTCCCTAAGTGCAGTGGGCTAATTGCAACCACAAGACTCCTTCAGCCTTCTCCACTGCTGCATCATATCCCCAGCTTCTCATTTCTACAAAACCCATTATTTTACTGAGCATTTTAAAGTAGTTTAAGTAAATTGGTGATGTCTTGAGGTTGTAATGGATTGGAAATCCTGCATTTGTTGTCAGAGTGACTGATGGGGAAGCATCATGTGCCAATAGTAAATGTGGTTTCTGGATATCGTCTGCTTTGAAACGCTTGCACGTGCATGTATACAAATGCACACAGAAGAAAACTCTTCAGAACTTTCAGACTGGTGCTTCCCCTCTTTAATTCAGTAAAACCTGGATCATAGCCCGAAGCTGCTCTTCTGGAAATGCTACTGGAATCACCTCAAATTTGGAATTCAGAGTTTCTAGGGACACAGAGTTAATGTTGGTAAGAAATTTCAGAGCAATTCAGGCTCTGATTTTTAAATCCATCTTACATCTCCGGGCAGTTGACTTTTACTAAACTTTTTCAGGAAAGACACACCTTAGGGCTCTTGGCAAATCCTGGCTGAGAGAGCAAGTGCAGTAACCTGCAGAAGGCTTTAAACTGTGCCTTGGCCCTGTCACATGTTTGGTTCCTGCTTGAATTTCCTCCATCCCTGTATTGCTATAATTTCACCCTGCCTTTCGAGCACGTGCAAAGAAAATCCAAAAAAACAAACCCAAACCTTAAACCACGGCATTGCTCCAAGAAAAGCAGTGATTAGGCTTTGAGGGGCAGTAGGTTCCAGAGGGCAGCATTTTGTTTTGAGTTTAATTTGATACTCACTTTCACCAGCACTCAGAGTTTCCCCCAAGACATGCCTTCAGGGGAAACACTAGTCAGCATTTCCCTGATTCAGGGAAGGGCTTAGCTTAATGCACAGAACAGTTTTCCACTCACCACTGGCTCTGGATAGTGTCATATTTGAGAAGACACCTCACATCATTCCATGTCCATTAAAGAGCGTTATTCAGATGAAAGTGAAGCCCAAAAAGCACCTAATTAATAACAGTAATTAACTAATTATTACAAATTAATACCGAATGATGCAATAAATAGATTTAATTACAGTCACGGTTAAATACAATGTCAGCACCTTTATGTGGAACATGGCCAGCCCACAAGAGTTTTGAAATCACAAATTCCACAATTTTCACACTGGTTACTTCAGGTGCCTTTTTGGGGGTAACCCAAGCTCCAGAGGAAGTAGTGCAGAGCACTTTTTTTGCAGAACAAGGATGCCCTGGACTTTTTAAGCCAGGTACAAGTACTGTATCCTGAATTTCCCATTACAAAATGAGGGGTCACCAGTTCATCTCTGGGAATCCCAGCCTACTGGACTGTGAGTGCCTGTCGTTGGTTGTTTTAAACAGATATAGACATGTTAAGAATTGTCTTTTTAAATCTGTAGGACACATCCATCCCATTTTAAGCAGCTGCAAAGTTGCAAAGAATGATTGCCTGTGTTTGGTAGGTTAAAAACTCTGCCTGTGGTTAATTCATGCCTCAGAGCTGAAAGCTTTAAAAGTGCTGGGTGGATCATTGTGGTTTTTCAAAATTAAGGTGTTTCATTCCCCATAGTTTCTCCTTCTTTGTGTGTCATCATTTTCAAAGCTTTTATGGCAGGCTTAAATTTAGAGTCCTTGTGGCTTTGTTGGGGCACCACCTTTACCCTATGTGATCACAATTTCATGCTTCCTGCCTCAAAAGGACAGTGCCAAGATGGGTGGGGAACTTCTCAGTGAGGTAACCAAGGATGGGCAAAATAGCATCACATATGATTTATTTTCCACTTTCAGGACAAGTACATCAGCAGGAAGTGTGCTTAGCTAGGTCACTTCATTCAGAAAGAATGGGCTGGAGTTAAGGGAAGACAGATGGGTTTCATGGTCCCAGGGCTGGGGGGAAGTCAGGGATACATGGAGGTGTTAGTATAGTTGGGGTGGGGAGGAGAGAGAGAGAGAGAGAGAGATAAAATACTGATTATTTCCTAGGAACTTTAATTGCTCTGTCTGACCTGTAATCATACTTACAGGCCACCAACATTTCCCAACCCCGATGTCTACAGTCAGCTTTCTAATTTTACATCAAGGTTGCTAAAGGAAGAAGGCATGAGCTTTTAATAAATCAGCAGGAACTTCTGCCTGATCAGCCCTTCAGGAAAGCAAACCATTCCAGGCAGACAGATCTGATTATTTACTTTAGGAATCCAGCTTTCTGAAGAAGAGTCTCTGGCTTGCCTGAAGACAGTTTGTCAGTGCACAGAGCACATTTCTATGAGGACCTAGCCCTGAAAAGCAGTTTCCTAGCAAATGATTAAGGAGACAACTGTTCTGTGAAGATGCAAACCACTTTTGGACTGCAATGATCCTAGGACTTCTTTCACAGCATTGAACAGTTTCTTCTTAAACTGCAAAATACTCTTTTTCCCGTGGTTGTGTGCTTCCTTAAATGTTGTATTTCACAGAGTGAGAGTCTCAATAGTACCTGTAAGAAGACTTTTTTCTTTGGGTTTCTTTGGAGTATCATCTCTTCCTGTACTTCCAGCCTGAGAAATGCCAGGATTTTCTAGCATGATCAGTATTGAGTTTGCTTGCACAGCTTCTGCAAGAGCAGGATTGGCACTGTGAAGCCCTTTAACTGCTAAGGGGGAATGTAGAATTCTCCTCTAAATTGATCTCTCTTTAAATATCCATTTGTTGTGGGGTTTTGGGATTTGTTTTGGCTGGGGGGCTTTGTTGTTTGTTTGTTTTGTTTTTACAGGATTTCCAGAATAAGCAAACTAAAAATGTCATCGGAAAGGGTCTGTGTCCTAAAATGGTCCCTTACACTGTTTTAACACTAGTGGTTTTGCAGTTGTTAGGTAGGACAGGAGAGTCACATCTCCCTTTTAAAGGAATAGATGGGATATGTTTTACAGTGCTCTGAGAGATCAAAGCCTGAAAAGGGATTTGTATTATTGCTGCTTTTGTAAAGCAAAGCTCTGCCTTCATCAGTCATGCAAAAAAATGGGAGGAAAGGAGGTTTTCACACATCAGGTTCTGTCCACAGTACAAATTAACTAAATGAATAACAGAAGGAAGAAACACAGTATTTTCTTTCTAGATGCAATTACCTTGTTGACTTGAGTTCAGTTTAGGGAAGCACATTATTAATAAAACCTTGCCATGAATATCAAGCAGGTGCCCTAATCTGATACAAATGCAGCCTGGAGAGAGAGGCTGCACTGAAGTGATTCAGTGGTAAATAAGGTAAGAGAATAAAATATACAGCAGGTACAAGGCAAGCCCAATGACTCAGGCTTAGAGATCCCGCATATAAAATTCTAACCTCATTATTGATAAAAACTTATTATTCTCCTCTCTGGACCTCTCTCTTGGCTTTCTCTTGTGTTCTGGCAAATCCCTTTTTATTGGACTCTTTGGCCCCTGCCAAAGGGGTCTCCTCAAACTCAGAGGTGAAAAAACCCCCAGCCTGTAAACCTTTTCAATATTCACTTTTAGGTTGAGAGGAAGCCAATGTTTAATAAAAACTGCTTCTGGATGATGCTTATTTCTCTTGAGAGCTCCACATATATCAGCCCATCTAATAAAAATATCATGAAAACCTACTATCAAATGGCAAATGAAGTTCAAGCTATGTAGAAATAAATTTATAATTCCAGTATCAAGCTTTTAAAAGCAGTCAGGTGTTTTGGACACATTTGTTTTTAGTGGTTCTGCTCAAGACTTTCCTATATGAACCTAATTTTCAGCACCTGCCAGTCATCCCTTCCCCACTGACAGAAAATGACCAAACACAATACAGATCTCTTTTTAAAATTAAGTACACAGGTGGCTAAACTACTTTGAGAGCACTGGCCATAATTTCCAGCATTTTATTTTATTGATTTCTGCTCTTTACCTGTCTCCTTAGACTGCGAGACTTTAAATAAAATATCACATTGTCCTTTTTGCTTTATCCAGTTCCCTGCTCAATGTTAATTAATAAACAAAGCATGCAGACAAAGGAATTAATTCCACTTAAAACATGCAGAATATTTGAGACTCAAAATACTTTTTATGGGGCTGTGTAGGAGTGTGTTTTACAAGGCATGTGGGTCAGCTGCAAAATAAGAAAACAAGGGCCATATTTAGATTAATTGTGTGGCTTTAATCCATGCTCCTTTCATTAAAGGTCCTGCCCTCCCCAGCCATCTCTCACATGAGGAAGAGACAGGACAACCTGGACAATTACAGAATAGCAAAATCCAAAGGGAGTTTGGGAGACAGAGGGAAGAATAAACAGAAATATTGTCAGGTTCTGCCAAGAAAGCACCTGGAACAAATGTATCTCTCTGTTATTGTACACTAAATGAGTTCGCCTGAAGAATTGCCTGCAATTTAGTGGTGGCATTTCCTGAGGAACAGGTTTGAAGTGAACTTAATCATGACCAAGTAATACCTTGCTAATTTTGAAAAGGCAGATAATTATTGGACATTTCCATGGGCTGATGAAGGAGTGTGGGTTTGGAGGGGCTTGAGGTCTCTTTTAGTGTAAAAAAGAGTGAGGGAAGGCTTGTGAGCCAAATGTTTCTTCTCAGATTACAGATGTTTCTTCTCAGATTACAGCAACCTGCATGGTGTCCCTGTCCAGAATGGGGCTGGGCTGTCCCAGCACTGGGTGATGCCTCTGATTTACAGCATGACCATGCCAATTCTTTGTACAGCAGTGTTCCAGCTGTCTCAGGCAGGCTCAGGCCCACTCTGCCACGCTGAGTTTCTGCAGCAGTGACCATGAGAGGGGTTCAAAGTGTTCTCTGTGCTAAGAGAAAACCCTTGTGGAAAACACTTGAGCTCTGCTATCCCAGCATAGTCCAGCACCTGAGGCTTTTGCCAGCCTGGATTGCAGGTACCGTGCAGAAGTCTCAGTTGGGTGCTACAATAAATGGCAGAGACATTGAAAGGAGCACCAAATCAGGGTAACTACTGCACCTCAAAGTCCATGCTTCAGAGCAGTTTGTTGTTTACATGTTACAGCCTGAAAGGAGGAACCACACAAACAAGCAGGGAAAAAAATCAACAGAACATCTCTAAGCAAGGCAGTGTGGTTTTCTTTGCTCTCTGCATCACTGCCCCTCCAAAGTGTCTCTGAAGAGAAGGACATTCCAGCTGCTCACTGCTGATGTTCATATACAGAGCTGCCATTCCAGTTTTGGAAACCAATAAATTGGTCTGCATTTTTATATGATCTCTGCTTATCTCTTAAGCTGCAGCCTGACCTTCAGAAGTTACTCAAGAGCTGGCCTCTCCAGCTTGCTGTCAGCATTTGCAGTGAGTATTTCCACAAATGCTCGCACTGGAGTCGCACTGTTACAACTCCACTAAGTTGCACTTTAAAAATTCAATTTTCATGGCTGCTTAGGGGTGGTCTGGGGAGTGTGGCTGGTGCTGGGTCTCTGTCCAGCACTCTGACTGGAGGTAGCTTTGAAATTCAGAAGCAGACTTTTCCCAGGCCAAACCTTTTTATGCACACTTGGTTTATCTTGTCAGTGCTTGTCCACATGGTACACTATTTATGAAGCATTAAGATAAAATCAAGCCTATAAACATATATTTCATTTGTAGGAGTGGTTTATTTTCCATGAATACATTCACAAAGGCAATCTGGCTAAAGAGAGCCAGTTGTACACAACTAATCAGTGTTAAAGCAACAGCTTTATTTCATAACTTGAGAGGAAAACAGCTGAGTTATCAGCTTTGAGGGGAGAAAAGACACCTACCTTTTTCTGCAATATAACTAATATTTCTTCTTTTTTTTGTTGTTGTTGTTGTTGTTTTTTGTTTTTTTTTTTCTTGCTGCAGGTAAGAAATTATTGCCCAGACTTTTAAATCTCTGTGTTGTCCTATTTTGAGGAACATAAGCCATTTATTTACCTACAGGAAATCCTAAAGGGAAGAATCATCCAGACTTTTTAGTACAGACCAGACTTTACTAATACAGGTTACAACTGACCAGTTACTGGACAGAAGAAAAGACAGAAAAATAGAAGTAGTTGGGTTCTTGCTGCCTCTGAATAGAAGGCATATATTTAAATATAGAACTGGGAGACTGCCTGTAGGAACCTACTTTAATGGGAGAAAATGTGTCTAAATTTTTGCAGGTGTAGATCTCCTTGAAGAATTCAGCCATCATTAGAAATGACTGGTTTATTCACAGGAATTTTTTACAAGTTTCTTATCAACATGTTGATGTTACTGATTGCCTGAAATCCATATTCATCCATACAGACTGATTTTTTTTTCTAGGAAGGAAAAGGAGTTTAAGATAAGAGAGGGAAAGAGAGTTTACTGTTTTCTTTGTGATGAATTAGTTTAATTATGCTCTGAAGGGACACGGGAAGGGTAGTTCTAGATCAGATCAAAGGTTCAAAAAGGCCACTGACCTGTCCCCAAACAGGGCCCAGTAACAGATGCCTGAAGGAGACAGTGCATGGCAAACAGGTAGTGAAATTCCCCACAGCATTTTCCCAGCCTGCAGCAATATGTCCCAGGGAATTTCCCAAGACAAGCTTTTAGAAGCAAAGCTCTTCATGGACCTCTCTTCCCTGTCTTTGTTGAATCACCTTTTGAACCTGTGCTGAATTTTGGCATCAAGGGTGAGTTGTTGCAATGCATCGCACTCTGGGTGCCACCTGGAGTGCTCTTTCTGTGCTGCAAACACATAATTTCATTTCATTTCATTTCATGTCATTATTTCATTTCATTTCATGCCCCCTTGCTCTGGCATGGAGGGAGGCAGTGCTCAACCCTTCTCAAAGGCAGCGGGTTGAAGGGGGACCTATCCCAAACCTGCCAATTCTTGCTCAACCCTTCAAACACCATCCTGTTTTAGGAAAGGAGTCCCCCAAACAGGTCTGTGTTTTCAAAGAGAGCAAGGAGTCCTGCTGAGATCTGAGGTGCTCTGCATGGGGAGGCAGATCTGGGCTTTGAATCTTAAGCCTGGACTTAAGAGCTTGGGCGAACCAAAGGGCTTGGAACACTCAGCTCCTTACAGGAATCTGAGCTTCAATTTTCTACACTTTTTCTGAACACAACTATCAATGTCCTGGCAGAAATCTTTGCCTTTCTTCTGTAGGGACAAGATCTCCCTGCCCTGTTCTCTGCAAGAGTGCTCAGCCTCTCTAGTGCCTGTGATCTGTGTTACTCTATGTTACTTTAAGACAACATCATTTGAAGACAAAACATCATGTGAGCTTTGCCTAAGAACTACTGATGCTTTATTAACTCAGATGATCCATGAAAGCACCAAATTTTGATAAGAAAGCAGTAGCCAGAAGTTCCCACTCCGTAGTAACAAAAAGTCAGATTTTCATAAAGGCACTCTTAAGCCAGCTCTCTGAAAAGGCCAAAGGTCTCATGTTGGCTCTACTCTTTCCAGTCCTCCACCTCCATCTAAAGACAAAACCTGGTAGGTACAGGGCACCTCTGGAAACCCAGCTTGATGGAGGCTCAGCTTTTGGAGATCCCATGGTTTTAACTGCTGATCAGGTTAGGAAAAATGGCCATTTGAACTCCTGAAGTTTCTATTAAAATAATGACAACTGTATCTGTAAAAATCCATGTATGTATTTAAAGTCTTAAAAAGGAAATAAATAACATAACTTTCAAGTATTGCATGTTCCTCAAGAACTACATCCTCAAATCTTACAAGAGTAATCCCTGCCTCTAAAGGTTTTTTTCTTCTCTTGTGGTTCACCACACGGTTGCATGAACACAAGAAATGTGTGAGACCAAATGGGACTCAGATCACCATGACATGAAATCTGCATCACTGAAGAGTCTGTGTGTTTGTCGCACTTTGAATTCCTCTGTTTTAGGCATGGGTGAATAGAACAGGTCAAAGTTTTCCAGGAAAAGTTGTTCCTGCCCTCTCTGGTGATATGAACACTTTCCTGTTTTGAGTGGAAATAGTTATCATGGGATTACAGCAAACTTTTTCATAGCTGCCTCACACCCTGACTCCCAATCATTCTGTACTGACCAGAATTTTCAAGCTTCCCTGAGTTTGTTTTTTTTTTTCCTGAACTTTTCCAACTGCAGTTCCCAGCTTTTTCCAGAAAATGTTGCCGTTAGTTCATAAGTGCATGACCTACTACACTTCTTTTATTCCAATAGTTCACTTCCTAATGTATGACAGCTTGATCCTTTGCTGCACTGGCAATATCCCAAATTCTCATCAAAAAAGTTTGATGAATGCGTTCCTGTGCATTCCTATTATTGTGCCAAGGCCATTCATGAAAATAATTGAAGAGATCAGTCCAAAAGCTAATCCTTTCACTACAGCGCAGGAATGTTTTTGCTTCCACCTCCAACGTGGAAATCCCTGTTGTGTACTTGTGACAGAGACACATCTTTCTCTTGCCCCCAGCCCTGACAACAGCGTGCTGCTTCCATGGCCCCACTGGAGACAACCAAATTGACTCAGATTCCCTCAAGACAGATCAGAATGATGTTGTATATGGGCCCAATAAATTTTCCCCATGGATTTACATTTGCTGGTCATCTGGTAAAGAAGCAGAGTTCCCAGGTGAGAAACTGTCATGGAAAGGTCTTTATGTGTCTGCCTTCAAAGCCTCCACATAGTCAGCCTCTCTGTCTGAGCTTGTTTAGCTCTTCTCTGCTTCTCCTCCTCCTTGTTTTTCAGGTGACTCCTTTCATCCATGCTCTGGGGACACATTGTTGAAAGTTAATGCCAAGTGGGTGGTGCTGCCACTGTCTCTGAAGAGAAGTGTTTTCTATCAGGTTATGTGCTATTCAGTCCTGAAGGTTTGTCCCATTCCAAGAAAATCAAGGAGATCCAAATATCTCCAAACTTCTTGCCTCTGTGCCCAAGACGGGGCTTTAACCCACTCCTGGATCCAGTACACCACACTGAAAAGAGAAGCACAGCAAACATGCAAATTTAGAAAATATCTGCACATGCTTTATTTGTCTGCATTTGTGCTCATTTCTCCCTCCTGCTTTTGGCACTGCAGCCCATGCAACTGTACTTACTGAAAACTATAGCAAAGTTCTTGATCTGTTTTATACTTCCTTTCCCTTTCCTCTTTTCCATTTATATGCCTGAAGAGCCCTTTGCCATTTATTTTAAGGCAGTTGAATTTTCTGGAAGGAGTTGGCTGGGCAATTGTCATGATAGCCTTACAAATCTGCAGTTGTAAGACTGAGCTTTTCTTTGACAGATCGTTTCTGAAAATGTATCCTTTTCCCATATTAGGAGGATCTCATTATTTTTGCAGTCCTGTTTTGAGATAGGATTAGCTGTGAAATCCTCCAAACACCAGCCTTACACAAGTTTTACAGATAAATTTGTGTACCTTAATTCAAAGATAGCTTAAGTCTCCTCCACATTCAAATCTTAGAATTTCTCAGACCAATTTGTGCCACTGTTGCCATAAGTTCATTGAATCTTTTCCTTTATTATTTATAGGTTTTGTTGGTTTTTCAGTCTCCTTAGTTTAAGGTGGATTGAGTCATAAGAATTCTAGCTAAGATTACTTTTCTGAACAGTTTGTCATTTCCACAAGTACCTTCAAAGCCCAGTTCAAAGAACACATCTCCTTTTGCCTCCTCCACAAGAGTTGCAGTGAAAACAACCTGTCAGGATGCCCTGGCAGGAACTTCTGGTCTCTAACATCACTGGTAGAATTTGTTCTCCAGCATATTTCTTCAAAGTTACAGTAATGTACAATGCTCAGAAATGTTTCTGTCTGGACTGGCATTCCACAGATCTTTTTTCATACCAAAATGCATCTGTAGCCCAATTTTATTTTCTATTTGAAATGAGAGTAACCAAACAATCAGAGTTTTCTCTTTGTTTACCCATGTTCTCTCTCTGTTAATGTGCAGGATCACCAATGGTTTATATCATTAGATGTGTTTTTGGGGAACAGCAGAAACTGTTTGGTCACAACCCCCATTCCAGCCATGGTCAGAATGGAGTTTGGTTATTCCTTCAGTGATGTCCTGCACCAGATGTTCCAGTTTCTTCACTTTAGGATGCATCCTGCCCTTTCTGTATAAAGTTTCATTTCTCCTTCCCATTGAACGAATCTCACTATCACCTGCCTGGCTGCTGTTCTCATCCTTGTGCTCTGTCCATCTGTTCTCCCTGGTTCTTTCAGCTGCTGAAATACCCTTTAGTCTATGAGTTGGGGACTAGGACCAGCTTTGGAGACCACACAGATCTCCTCCAGTCCTTGCCTCTTGATTTATTAAAAAAAAAAAAAGTAAATTCATAGAGGTTTTCTTTTCCATCATCACAGATAGTCAATTCCTCTTTCCTGTTCTCCTTTCCTCTACAGCATCTTAAGAAATACAACTTGAAAAGAAGATTTTTTTTGTGTCTCATAACCCCAAGAATATTCCATCCAGACCTGAGTTAGTATTTGCAGAGGTCAAAAAGGGAAGTAGCAGAGTACTTGAATGAGCATAACTTATTATTTAAAAAAAAAAAAAAACACTTATTTTTATAGTTACATTGAATTAAAGTATATCTTCCTGTTTGTTTGTAAATTATTTTTTTAGATCATTTTACAAAGCCATGGTGGCTGCTGATTCTGTGTAGAGGATTGAGCAGCTTGTCTTTGCTTTTTTTTTTTTGGAGGCCTTCACTTAACTAGAATGATCTTCGTTAATTTAAGGAATGGACAGGCAAACAAGCTGCCACATGTGCACCAGAGTTGCTGTAACTTCATGCCTGAATTTACCTTATAATAGAAGCTTATCCATCTTAACTCTTAGTGCCATATTGAGAATTTCAATGCACATCCTGGAAGGCCATTCAAATAGTCTTGGACTCTTGGAGCTACAGGAACACAGCTAGATCAATATTCATAGTAATTGCTAAATGTAATTATGTAGGAAATTTGGTATATGCCACTGGTGTCTCATTGGTATGTGCCCTTAGTACTTTAATGCATGGTTTTAACAGATTTTGTTATGAGTAAAACAGTAAAAGCTCATTTGGAGACCTGAGAAGGTTTTGGTGTCAAGCCCCTTTGCCCTGATCTACCGTGGAAACAAAAAATCTCTGATTCTTATTGGAAACAGCAGGTCTGCTGGCAACTCTTGTGGGTGGAACCTGTTAGAAAACTCATCTGTTACAAAGGGAAGTTACAGTGGCCTCTGAGAGGTTTTGGAGACCATGCTCATCTACCTAAACATCAGAACCAGCTTTGCCTGATTATGTGGAGCCGTACCAGGAACTAAATTTTGTAGGCTTTCATTCTTTTATATATAGGTATATAAAATTTAAAAATTAAAAAAAAAAAAAAACAAAAAACAAGCCTAAGTTCTGATGAGAGAGATGTCTTGAATTCTAAAAGCAGAGTACATAGAAGTGACATCAGTCCATGCTATGCCAGGTACCTGCTTCTATTCTGTTTAGTCAGCCAAGTATTCAATTCATAGGAAACGAAAAAAAAAAAGCTCTTATGAAGATCAGTTGTGTGAGGACAATTCAACCAGCAGACACTGGATTCTGCCAGAACAAACTAAAATTCAATGTTGAATTTGCCACTGAAAAAGAAAAGCCCCAGAGAAGAAGGAGGGAAATCTGTCTTCAGTCTGTGTATATATTGTAAGTGATGAGTTGATCTGGAGCTTATTTGCTCAAAATGGGATTCTGTCAAAAAATATTGGGGAAAGGAGACAATGAGGCCAAAAAGTAGCATATTCAAAGCTGATGAAGGGAAACATTTCCTCAGAGGTGGTGTAATTAGTTCACAGGTTGGTGGCTGCAGGAAGATGCTAAAGTGAGACTTCGGCTCTGTTCAAAGAAGGAATGAGTGTATACATATGGCCAGTTGCAATTTCTGCAGACAGAACTGAGATGTGAAAGGAGTAGAAAACCCAGACCACGACTTCCTCCTGCAGCATTTCTGGAGCTCTTCTCAGACAGCTTTGATGCTGATTAGCATCAAAGGCAGACTCGGAGTAGCAGGACCTGCATGGAGCAATCTGTCAGGCAGACCATACAGGGAAACCCCAAATACATGTGGAGCAGAAGGCATCAAGTCCACCTGAGTTTGCTTTTAGTGAAGTACAAATTGGTTTCCAGTAAAATTCCATACTTTGGCCCTAATCCTGTACCCTTTTGCTAGTTGGCATAGTGCTGTCTTGGGTTCAACTCCTGACCTTGTAGGCTGCAGAGATGGGGGCTGGATGCTGGACTTGGCTATGCCCACTCAGCTTCAGACGTGCCCTACAAGGGCATAGCAGCTGCCCACACCCTGCTGCTCCTGGGACCTTACGGTCCCCACAGAGGACATTTTCCTGAGAAGGGACTAGAGTTATGCTTCCTTCTCCCCGGAGAGTTTCTCCCTCCTGCTTCCCATGTTCTTCCCATTTTCCCCTGGGGCACTGTGGCTGTCACCAGCACCTCCATCCCACGTGCATCAGGGGGAGCATCAGTGCTGGTGGCAGCCCCAGGTCCCCAGCTGCAGCCCCATCTCTCCCTCCTCATCTGCCCATGCTCAGGTGGAGGCTGGGCACATCTCCAGGCCTGGTTCTGCCTCCTTTTCTCCCAGGGAGATCTTTGGGCTGTTCCGCAAGCAGGAATGCTTGGGAGGGAAGAGCTTTCTGTGGTTTGGGGTGGGGACAGTGACCTGCGCAGTGCAGGGGCCACCTGGCACAAACTGTGGCTCTCACAGGCTGCTGCAGAGTCAGAATGGTCATCTGAGTGCAAAAAGGAGTCCCTGCAACAGAACATTCCAGAAATAGAACATGAATTTTCTATATTTTATAGTCCTAAGTAACTCTGTCAGGACTTCTGGGAAACAATGACTTTTTCTTTCTTTTTGGTTTTTGTTTGGGTTTGGGTTTTTTTTTTTTTTTTTTTTTTTTTTGGTTTGTTGGTTGTTTTGTTGGTTTTTGGTTGTTTTTTTTAATCTTGCCTGAGTATTGCAGCCAGGAGCTTTCAATTAACTTCTTTTACTGCTCCCATCAGTTGCTGGCACCTAAACAGAAGGATATTTAATTTTGCTGAAATCTGAATGGCAATTTGGGAGGAATAAAAAAGTCAAAGTGAAGCAAAGGCTTTTCAGCCCCTGGGACATCAGCAATATTTTATTGATTCAAGGGGTCTCTGCATTCAGCTGTCAAGATGGTACAATGAGCACTATGATCTTTTTGACCCAAACAAACACTGAGGGCAATTTGCAGGGCTCTGGAACATGCAGGGAGCAGGTAGGTTGGCAGCCCCACTGGATGCAGGCAGCTTCTTAAAGCCTCGCTGTGCACCAGAGGGTCTGTGAGGTTTTTAAATTAAAGGAATGCCTTGAAATTGCCTTCTACAGATGGTATTAAAGGACTTAATCATAAGTGCACTGCAGTCAGTAGAGAGGCTCCTACTGCTTTCAGCGTGCTCTGAAGCAGCCCTGCTCCTGGTATCAAAAGCCAATTTTAGATGATGTCATCCCATACAACAAAAAATGTTAGTGGATTATGTGGGGTGAGCTCAATCCAGCCTATGACTAGGCTGAAGAAGACTTCAAGTCTCTCATATTGTGTCTTAAACAAAAATCCCCACATGTGCAGGCATGCACCTTGGACCTGAGCTCTTCCTGTGAAAAGAAAAGTTTGAAAAATCTGCGCAAGCTTTCACTAAGAGAGTTTCTCATGTATACTTGCACCAGCCAAGAAAAGTTGGAGAGGGAGGAAGACAGAAAAGGCAGAGAAATAAAAGGATGCTTATGAAAATGGAATGGAAAAAAAGCATTACTCAGTTTCAAATAGCTCTCTTTTTAATCTACAGTTAAGGATTTTTTTAAAAATACTAGGGCAAGTATATGTTCAAGTATAAAAATACCTTACACAGTGTGAAATTATTTTATTTGCAACTGTATATATAAATATCTCATTACATTAAATATTACCTTCCAGTGTTATTCCTAATTGTTGGGAAAGGCAAGAGAATAAATGACACTGTGGTCAACTGAAAACAGGTTTGGGATGGTTATGGGTATTGAGAAGCTGACTGGATTAATTTTGCAACTACATTATTAACTAAAAAATTGCCCTTAAACTAACCCTGCAATTTCTATAGGAGAAATACCTTGCCTTTGTACTGAAAAGCCTTTTAATAATCTTACCTTTACTTGAGAGAAATATGAATAATGAATTATAAAATTAATCACTATCATTGAGAATTATTTTTCTTCTTTACAAGGCTGTAAAAGCTGACAGCATTCCTGCATATGAACGCCAGAAAGAACCTGTTTTGAGTAACCTAATTTGCACTCTATTGCTCTTCCAGTTTTCTTTCATGTAGTAGAAAATTATTAAATCTAATAGGAGTGGTTAAAACAATTCTTCTTATTTCTGCAGAATTTTACCAAGCATTGAATTCTTCTTTAAAAACCCCAAAACTTGATTAGGAGATACTATAATTAAATTAGTAACAATAGTTTGATGGTACATGTAGAATACCTCTGATAATGTTACCAAAAAAAGGCCCCTCATACCTCTTTGAATGTAAAGAGACTCTAAAAATGGGTGTGAGTGAAACTGTAGTGTAAACAAGAGTCAAAATTACCATTTGTAATACCTCATGTCCCACTTGAGCTCTCTGAGTAACTTTGTGAATTGCCTGGAAACTTTGGCTCAGCTGTACAAACAACAGGAAGAATCATCAGAATAAGAAGAATAACAGAGGGAGCTGTTAAGCCAGACTCTTGGGAAGAAGTGAAGTTTTATTTTTAGCTTTTTAGCTGTAAAGTTTTATTTCACGAGCCACTTCCTTTGAACAGGCTTGGCACACCTTTTGCAAGGGATGGCTCCCCCTGTTCCGGGGGCAATGAGTGAGGCAGGTAGTCAAGATCTATTCTTAGTAGCCATTCACTCAGAGACAAGAATGTGTTGGGTCCTTTTCACCAGATTCAAAACCTCTTCTTTTATCCCAAAACATGGAAAGTCAGATTAAATTTGCAACATTTATTGTCCTTTGTTTTACTGCCAGAAGGTGCATCCTCTGTCTAAGGTAATAGAACATTCAAGTGAAAATGTGAAATAAAGCTTTTGAAAGTTCTTCAGAAATATTCATTGGCCACAGCAAAAATAGGCCCCTGATCTGTGTTACACCTTTTTTAAATCCCACTGGTTTGTTGTTGGAATAGGTCTTGTTTTCCCCAGGAAACCCTTAACACCTCCCATTGCTTTGGGGAAGAATCTTCAACATCTTCCTCTCCTGCTGCTCCCAGTGCTGCACATCTCAGCAGCCACAGTCCCTGTGGGAAGGGCTGGGTGTCACAGTCTGCTGCAGAAGTTTTCAAACCAGTGCTGGATGGTTTCCCTCCCTCCAGACTGGTGCAGCCCTTTTCCTGAGCACAGTAATTCAGCAATCCTTCCTCTGTAAGTGTCAATCCTTCCACTGTCTACATGCATTGACCCGGAGGAGTCAGGGAGACACTGAAATGGAGATGTGGTAGCACCAGGCAATCCCGGCTCTTCTCCAGGAGCTGGGGAATCTGCTCTTAGCCTCCAGGAAAATATCTGCTTGCTCCCATTCTGTTTTAACACAAAGGAGAAGCATTTCCACGTGATGCATTCAGGTAGAAGGCACTGCAGCTCTGAGCATCTCCGTGTTTCCTTCTTTTTAAACACCCAGGGCTTGGATGGGTGAGAAGACCAGAACTTACCTGTGGTCATGGTGAAAAGCTGGACTCTGTTCCTGGCTGGGACCTGCAGCCAGCATCACCCAGGGTGAGGTGCAGGTCTCCTCAGGCTCCCTGCGTACGTGGCCATCCCAATTTCATCTCTGTTTGCAACAAGTGGAAATCTCAGCTGCTGCAGCAGCACTACTGATCTGCTTCCTGCCAAGCTTCCAGGGACTTCAGTTTTCTGTGGAATCTGGGCCCTCCTCCATAATGTGGCTGTAAATTAATTTTTCTGTCCAATCAACTGGCCAAGCAGGGCATTGTCCAGGTCTTGAACTCGGTCCGTGGCACAGCTCCCCTGGCTGGGAGAGGGATCACTGCACACTGCTGCTCTCGAGCTTCCTCCAAACTCCAGAGCATTTCCAGATGGATGGAGGGCTGCCACAGTGCAGCCGGGAGAGATTGATGGTGGGAGGGGAGCTCTGGAGTCCTCCCTGCCATCCCAAAAGATATTTCTGCCTTTAGCCTTGACTAAGGAAGGGCAGCCTTCCGTGAAGTTTAATTATCTGGGGAGCGGGAAGGTTGGGGGCGGGGGGGAGGAGAGGAAGGTATGTTTGATTTATTGTTCATTCTGTGTCAAATCAAATAGCCCTGCCCTCCAAAGCTGGGCCAGCACCTCTCTAGAACTTTCTGATGGTCTGGCAATTGCTAACAAGAGGCTATGCTTTGTTGCCTTCTTTGCCAGCTTTGATAACCTTGAGGACTGAGTGATACAAATATGAAGGCTGAGGGAAACACTTTCACTGTTCTGAAAGTGTAGATGTAGTGGGCAAATCCCAGTCTATTTCAGTTATTCCCTGACATCCAGAACCCCAGGCATTGCATTTGGATCTTCTTCAGCATCCCTAGGATCCACCCAGAGTGTATGAACACCAGGCTAAAATATATAAAAAATATAACTGGTCTAATCAGATAGTATTTATAGAACAGCAGGCCTTAGCAGGGTTCTTGCTGGTTTATTTTTTTTTTTTTCTGGGAATCAGCTAAATCACCCTCAAGTCATGAGTTCTAGGTTCTCTATAAAGTAAATTTCCTGTTCTTTATTTCTTTGATGGTACAAAATGGGAGAGATTCTCAATTGCTGGGACTCATTTCGGCTCCACTCACTTTAGTGGAGTTTGCTTACCCCAGCTGAAAACCTGGCTTGCTGATCTCTGACTTTTACATATTTTGCTGAATTTCCTCTTTCCTTTCCACTTCTACACTTTTTCCTTCTAGACATATTTTCCAGCACTTTGCATCTTTTTCTCTTTTGGTTTATTAAAACAACCTTCATCATTTTCTTGTTTTCTCTTCTAGTCTCTCCCCACAGCTCTTAATTTTTCCCTCCCTCCTTGTGGAGGGAGCCAAAGTCTCTCCGGTGCATAGAAAATCATCAAGAGAGAGTTTGGTGCAAGAGGGGCTTTATCAAAATAGGTGTTATTAATCACATTGTGTGTGCAGGTGGCATCATTGCACAAGAAAATCTGGTTTTGTACTTGTATCTGAAATTTTATAAAATCTTCCGTTTATGCTAGTATTTTCTGATTTTCTGATGTTCCTGATTCCTTTTTTTTTTCTTTAATAAAAAAAGACTTATTTCCCCTGTAGTTATTCATCCCCTGTATGTATTCAGAATAGATATTGATGATGGTGTCCACAAGAGTGTATTTTTTCCTGAAATTAGTGCAGGTAAAGAGAAATATGTCAGACAAGGAAAGGAGATAGTTCTACTCCTTAAAACCATGATGTTCAGAAAACAACCAGAAGGGGAAACTTGGAAATATCAGCAGAAAAAATTACTTCAGGGACAGTGGACAAGCTGGTCTGTGGAATATCCTTACCCAATACATGCCCCATATTGTAGTTTTACTTCTTGAAGTCCCCCTTGAATCAGATTCAATATGACATGGATAAACTTAAGAAAGCATGAGGCAAGTGCAGAGACAGACAGACTCTCACTCTCTGCAAAGGCAAAGCCTTCATCTGAACTCAAAAGGAACTCCAAGTACACATGCAGATTTTTTTTTTGCTGGAGAAATACCATTAAAATGAGCAAAATTAGTTGCACAAATGAAGTCACACATGCTGTTGGGCAGCAACAGACAGTGCTGAAACAGACAGAAGAATAAAATTGGAAAGGAGATGATGGCTGAGGATTCTGACCCTTTAAAAAGCCATAATATTCACCTAATCACTTCATGGAATATATTGTATGTTTTCTCGCTAAAATTTATTGAAGGCAACAAGATGCTAAAGTTGCACCAAATATTGTATTAACTTTCTATTTTCTTCCAATGCTTCTCTTTTGTCTCATTTTTTAAAACTGTGGAGCTCAGACTGACTTTCCTCCAGTGATGCTTTTGCTCTGATGGAATAAAACAAAACTGTCATTTTTGCCCCCATTCTGACAGTAAATTAATTCCATGTGTGTTCCTCATTAGTCAGTTGTTTCCTAGTCAGGAAAGTTAGGGCTCAGGAGAGCTGCCCTGGTGTCATGGCTTGTCCCAAGGGTTGGTTTTCCCCATGCTGTAACGTCTCATGGTGAGATGACATTACACTCATCACTCCTCAGCATCACATGCCCAATGTCTCTGAGTGCCCTTATAAACCCGTATAAAAGGCAATTCTAAAACTATCCATAAAGGCAGCATTTTGCCTTTTTTTTTCCCCTTTCATCTTCCTCAGAAGCTTGAAGGGAAAAGGAAAGAGAATGTGATGGCAGAGAGGTTTTTATCCTCTGTTCCTGCTGCAGTTCCTTCTTGTCATACCCAGGGCTCTGCCTATCTCCACATCTGGATTTAAGATATGATTTGCTCACAGATCACGTTGGCACAAGTTTCTGGCTGTTGTTTTGCTCTCAGTCTAGATTTTCTTGCCTCATTGTTTTTCATCTGAGGACTCCCCTCTTTCTCCATAACAGGGATTGGTTTGTCTGCTTCTTGGCAGACTTCTGTCAACTCTCTTCTTCCTTGAGGCTGCAGAGCTCTTGAGCAGCAATGACTTTTTGTCCCTCCTGTTTCCGTCTGTGGCACATGGTTTAATCCCCTGTGTGCTTAAATGTGCTGTAGTCTCAATTTCATTTGTGAGCTTAATATACTGGTGTCCTGGTGAAACTTAATGGGCTGTGCTGCACAGGAGGACAGGGCAGATGATCGAGCTGTCCCTCCTGGCCCCCAGCTTTATGAAGCCTGCCTAACTGATATTATGCCATAAATCAGCAGCAACAAATTAAATGGGAGACCACAGTCTCTCCTACACACACACACACCTGCTGACCATAAAAACTGGGGAGGAGGGGCTGAGTGCTGAAGGGATCCAGCAGTTGCCAGCTCAAATCCAGCCGTGGATGACTGAAGGTTTTTACTGACTGGAGGATTTGTAGCAGCCTTTGTGAAATGAGTTTGGTGGCCTCTGTCCATTTCCCAGTGAGCATAAAAAACTCAACACCCTTTTAATAGCTCCCATAAACTGGCATAGGCTCTCCTTTCTAGAAGTTTTGTTCATATCAGGGTATGGGTACATTGGCAGAATAATGATTTTTCTTGTGTTGTGGACTTCTTGGGGGAAAAACAAGGGTGTTTGTTTTTGATAGGTGACAGCTTCCCAAAAGCCACCAATTCTTACTGAATTGAGCTGAGCTGCACTGCCATGCAGAGAACATAGAAAACGCAGACCCTCCAAAAGCACCTTGACACATTAAGTTCAGTTTCCTTAATTTCTTTTGTTTTGAATATATTAAAAAATTCACCAAGGAAACAGTTTCATGGACTGGAAATAATAAATAATAAATAAATAAGTAAATAAATAAATAGATAAGTAAATAAATGGAACAAACTATAAATATTTTCATTTTCAGACTGACTTGAACATTTAGAAGCCCCGCAGTCAATTTCCCACCAGGAAAAAAAGACACCGTGTCTGCCCAAGTCAGTCCAACTTAAGAGTCTGAAGCAACAGTACAACACCAGACAGTCCTGCACAGTCCTGCACTGTCCAGCTGACACTCATGGGACAAATGCAGCCACCAAGAAATTTCATCCATCCCATGCCTTGACCCTGGCTGTTTGCTGGGGCTCGAGACCCTAACTTTTGTCACAGCCAGCAAGACATCACAGGGTCCACAGGAATGCTGGCAGGCCTCCAGCCTGTTCCCTGGATATTTCCAAGCATCCCTAAATAATAATTTTTTTTAAAAAAGGCTGACAGAATAAACTGTTCTGAAGGTGATGACCTGCTTTGGCTGGTCAGAAGAAGTGGGAACACTGAGCACAGCCCTAAAGCAGTCAGACACATGTGCAAGTGTCAGGGTACACCTGGTAACACAAGGAATGAGTCTCTGAAGCGGCCTTCACACACACATGGAATGCACTGAGCTGGGAGGGACCCACAAGGATCATCCAGTCCAACCCCTGGCCCTCCACAGCCACCCCAACAATCCCACCCTGTGCATCCCTGAGAGCATTGTCCAAATGCTCCCGGAGCTCTGGCAGCCTCGGGGCCGTGACCATTCCCTGGGGAGCCTGGGCAGTGCCCGACACCCTCTGGGGGAAGAACCTTTCCCTGACATCCAGTGTGAGCCTCCCCTGGCCCAGCTCCAGCCGTTCCCTCGGGTCCTGCCCCTGGTCCCAGAGAGCAGAGCTCAGTGCCTGCCCCTCCTCTGCCCCTCAGCAGGAGGTTCCTCATCGGGCACTTCATTCTTCAGGCACAGAAGTGTTATCCTCCACACATTGCTCAGCTCTAAGAAACTCCCTCAGCACAGAAAGACTTTGCCAGGCATTTGGGTAAAATCAGATAACGGGGCCCTTTTTCCTTGCGTGGTTCCCAGCGCTGGCAGCGGGGTGTGCAGAGGAGCTCAGGCCTGGCTCGCTCAGCCAGGCCCCTTCGGCCATCGGTGCTCAGCCTGGCGTCCTCACAGCTGTCCCTCCTCATTGTCTGGAGCAGGGCTGGCCAGGAGGGCACTGTGGCACTGGCAGCTGTTGCCCCAAGGAGGGGAGAGGAATTGTGCCATGAGTCCTTCCCAACTCAAGCAATCCGTGGTAGGTGATGGCTTTATGGGCACAGGTGCCATGGTGGGGCCGAGCCTTTCCCCACACAACACCTGCTGCAGGACCCCCACAGCTCACTCATAGATATGCAAACATGAATCTCATTGACCAGGAGCTGAACTCTAGTAAAAATCACTTTATGGCCTTCTTTGTGATCATTGCAATGAATTCAGATTTCATCTGGCCTTTTTTTTTTTTTTTTTTTGGTCAGGCAAATAGGTCCCCAACAGCAAAACAAACACTTCTCTCCTCCTGAAACCCAGCTCTCAGCTCATGCAGTGTGAAAAACCACACTGCAGAAGATCATTAAGTGGGTGATTGCCTGTCCCCCTGTGAGATTAACAAGCCTGTGTTTGAGAAGAGCGTGTTGTGGTAAGAGGCACTGAAGGCATGCATGAAAAGAGCTCATGAAGTCTGAATATAAATTCAAGACAGGGTAAAAAAATTTCAAAATTATTATTTCCAGTACCCCTGGATTTCTAGTTTTACCCCAGCACTTATCACAGACCTCATTTATGCTAGAAATGCTTTCCTTTTTCTTTCTTTTTTTTTTTTAAGAAAGCAAATCATAAGCAAAAAAATATTTTTGTATGCTGGTGTCTCAAAACAACCTGAGTGATTTGCAAACCCTAGTCACCTATTACTTCACTCCTCTAATTACAACCAAATGAACTATGCCAGCCTTTCTTCCTCTCAGAATTAAATCGTTAATGAAATTAGGAGAAATGTTAACTACTGTTACCAGTAAGATGGCTTTGTTGTTGTACTTGTCTTTCCCCATCAAAACACATTTTACAAAGACACCAAAGTTCCCACAGTTTTTTTGATGGGTGTTTTGTCTCCCCACAACACTACTTATCTGCAAGTTATATTTCTTGCTTACAGTACAGTCTAGGTGGAAAGCAGGCTGCTCTCACTGCAGCCATGAATAAACAGGCAGGCACACACTTGTAAAGCCACCATGACAAGTTGATGCACAAACAACCCTCAGGCTTGCACCTCCCAGTTCCAAAAGGAGCAGTACTTGCTTATTTTTATTGTTCACATGCAGATGATTCCTTAGCAGTCAGAAACCTTTTTTCCATATGTACCCTCTTCTCTCAATTGTTTATGCAACTTTAAAAAGTTGCACTGTAAGATAGCATGGTCCACTCCTCTGTCAGAGCAGAGAGGCTTCATTTTTTTCATCTATTTTACCAGAGGTGAGTTTCTGAGCCTTTTAAGTGAGAACTACCTGTGGAAGGTTAACAGTCTGAAAACTAAAACCACCTCCTTATCCATCTCCAAGGCTGGAGATTTGACTTGATGCTCTTAAAAACCTCTTCCAACCTTGGCAATTCAGTGATTTACAGAGCTGGACAAACAGATGCAATGCCAGCTAGGAAAACATGTGTCTGTGCAAGCGTCTGATCCAAGAGGGGTTCTTATGGATGACAATTTCACAGGGACTATGCCCAGAGGCATTTATTTTAGGAACTCACTCTCAAGCAACACAGCACTCTTGTGTACACCCTGGGTACACCCTCCGAGGATCCTTTCTTCATTTCTTTGCAGGAAACTCCACTAAAAAATTCACATCTTGAGGTTTTCTTTACAGCAGCATGAAAGCTTAGAAAGGTGCAGCTCTGTGAGTCCACAGAGGTACCTGCAGGCCAGGGCTGCAACTGGAAAAGAGGAGAGAATTCATTGCCTACTAGTATTTCCTTCTGCAGAGCCAGAGGGCTGCATGGCTGGGCAGCCGTGAGGCAGGAGCAGATAAAGAATTGCTCAGCAAAAGATGTTTTGTACCACAAAACACTGACTTGCCACAAACATGATCTTTCATTGGAATTTGTCATTGGCAGCAACTTTGGTGCAGGGAAGGATTTCAGCTCAAGAGAGCAAGATATGCCTCAGCAGAGGTGGCAAAGGCATTCCTGGGTCATTCCCTGCCCTGACATTCAGGGAGTGCCAGAGGAGGGAGAAATTGGTGCAGCATCTCCCAGTGGTGTGGGAGACTCACATTCAAGTTCTTGCCTTAAGAAAGATGTGATTTCATTTACAGAGGAGGGAGCTTTTAGCATCTTGGGTACAGTCATTGAACAAAACTATTATTAAAGGCCTTAACAATGGAGGTAATTCCAAGTGGGAGTTACTGACTGGACAGAAAAGTTTTGCTTAAAGAGAACATACATTGTGTCAACTCTGAACAGTCCAGCTGCTCCGAGATCAGCCATATTTAATAATTTAATTTGTAATTCCCAGGAACCATAAAGGAGTCTCAATGCCAGTGCAGAAGTCAGGGTAATGAATATATATATATATATATATATATATATATATATATATATGTATATTCATTGTCCTGTATATATCTTAAACAATGAATTCATGCAATCTGTATATAAAGAATTTTTTTTTAATTTTTTGAATTATCCTAATGTATTGGACAATTAATTCATGCAATCTGTATATAAGATATATATATATATATATAAAATATATATTCATTGTCCTATATATATTGGACTATTGGACAATGAATTCAGGCAATCTGTATATAGGGTAGTGCACGTGTAGGGTAAACATGTATAATGCTTTAGACAACCCAGGGGATCAGTGAAGTGCACACAGCTGCATCTCAGGTGGAACCTGGAGCTGTGATTGCAGCATCTGAGCTGAATTTAGCTTTACCTGTGACCTTGTCCAAGACTGAGTGCCTCTTCCTCTTGCACACCTTTGTAGTTAGTGCCCCCTGAGTTTCATGCCACTGCTGCTGCACCTGCAGCAGTGAGTGGGGCAGCCCTAGGGCAGCTTGGATATGTCTGTACCAGTGGTTGTAGCTCTAATTGCAGTGGAACCTCTTGCTCTGAGGGGCTCACGGCCTCTTACAAAGGTGTTGGATACCACCAAGAAAGCAAGGTCAGAAAAAAAAAAAATCATGATGATACTGTGTGACAGTTGCTTCCCTGAGTGCCACCAAGTGTCATGTGGGACAAATATTTCTTTTGACATTTTCCTCACCTTTCCTGTCTGTCTGGTGACAGCAGAAGTACCTCCTCTCAGGGCAACCACCACCTTTGATTTTTAAATAATGATGGTCTTCATGAAAAGACCATGCCAGAACTGTCTGGATTTAAAAATCGCTCAGATGGATTAACTGTCTGTGCCACGGTGTGTTCCAGGAGTGCGGTATCTCAGAGGGAGCAAGGAAAATTTGGCTGGAATATAGATTGCAGGGAGGCTGACAGAAAACTGACTCTGGTGTTCTAGACTTGCCTTAGCTCTGCTTTGCATCCATTTCCCCAGAATATTTCTGAATTATGTAATACCTTCCGCACTCAATGTTTTTTTCTATGCTATCATTTTAATTAGCGTGCTGGGTTGCCAATTTGCCATGTAGCAATTAATGTAATGAGGTAATCAGGGACAGATTAGATTTGTCTCTTACGGATCTGGGTGCCAGACCCAGAGTCCAGCAGCATCTCTGGGTGACCTCTCTGGGTTTTTTTTTACCCTGAAGGGAGCACAAGAAGACCCAGCAAAGTGGTGCAAGGCAGCTCTGCCATCCTGCATCACCCCAGGGCTTTTTCTGCCTGTAATTATCAGGAAATCACGTCAGTGTGTCTGTTAGATGCCCAGCCTATTTGGGCACCTTTTAAAATAAAAAGTAGCTTGTCAAAGTGCCTTCAAGAATTTGGCCTTGGGTGAAGATAGTTGGCAGATCCAGAAGCTGTGCTGAGGCCTCCTGAGTCCCAGGGGGGTGGCTGAGTCATGAGTCTGCTCTTCTGCATGAGGGCTGACAGCACCACATGGCTCCAGTGCTCCACAGATAGTAAATCCAGCCACAGAGTTCTGGAGAAATTAAAACAGCTCATGAATCCACTTAAAAACTTAGGGATCTGTCCCAGAAAAAAAGTAAGAAGGGAAGGGTTTTGAAAGTATCAAGAAAGAGCAGTTCAACATTTTCAAAAATGTGTTGCTTACGGAAAGCTGAAATGTTGTGTTTCAACCATCCTGAAATTAAACTTTATTTTACTCCAAGATGACCTTTAAAAAATAACATATTTCATGAAAAGCAAGGAAAGGAGGCCTTTAATGGAATAAACTTCCAAAAGCAGAATGATACTTTTCAAGGGAACCAAGAAGAAAATTTTATAGTTCCTCTATTTCATTATAAAATTCATAAAATGTCAATGCCTCTCAGATTCCACTCCCACCTTGGGTCTCTCCCTGTGGTATATCTGTGGATTTTGCCAGGGTATTTTTCAGGCCCTTCCTCTCCTCTCCTGCACCACTTCCCTCCGGAATCCAGCTCTCTGCTCCCCACCCTCCCAGCTCTCCTGCCCTGACATTCAGCTCATTCCGTGATGCATTTAAAAGCAGAGCAAGCTGCCAGTTTGCTGCAGCTTTGAGCTGGAGCCCTTTGAAGAGACCCACAGACAGAGAGAGACTGAATCAGCTCCCCAGGGATGCTGCAAGTCAGCAGACTTTGCTGCTCAGCTGCCACAAGGTTCAACTGAGGCTGCCCAGGGGGAGGGGGAAAAAAAAAGTAAAGAAAGAAAGGAGAAGAAAAAGAAAGATCAGAACTGAAGCTGGGTAAAGGCAGACTGGAAACACTTCAGACAATTCCTGGGAAGTAAACAAAGCAAAAAGGAGGCAAGAGAAAAAAAGATGTAGGGAGAGTGTCACTGTTGGAAGCCACACAGGAGGCTCTCAGAGTAGCCCTGGTGGGTGTGTGCAGATCACACCATGGGCTGGTATCCTGGCAAAAAAGAGAGTGAAGTTTTCAGGTGTTTCCCACTGAGAGACAGAGACAGGGGGTTCACCTGCTGGATAAAGCTCATTTTCCTGAGGGCAGGGGAGTGTTGGGGTACAAAGCCTCTGCAGCATTTCAGCTGCACCAGGGAGGCCTGTGATCTCTGAGGAGCTGTCTCCACAGCCATGACAAATGCTCTGCTCTGCTTTGCTCAGTGAGGCCATGGGACAGCAGAGGAGCAGCCCAAACAGCCCAGCTGACATGCTGCTTGTGCAGCTTTGCCCATGAGATTTTATGCAGAGCCTGCACAGGGCCTGGTGAATGGAAGAGCTGCCCACGGATGCTGCACATCTGCTACGTGTGCTCATGGCTCTAAAGGACTCTTGGACCAGGTTACTCCTCACAGTGCTGCTACTATAACTTTAAATGTCACCAAAGACTGGCCTGGAAGCAAAAAGTAACCCCTCAAGAACCATTCATAAAAACTCAGGTGTATGGATCATGAAAGTAATATTTCAGCTGTAAGCTGAAATTTCCCAGATAAACCAAGGCTCTAAAAATAACACTTCTTTCCACCGTATCCTGTTGTAAAAGTTAAGGCTGCAGTTTAAGGAATTGCTCTTTAGAATTATCTCTGCCTAGCTACCTCCATCAGGATAGGAGCTTAGTGTTTAAAAACAGCAATATGCAGTAGCAATGGATGCATTCTTTCTGGATCACCACTTGTCTGTGCAAAACTGGCCTATTCAAAGAGAGAAATAAAAAAAAAAATTTAAAAAAAAAGGAAGAAAAGAAAAAAAAACCACTTTTTTTTGGTTGTTTTGATTCAGGAGCTTCTCTGTGGCAGGAGGAACTCCAGCCTTAGCTCCTGGGAACCCTTCATATCTAGAACTTACAGATGTCCCATCCCTGGTGGGCAGCCTGCACAAAGAAGAGGAAGGTAGCCTGCACCTAGGAAAGTTGTTCCCCTGTGGCTGTGGCAGGGAAATGCTCCAGAAGTTCCAGGGAGGGCTGTAGGTAAAAGGATGGAAGCTCAGAGGGGAAGGAAAGCAGGGAATGAAAAGTCAGGACAGTGTGTATCCTGGTGCCCTGTGTCACAAACTGATAAGCAGCTCTGTCTTGTCATAAACTGCTCTTTCAGTGCTCTTTGGCTTCACAGACAATGTGAGGAGTGACAGGACAAGAGGAAACAGCCTCAAGCTGCACCAGGGGAGGCTCAAGTTGGAAGAATTTCAACTCAATCAGGAAGAATTTCTTCACTGAAAGGGTGGTCAGCCATCAGGCATCACCTGCCCATGGAGGTGGGGGAGTCCCCCTCCCCAGAGGTGTCCAAGGAATGACTGGACTCAGTGCTGTGGTTGAGTTGACAAAGTGGTTTTTGGTCAAAACTTGGACTTTCCAAACCTTCATGATCCTATTTTTCTATGATTATAGCCCTTGATAAAAAGTCTCTCCCCATCTTCTTCATAAGCCCCCTTTAATTATTGAAAGGCCACAGTTAGGTCACCCTCGAGCCTTCCATTCTCCAGGCTGATCAATCCCAATTCTCCCAGCTTTTCTTCACAGCAGAGCTGCTTCATCCCTCTGATCATCTTCATGTCCCCTCCTCTGGACTGGCTCCAGCTGCTCCCTGTCCTGCCTGTGCTGGGATCCCAGTGCTGCAGGCAGCTCTGCAGGTGGGGTCTCACCTGAGCAGGGCAGAGGGGCAGAATCCCCCCTCCCCTTCCCTCCCCTGCTGCCCTCGCTGCTTTGGATGCATCCCCAGATTTCTGGGCTGCCAACACACACTGCCGGCTCATATCCAATCTTACGCACACCAACAGTCTCAAATCCTTCTCTGGAGAGCTGCTCTCAAACAATTCATCCCAGCAGGTTTGCAATTGCAGAACAGGAACAAGATCATCCTGCTTTCCTCCCTCCTTTGGCAGACTTTTCCATTTGGTACTCCTAAGGGGCACAGTAAGTGGGGAGCAATTTTTTCTTTGGGGATTGTGGGTTTGGAGTGCAAAGTGGAGAATGTCCCCATGGAAATTTATCTTGGAGCTCAGTTACTTTGGAAAATTTGCCACCAAATATCCTCTGCTTCAAAAGTTTAAAGAATATGTGCAGGTTTTGGAAACAAGGCTTTGGGGTTTTTTATGACAGTATTAACTTCCAGCTTTCAGTATCATCGACTGCAGAATGGAAAAGAGACACGTTCAGTGCTATAAATCAAAACTGAGAAAAACCTTATGTTTATTGAAAAAGTGAGGATGCCTGCCAAAGGGGCTTTCTCTCTTGAGAATACTGAAAGGCTTAGAGTACATCTGTATGTTATCCTCACTGGATCTGACAAGGGAAAATAGCCATAAATACCTTTGCTTTTGTCATATCAAATCAAGCTCTGAGAGATCTTTGGACCATTCACATATTTAAGAATAGAGGCTGGCAATTCAGGGATCAGAATTTCTTCCAGCCTGGAGACAAGCTGGCCTTTCTACAACTGCAGCATGAGTATTCTTCTTGGCTGAAGCCTTAGAAGCAAGCACTAAAATAGGAAAAATAGGAACAATAGGTAAAATAGGACATCCTGCTTTAAGGCAGCTAGAAGCACCAGCAAAGCAGGGTGGACTAAGGTAAGAGCACTCTGCCTTTGAAAGCCAGTTTGGCCTTTTGTTTGAACAGCACTTTTCCAGAAACAAATCTGTTCCAGATTGTGCAGGGAATGCTTCCTATGCTTTCCTGAGTGAGGAAGAGACATTTCTGCCTATGACAGGGAGAGAGAGTTACTTCCATACACCAGCATTCCCTGCTGGCTAGAAGGAAAACAGCAATGGAGTGACAGGAGTTTCCAAGAAACAGATATCTGTAAATCCTGTAAGACAGGTATCAAAAATGAATGAATATAAAAACAATCTCAATTCACATAAGAGAAGGTAAAAATAAATCCTCTTGATGCTTTGATTTACTTCTCCACCCCAGATTCAAGAAGTGCTCAAGGCCCAGCAGCCAATTTGGAAGCAGAACTTGAGTGTCCAAAGCTCCCGAGTGGTTTGAGTTGGGATTTGTACCACTTGCCAAACTCACATCTAGGTTTTGGCTTTGCTCCTTCCTCACCAGTCTTCCAGATTTTCAAGTATAGAATGTGGATTTGAGCACATTCCATTCTAGAGTTTCTGATTTCCCTCTGAATCAGGGTTAAATGAGTGTAGCTCTATCAACTTTTAGATGATTTTGTTGGTACCAGAGAATGGACTCTTGGTTTTGGATTCATGCTTTTGTCCTTGCTTTTATGCAAGATGCATAAGGACTCTGATATGTGTACAAGTGAGAATATAAACTGTGCCAGATGTAGGCTTAAATTTAGCATTTAAAGAAGAGAATCATGTCTACTAAACAGAAACTTCCAGGCTGAATAGATGACCTCAAGGACCCCAAGCTCAACATCAGCCTTTTCATGCCATGAACACTATACCTGAATAAGATTTTAAGGAGGCAGTCCTAATTTTGAAATTATACTGTCGAAAATCTTCTAAAAACACACATCACCTCTAACACTTTATCCATTCACGGAGACCTTGGCAGGTTTTTTGCACCTTCATTCCTCTCTGACTGGGTGTTCTGTGAAATGCATTAAAGCTCAAAGCCTTCTCAAGAGTCTTACTTTCATTTAATAATATTTTTTTTAATAGCCAAGTGAAGGAGCATTTAAACATTTTGATAAATTATAAAATAACAGGCTGGAAAAAGGATTCTGGGTATTGTATTTGGGTTACCTTAACATCTGTTCAGTATTAGAGAACTTTTACATCCCCAAAGAAGTCTTGTTAGGGTTGGAGGCAAAGAAGTATTTCTGAGTAGTTTCCCTTTTTTTATTATTATTTTACTGCATATGGTGTCCTCCAGGTGCACAGGTCTGAAGGTCCCTTTTTTGGAAAAAGTAAGCAGCAAACCCAAGAAATTATGCCAGTCCTTGTGTATGTTTCACAGGAGGTTTCCAAATAGTGTCATGGCTGTTGGGAAGCAACAAAGGTTGAGACTGTTTTCAGTTTGTTCAGTGTTGTGTTATTCATTTTTCTAGATGTTGAGTAAATTTGCTCTGAAGAAATTTCTCCTTTACTGCCTCAGCTGTATCTTCATTATTTCCTATCCAGGTCAATGTGCAAACGTCAGCAGACAGAAGTTCTCTTTGTTTGTCAGCTTCTGCACTGCACAGAGAAGTTCACATATAAATATGTGAATTTAATGTCCTATTTATTGTTCTACCCAAATTCGTACACATGTGTTTGTGTGTGTGCCCATTGGGTTTGTGTGGAGGTGATACATAACATTTTAAAACATTATTCGTACTGAAAAGAATATAAGTGGATTTCTTAGAATCCTAGAATATCCTGAGTTGGAATGGACCCACTAAGGTCATCAAAGTCCAGCTCCTAGACCAACCTAATGGTTGATAAGCTTTGGTTTAGTTCATGCTTGAGGAGTGTTATCCACTGCATTTTCATAAAGGCAATCTCCTCTAACCCTAAACTGTCCTCTTCATAAAAACAAACATTTTGGAGGCATTTTATAGCACTCATTCTATTTTTGAATGTCTCACACAATTTAAGCACAGGTTTGCTTCAGAAAGGCCACCAAGTCATACCTGTGTTTGGATAACAAAACCAGATCTCTAAAGGATTAATTATTTTACTTACTGTACAGGATATTGATTGTAGAGGGTCTTCCATTTTTTTTATCTTTTTTTTACTCAGTTCAGTGATAGGGTCTGAGAAACACAGTTCTGGTTGGATCTGGGTACCAGGGAGCTTGGTCTCAAAATAAAAGGACTTTTCTTCAGTGCAAGAATGCAGGATAAGGAGCAAAGGACTAAGCAAGAAGAGAAGGATGGTTTTGGGAATCTCAGATATCTTCTGTTGAAAGAAAACTTCTGTAAATTTACACCTGGAGCCTGATTCTTTTCTCTCTGTTGATGGAGTCAGATGAGAGATTCCCCCATATGAAGATGTTCTCAGTCAGGAGAGATTCAGGGTCCCTCTTCCAGCTGATCCTTTTGAGGATTTCTTGCACAAAACTGGGAGGTGAGACAGTCTAACAGAAGAGACAATCACCAGTCATTCCATTTGAGAAGTGGATTTTATGGACCATAAATTACACATGGTTCACAAACCTGAAAGCATCTTCTCTTCCAGCCTGTTTTATACAATCCCTTTGATTATTTATTCTTCCTAGATAGGTGCCAATATACAGGTAATTTCCCTGGTGTTTGGGCTCATGTAATAAAACAAAAAGCAGCTGAGATGGCAAGCAAACACCTCCTTCCAGCTTCAAGTGTTCCAAGCTAAAGAGATGACCTCCCTTTGATGGCTCCTGTTACCATAAACCATGGCCCGTTCCCATAGGCAGCTCTGCTGCTCTGGTGAGAGCTTCCCACATAGCTGCAGATTAAGAGAGTGGTGAGGGGTTAGGGCAGTGCAGAATTTAACATCCTGCATTTAAAGGAAAACTCAGAATATCCCTTTGTATTTTCGCCCCACTAAGTAGATTCTGGTGCCTTTGGGCTGCTACAGAAGAGTTCTGCAGTGATGCCAATGTGCATTTTCATTTTCAGATGTGTTTATTCATTTCCAGTAGCCTGCTAGCAAGAATCACAACTTCTACAAGGAACATTCTTAAGTGATCACCAGATGTTCTGTGTTTTCCTCATAATGCCCTCAATGGATGAAAGAAGCAAGCTGGCACATTAGAGCTCAGCTGATGTCATGGCTGGAGACAGGGCAAGTGGAAAGGCCTGGAGAATAAAGACCCCTTCTCCTGGAAAAGGCATTAGCCAAGGCTCTGCCATTTGTCATAAGCTGGTTTCTGGATGTTGTGTGCATGTGCAAAGAAGATGATCCCAGTCCTACACAGTTTACAGCTGGGCCATCATCTTCAGCCTATTTAACACCATAGAAGAGAAAATCCACTGTGGGGTGGTTGGGGCTCTAGAAATGCAATTACCCTTTTTTAAAATGTCATTTAATGCACTCAGAAACCCAGGATTTGCTCTTGCATGCATCCTGATGAGCCAAGAGTAAACATCCCACAGTGATTAATGGCAGTCACCATGGTTGTGGATTTGCTGTGGGTGTGCACAGGCACACCCCCAGGCTCTAACACCCAGACATTCCCACAAACCTGGGGGTTGCTTGTGTGTTTACTTGCAGAATTTTTGGCATTTGGGCATTCTGCTGATTTTTCAAGCTGCAGATCCATTTGGGTCAGATTAGCAGAGGCAGCCAAGGAACCATATCACTGTCAGCCCCAAGCCAGCTGTTTTTAGAGTTCCTTGGAGTCATCCAACATAAAATCATCTTCCCAGGAAGCCAACAGCTACCCTGGGAGGGACAGCTCAGGACAAGAGACAGATGGATTGTAGAGCTGGGAGTGAGGAGTTCAAAGTGCTAAGGAGTGAATCCAGGGAGTAGTGACTGCTAGTTAGTCTTTTGTTTTCTTGGGCATTAAATTCACTTCCAAGCACATCAGTAAGCTCTCTTCATGTTGCAGAATGAGTCATCTACAAAATGACTAAAATTTCCAGTCATTTTGCAAAATTATTGTTTCAGACAGTCAGTAAAATTACTGTTTAATTAATTTCTCAAAATCTGGCATGATTTTTCTACACATGCATGACTACAAAACCATGCAATCACTTACTTCCACATTTGACACTATTTTGTGAAATTACTTAAATTGTCAGTCATTCTACAAAATAGTTGCATATCTTATGTTATATCTGTGAAATATATTCTGGGGCCTTTAAGGTTACCAGGGAGGATTATTACAGTTATTATGGGCACATCAACAGCATATTTCAGAGTATTCTAGTTACTGGAAATCAATTTTTTCCCTAAATTCTCATTCATAAGCACAAGCAATGCTTCCTTTTTTAGTTTTAGGTGCAGAGCAGTTTCTCAAACTGATCTGCCACATGGAACATCCCAGTCAGTCACACAGAAGGTTTTCACAGCCAGCCATATGACAAGTCTGAGCAGAACTCTGCCCTGGCCACATACTGAGCAAGTCACCCTTACAGTCAATTAACAAACTGGACAAGTGAAGTAATTAAGTATCTGAGATATTTAATTCTACTGGAATATTTTCATCTAAACTACACTACGCTGTTGGTGCTTCTCTTTAATTCATCAGAGTGTTGGAGGAAGGAGAGGAGGAGGAGGAATTATTTTATACCTACTGAGCAACCATAATTATAAGCAGTTTTGCTTTTTCTGCTCTGCGTAAGTTTTCAGCATGAAGTTGTAAGTTGCAGTGTTTTTACCTCACATGGGTTTTTGTCTGTAAGAAGGGAACAGCTTTGGGTCTGATAAAAGGAAAATCTAATCTTTAAAGAGCAAAGGCACATTGGACATGGCTTTACAGTGGGAGAGAGACCCAAGTCACCTTTGCTAATGCAGACCTGCGTGGAAGGCACAATATGCACCCTTTTGATTTGATTCCTACAGGCTCCTGGAGCCTTTCCATCAACTTCAGTGGGATTTAGTCAAGCCTTACAACCTTCTGTGAAAAGATGTGCATTAGCACCCAGGATGTGCAGATATTTCCATGTTAAGATGTGCTTCAGGTCTGTAACTCTGTCAGCTGTGCTTATTTCAGCAGGCAGTCACATAAATGCCACATAAATGGCTACAGGCCTGGGGCTTTTGTGATGCTCAGCAGTAATTGCTTGCTTTTACTTGTGCTTTTAGTTGCTATTTGTCGTGAGCTGCTTTAAAAATGAAAACAAAAGTTTTGCATTAAATTTTCTTTCAGTTTGGAAGGGACGCAAGTTGTCCTTCATTTGTTTTTTTCAACACTGGGTAGGCATGAAAAGAGAATGTCCCTAAACATACAAGTATTCAACAAAAAATCATGAAGGAAATGCATCTTTCAATAGTTGTCAGCAGATACATTAGGCTTTCTGTGGCAGCAGAAGGATCATCTATCCCCATCAGCTGAAATTCCATTGTCTTATCCTTTTCCTTCTTCTGCCAAGATTCCCATTGAAAGGATTGGAAAATTTTCATTTAACTTTCCTGAGCTCTGTATCTGTCAGTGCTGTCCCCCTGTGACTATGAGGACATTTTGAAGTCTGCCAAAGAGACATAGCTCAGGTTGAAATGAGAAAAATGCCATATGTTATTTGGGTAGAGCAGTTTATTGTCTTACAATAGTTTAAAAGAGTTATGATGGGGCTTTCCCCTGACGTTATTTAAAAAAGAAACAGCATTTGCTAGAGACAAGCCTTTGCCAACATATACTTTCTAAACCATAAAAAAATTCACATGGTTTTATCTTATTCCCATTGAACATATTTTTTCCGAGCCAAGACAAGAGCATCCTGACAATGGAGTACAGAGCTCAGAGTAATTGTCCTGGTGCTCTTTGTGTCTTGGGGCCCTCCTAAATAAGCACTGACAGATGTTGCAAACAGTGGTCAGGAAGATAAGAAAGGAGGGCTGCTTCAACAACTGAGAGCAATTCTCATATACTTTAACTGCAGAAAGGAATCAGAGGCAAACACCACACACATCTCCTCTGCCATGTTTTGTGAGTGGGATCACTGAAGGATTGCCACAGTTTTGGAGTTAAAGGTTTATCTTCTGACGCAATGGATACTGCACATGAAGAGTCCAGCAACGACGCTTACAGATTGAGGAGGTTTATTATGTTGGGGTGAGGGGATAAATCCTCATTAACTTCATTTTGGGACAGCAGTTCTGTGTGCATGGACCAAAGCAATGTCCCAGGGGCTGTAGAGACATCAGGTTCTTCTGAACATTCATGGCAGGCAGAGAAAGAGATCCCTGGAGTCCACTGACACTTCTGATATAATTGGCTTGCACCATTGTCTCTTTTATGGTTTTGATTTCATTTCACATGGACTTGAGGTACAATAGACAAACCCCTTCCAACAGTGCAGACATGTTCTCGTGCCAATATGTTTGGGGTTTGTATATCTGCTCCTTCTCTGCATTGTGTAAAGGTTGATTGAACCCACTTCGGGAGACCAAAGTGTTAGTGAGCCTTGTGAGCAATGGCAACAAAAGCCAGCCCTTCAGAAATATTCAGTATTTCATGGCTGGCAGACTTATATTGCTACAAAATTATTCAAGGTGTCACAACTGTAATGACTGTGAAGAGCTTCAGCCAGCCGGGTGATAAAAAACAGACAGAGGTCAGAGTCAGTAGATGCAAAGGAATAGATAATAAGAGGAGGAAAAAACCTTAGGAATTCTGTACTGGGAAGGCCCTGCAGGAGCAGGTGGCACTCACAAAGGACAGATGTTGGAGTCCTTTCCTACAGTCCTCTGAGGCCGGCAGTGGAAAGGGCATTTGGGAGTTACTGGAAGAGAAATGAAAAGTGAGGAGAAGGTGTATTGCATTTTACTGCAGCATAAATCCCTAGTGACCCTGCTCTGGATCTCTGTGTGCAGCTCCAGAAAGGCTATAACAGGACTAGGAAGGAGGTGTGCCTGGGGAGCAGGAATGGTCAGAAGTGTGTGAGGCTTCTGTACAATTTTAGATTGAGGAGACAAGAACTATTCAGCCTGGAAAAGAGTCACTGGAGAGCGTCCATCAGACTAAATATAACATGGGAGAAGAGGGAGCAATCGCCATTCCCTCCTTCCAGTTGCACAAGAAATAAAGGGCAGCAAATGAGAACAGGAGTTACCAACTTCATCAAAGGAAGTGCCATGTTTGGGGCTCATGTTGAATGCACCTTGGCAGGTTAGTTTAGATATGCATAAACAGGTCCAAAATGGTAATGTAGACAAATCAACAAAACCAGGGTGCATCAAGTGCTCTGACAACGTGGTTACAACCTTTGGCCACTGTTCACTGGGAAAAAGAAATTAGGGAAAAGCAAACTTTTTCACTGCCTCTTCCTGGATGCTGTCAGATCCAGGATGTTATGTATAGATAGACCTGGATATTCTTATATGGAACAGGCAGTGTACTGTCATTTTATTTTTTTTCTTAGATTTATCTCTTAGACCAAGACCTCTGGCAACTCTCATAGGGATTTTTATCAGCAGTACTAGGATTTGCTTCAGGCTTGCGCGGTGGATGCTTGCTGAGTGGGCTGTGTTAGCTTCTACACCAGACATATTCTTTCCTTCTCCTGAAACCCATCTTAACCCTTATTAATTAACAATATTTTACTCATATGCACTGCATGACTAATAAAGCACCCCTAGGCTGCTATAGACTTAGCATTCTTTTCTCTTTCTTTTTGTTTTAATTTTTTTTTTTTGTTGCACATCCTACACAAGATGTATAGCCCTCCAAATATATTCTGCAGTCTGTTCCAGCCATCTGGCATCCTCCTCTCCAAATAAACATGGTGATAGTACATTTTCCCCTGGGATCATAAATAAAACACAGTCCCTCATAGATGTTTTGTTGCATGGAAATATTCACAGCTTAATTTAAGATGAAGCCCAACAAAACATGGGGAGCTGAATGAGGGGGATTCAGTCTGTGTATTTCATTAAAGGTGACTCGTTTACAAGATGCCTATTCACCTATCTTTTGTGAGTATGGTGTTGGTCAGGACATATAACACAGGTATTCAATGAAATTTCCTACAATTTCATGTCTGCATCACAGATTCCAGAGTAGAGACTGCTCAGCAGTGATGTGGCTTCAGGTTTTCCAGTGTAACACTTGTCATTCCTGCACCTACAAGAATAAATTCCCTTATTTTTAAAGTACAAAAAACAAAACAACTTGGGCTTGGGAGGATCTACCAAATTCCCTGGCCTTCTTCACACTCAGGATTTTCCTGGCACAGTTTAGGGCATAGGAACAAGCAGGGTGCAGGCTTGGAATATCTGGCATTACTGCTGCCACCAAATTATGTCTCCTGAGATTCCCACTTCACTATTTGCTTCTAAAAGGCTCATTAAATCAAAGTTACCAAAGAAGACTGCTAAAATTATAAAGGCTCTGACATAACCTGCATCCTTACCTAGCAAGAAAATTCACTTAGTTGATCATTCAGCATCTGGAAGCAAGCTGTGCCACAGAAGGAATCACCACATTTAAAGATTTACTGACAGAAGTGCAGTTTTGGTGACTGGAGTGTGGGTCTGGCACTGAGGGAGCTGAAACTGTGATTCAGACCTCCTGTCTGAACTTGGGAAAAGCTCTGAATAACTCTCAATTTTTTATTTCCAATCGATAATGAGGGTGTTCGTGTTTCCTTTTACACTTCACTAATCTTGGCTCTGTAAAACATTTAGGACAAGTGAGAGTTTGCCCAGCAGCTAGCATAGCAGTTATGGATCACTGATTGCTGCCATAAGGAAAACTCTAATGCCATGGCTTGCTAGGCCACTTGTTATAAGACAGAATTACACAAACTGACTAGAAATTAATAGGAAGTGGCTGACAACTTAGGGAAAAAAAAAAAACAAAAACAGTTTCTCTGTACTCCAAAAACTCCAAAATTAAACCTTACATTTAGACAGACATTTAAATAAGTTTTTAGTGCAAAATGAAGTGTGTGGAGGAAACAGGGATAGATGGTCCTGTTTACTCAGGCTGGGCTCTGCTTCATGAGTCATTGGGTGGCTTTATTGCTTTCCCCTAAAGCTACCCCAAAATACTGAAAGGGACTTAAATGTGCAGCTCTAACTTGGCCTGGAGCTACTCCTTATTGTCCTGGTACCACATGGGGAGCAGAGGTGGCAACTGGTATGGATGTGTGATTAAAAAAGCCCAAAAAACAATCAGACTAAGTGGGATTTGAGAACAGGACAATATTTGCCCCTATAATTATTCAGATTTCACCAGTACACACTTCCCCTTCTGTATCTCAAACTTGAGATGAAACTTGAGATATTTTTCCTTCAGTCTGGTAATCTGCACAGGTACATGAATTTGAAGCCATCCTAGCATCAAGGCTGTGTCAGTACATCTTTTTACAAATAAATGTCAGCGTAACAACTTCATTGATTCTGTAGGGAGAAGAGAAACCTATAGAAAACTACTTTCAACTTGTGTATTGTTTTTACTTTTGTCCTCTGTGAGACCTTTTACTTTGGCCCATCCATGGGAATCACCTGTCTTTACCTGAACCAGGCATAATTACTGCTTGTAATTAATGCAGCTGGGAAGGTACACCGTAAGCAAAGATGTCCTCCAGGAGGAGATTCATTAAGCATTTTGCAGCACAAATAAATATTCTTCTGCCTCCTGGGGGAAGTTTGTTTACTTACAGTGATGCACACAGATACATTTACAGTTTGGGCTATCTAGAGGCCTCCTGAACAACAAGAGAAGAATATTTGATTTTTTTTTCCTGCCAAAACTGATATATCAAATATAGTGACTTTCTTGTCCCAGAATTATTGCTAACTTTGACCCAAATCTGTGGAGATAAATATTGTTGGAAAGAAATACAAGGCTAGAATGTGGATATAGATTTTAAAAGTGGGGGGGGGGGAATGTCATGACTGTCGAATAGCAGCTAGAGCATTCCTTTTCTGTAGTTAAGACATGTTGGTGGTTCTTGTGTGGGGGAGCACCTCCCTCCATAGATTGGCAAAGAGAACGGGGAGTCTGTGACAGTGGTGACAATGACAATAATGCACCAGTGGAGATAGTTTAAGACAGCTGCATCAATCTCTTAGCTCTAGAGGCTTGCTTTTTTTGTTGTTTTTCCAAGTTTAGGGAAAGCCCTCTTCCTTCTGTTTTGCAAGATCAGCTGTGGAAAAAACTGTTGTTTTTTATGACATTCAGTTGCAGGCAGGGTATCAATATGTGGAAACACAGTCCCTGAAAATCTGTGCATTGGTTAAATCTATCTCTAGAGCTGTCTAGGTCTTTCTACAACTAAGGGTGTTTTGATCATTTAAATGCTGTTGAGCTTCAAGATGTCCCTAAACCCCTTAAACAATAAAGTCAAAACAGCAGAAATAAATTTATTTTATTCTTCCAGCAAAGGAGATAGAGGGTTACTTGAATTCAGAAAGAAATACATTGTAATTCTTAATACAAATTAAATATTTTGAGAACACTTCCTACATTAGATAAGTCCTTTCTCAAGACCAGAAGGAGAGTTTGATTTCCTTGAGTTCCTTCCTTGGAATGATAGTTTCTGCCAAGCCAGATTTGCTTGGGCACACAATCGGCCTATTGCCTCTTTTTTTATAAATCATGCTAAGTTCACGTCAGGCAAACGTACAAATCTACTGCTTGGCATTGTATCCTGTACTTTGAGGGAGCCACGTGCCATGGGTGTGTTCAAGTGAAAAATACTGTGTTGATTTTGGACACTTTGTGCTTATATAGATGCATTTTGGCCTGTGTGGGCCGGAAGAGAAAGCAGTGACCTGAATAGCCAAGCACGAATCTCAGTTAAAACATTTACACAGCTGAGAGCAGGAATCTCTCCTGAGCATAGAGAAAACAGTTGAAGCTGTGAAATGCTTTCCAAAGTACTGCTGCCTGAAGGAGCAGCATGAAGCAAGGCTGGTCTGGAGATCACATTTGGAAGGAACAGAGAGATGTTTCCATTCCCATCACTGGCTGGTGCACAGCTCTGGTTTTTCCTTCTCCCTTTCGTTGGGGTTGCCACCTACCAAAGCAGGGCAAAAGTAATAATAAAATATCCTGACTCAGCCACTCAGTTTTACCTTACATACAGTGAGAGAATTTCTTCTGTAATCAACAGTTTGTCTCTCCTCTTTTGCCTGAAGGGCTTGTGGGTGGTTTTGTGTACAAATATAGGAATGTAATATATGTGTATAATATATGAATGTATATTCTGTGTGCACAGATACACAGAATCTATGAGGACAAGTATCAGGTCAGGAAACTTCAGGCATCCCCCTGGGAATCAACCCAAAGGAGGGAAAAGGCCTCACAACAGACAGCTCCTGTGCACCTCACAGCATTTGGGGAGCCCAGTAGGTTTTTTTTTTTAAATCAAGTGGCAGCCAGGGCCTCAATACTCTCTGGGTGCCCTTAGAGAGCCTGCAGGAGATTTTAAGAGAGCTTAAAATCCACTCTCACTCAATTTCAATTCTTTGAGGGGGGGAAAGGCCATTGGAAACTTTGGTTCTTTTATTTTGTGAAGGGCCAGCAGCCTTTGCAGGGAAGCCCTGTCATTCATAGTCTCAGCAATAACTCTGCACAGAGAGGCCTGGATCAGCAGCAGCAGAATTTCTTCTCAAAAGCTTTATCTCTCTCTTATCTCCTGGCCCCCACTTCTCACTGAGGTAAAGATTGTGCAAAGCAGTTGAAAATAAAGCCACTGCTCTATTGCAATATTCTGTCCCTACAAACATGATAAACTACTGGAAGTCTGCAGAGTCAGTACAGAAAATTGTGATGAAAGTACATCAAAATACATTGAGTGATTCTCTAACTCAAATGCAAGTGTTTTGCAAATTCTGTTGAAATGCATAAACTTATACAACCATTCTCAAAATACTGGGGAATAAGAATCTCGCTACCCCCATGCTTTCAAAGTGAAAAGGAATATTGTGTTAATTTTTCTAGGAAATTCACATATGAAACTGGCATTGTGGATCTTAAGCAGCTGTCATGATGGATTGGGTGTATAGCAGTGAGGAGTGGGGAAACAGTGTGTCATAAGGCATTGTATAATTTCATCTGGACTCTCTAACAACTAGCATGTGTTACTGACAACACCTATTAGGGATTCACTGGTGAAAAGGAAGACAGCAAGAAAAACATTGAACATAGAAACATAGATGTTCAGTAGGACATCATGTTTTAGTTATTTTGAATAGCAATCATAACAGGAAAGTCACAGAAACTTTACAAAGGAAAACTGATCTTTCCTAGAAACATCCACCAGAAATTACCACCCTAGATCATCTTATTAGTCATGATACACTCAATTATGAGTTCTAAATGTGCATCAGGCCTTGTCAGCAAGCAGCAAACTGTGTAATAGCACAGGCAGCTGTACCTGGCAAGGTGACATTACTACAGCTGCAAAGAATGCAAAATATGCTTAGGATACAGTGACATGGAATACAGAATATTGACAGGCAAAGGGATGAAATATCCACAGTATCTCTGGCATTGCTCCAACTGGTCCCTCTGCTGCAGCTGTCGTGTCAGCGCAGTGACACCCTGCCCTGTCTGGCACGTTTCACCTACCTGGGAAGTCCTATTAAGGAAGAAATGGCCATGGCTGGTGTGACAGCTCTGCTGCTGTGGTGGCTGGATGGGCAGGATCAAAGGCATGGAGGAGCAAGGACAGGAAGTTCACACACTGTGTGTGACACAACACGACGCAAAGGCTCCTCCACTGCGTATAATGAGCCACTAAAAATACACCGGTGCTGCAAGGACTCCAGAGAACAGCCAGCACCACATCTAAAAATATTGGTCCTATTCTCTCACCACAGGATACCAGTAACGTCAGTGGGAGCCCACTGAAAGATAGTGGGAAGTCTCTGGGAGTTACTCACATCCTGCATGAGCCCACGTCTCCTTGAAATCCGCAGCCATTCCGTCAGGACCGCCGCTTGTTGTTATTTACATGTGACATCCAACCTGTTTATGTTTTCCCATTCTCCTTTAACCTGTGCTCTTCCTTGAGAGAAACCATCTGAGAGTGATCTAAGGTTTAGTCAAAGTACACTACAAAGTTTGGGACCCTGTGGAAATAAAGCCCTAGGAATTATGGCCTTTCTCGTTTCTGCCCAATACCTTCTTATCTCCAAGCAGTGCTGTTATTTAGCATGTGTCCAAGGCTGGGTTTCACTGAATTTTCTCTGTTTGGGGATGTTTTCCCTATTTTTCTTGAGAGGTCCCTAGAGTTTGGTCCTGAATCAGCTGACCTCTAAAGGAATTTGGGCATCTTTTGTCTTCTACCTTTTAACCAATCCACAGTGCTGAAAATGACTGTATAGAGAATAACACCTGACTTACTTCTCTGTGTATGTGTTGTCTCATATTCCCCATGCTCAGAATCACAGTATCTTTTTTTCCTCTGCTTTGCTGTCTGCAATCCAAGGGGCAAAGCTATTCTCTTTTCTCAATGCTGAGGATCTGCTCATGCACCTTCTAGGAAAGAACAAGTACATCAGCTAACCATATATCACTTCATTAAAGGGGAAAAAAACCCCTTTATAAATAATTTGCACAAACTTTGTGTCCTACTCTTTTATGTTTATTTGGAGCTCTCTATTTCTGAGTGGTCTGCTTTGCCTGATGATTGCATAACCTTGAATTTGGGAGATATTATACTTTTCCATTAGCATTAACTCAGTTTCTACCCTGCAATAATTTTCATGCAACCGTTGTTGAAGTCAATAAGGTCACACCGCTGCACAGAATGAGACACTATCTCATTTATAGCTTTGTCAAGATACCAGCAATAGCCTTAAAATTATAGTGCTTTTTTCATACCTTCTCAGGTATATCTACTGACTTAATCTGGTTATTATAACTCTCATGCCAGCAGAACTTGCTTTGGATGATTTGTGCCTTGCCAGGACTTTCTGTTTGAGATAAGGTTTAGTGGGCAATAAGCCTTCTGCTCAGTGTTTTCTTATTGCTCTGAAATGATAAACTGTGATTAAAAAATTGTATAATGCTGATAAAATTCTGGATAACATTGAATGAAACTTTGTTTCCATTGCTCCTCTCTATTTTTATGGAGAGCTAAACCAAACAGTTGTAAAAAAGCACCTGAGAACTGGTCTCCCCCCATTAGTGTGACTCAGGTAGCTTACACTGAAATAAAGGCCACAGATAGCAGGTGTGCTACTCACTGACTCTGAAATGGCTGTGTCCTTCATCAGAGCACCCATGTGCTCAACCAAAACACATAATTAAAATGGCCACAACAGAGAAAGTATTATATGCCACCATAGCCCCTGAGGATAGGCAAACTCACTGAGATGTGGCTTTGTCCACTGACATAACACTGGATTGTCTTTTTCTTTCATTGTAATCTTCATTTCTGTGCAGAATGATTTGACTTCCAGAAACACACGTCTTCTTGATCAGTCCCAGCACGAGCACAACAGAATGTGTATAAATAGAGAAGCCTGTTTATTTCAAGTTATTTTTTCCACTCTGCATCCGGTCAATACTTTAGAGGAATATTTAGACAGTTGAATGAAAACAGGGCTGGGGCACTGGATCAGCTGTAAAGGTTGAGGAAGGAGTGGGCTTCCCATTATTGGGTTTATCTGCCTTCTTTACATAAATGAGCAACAATGCTCCAAACAGTAAAAAAATGTCATGCGTGTTCTGCAGCTAGTGGATTGTTTTGAAACACCTAATTTTAAAATCATTATCTACTTTTTTAAGAGTGTATGTCTTATAGGTCTCTCCATAATCACAAAGATTGGGTGATTTGGGATTTTCAAATGTATATGCTATGATTCCCCATAGGTGATTTTTAACCCCAGCTCACATGGACACTTTCCTGAAATCAGAAATATCTTTGGGTATTGATTTTACCTGTTCATCCTTGGGAACATCATCTTAGTTTACAGAGAAAGGAACGAGTTTACCATAAGTAAGGTATATCAAGATCATCTGCTTGAGGGGAGAGATGTGGGACATGTCTCCAAATTCATAAATGGGGAGACAGGGACAGCACTTAACCACTGGTGACCAAGTGTTACAATAAAGTGACAGGGCACAAAAAGTGATATTAACAGGCTGGGGCAAAGAAGGGCTCCCTGTTTTATTGGGCAGCATGGAGTGACTTTGCAGAGTTTCTTGCCATGGCACAGTGAGGAGGGTGAAATTCCAAGAGGTTCCAGGAGGCACTGGCCACATCCATGCCGGAAGGCTGGCGCAGAAGGACACGACTGCCCATGCTGCACATCCACCTCAGGAAGCCCCTGAAGAGATGATTACTGAAGCCAAACAAGGAAATGAATAATGTTACACAACCTCAGCTTTGTACTCTCCCATAAACATCTGCTGCTGGAAACAGAGGACTGGAAACAGAAAATGCTTGGTGGCTATTTCATTTTCGGTGCTGCATTGCACCTCCTCCATTCTTTCTTGTGGCATTCTCCATCTTTAAAGGAATCATCTTTAAAACTTGAAAAAGTCCTGTGATGATTTTTTGTTTTCTTAAAAGAAACATAAAGGCTGTACAGATCTGGTAAATTTAGACACCCTTCCTATTCACACCCTGCTGCTCTTCCCTCATCGTTGGCTACTGTTTCTCATGTGTTACAACAACCAGTGTCTTCTCAAGATTTCAGGTAACCTCAGATTTCATGAATTGTCTGAGTCTTGCAATGAGATTCTTGTAGCGCCAGCGTGATCTTCCCCTACAGTTCTATGTCCATTTTCGTTTCCATCCTCCTTAAGACTTCTGTCTGCAGGTCCTTCTGAGGTTTGTGCGCTGACTCCTTTTCCTCCCTCCTGGGTGGCACCTGCTTCCTGAAACCTTTTCCACAGAGAAGTTTCAGAAAAGTGGTCCTAACCAGGGAGCTCTAACCAGGAAAAATGGCTCCAATCAGGAAATCACTCCTTTGTCCTTCCCAAGCCTGTTACAACCCAAACACAAGCATCCATGAATCCCAGATCTATTCCTAGGCAGAGGCACCAGGAGCATTCACTTCTCCCTAAACCTGCAGAGTGCCAGCTTAGAGCCTAATAAAAGGTTATCATAATACTTAGAGATAAAAGCAGCTCTGAAAAACAAACAATTGTGTGTGTATGTTTGTGTGTGTGTGTGTGTGTGTGTGTGTGTGTGTGTGTGTGTGTTGTGTGTGTGTTTTCCCTACACAAAATTTAAAATAGAATCATCATCATCACGCAAACCCAAGGCTTGCCCCTACTTGCAGCAGCCATAGGTTGTATTTGGGCATAAGTAGTTGCTATGGGGCCTGATCCAACTCCCATATAAGTCAGCAGGAGCCTTTACATTCCCTTCTGTGGGAGTAAAACCTGATCATTTGGGTATTTTGTGAACACTGCTACTATATGCTATAAAAAGCAGTGCTTTCGTTTTTGATCTAAAACCCAGCAATGTCAAGGACAGACTGGCTCTTGAACATGGATCCTCAGTGCTATTGCATTGAAGATAATAAGTGCAATTCATTGCCAATCTCTTTGTTATTACTGGTGTAAAAATAGATCAGTCCAGGCAATGGGATTAACCACTCCTTTATTTCTTGGCTGGTTTCTTTATTGTTGTTGTTGTTGTTTTTAAATCGTTTTCCTGTTGTGCTGTTACAGATGAGTTCTGGTAAATATTTATTCTTACACTGGCTGTAAATGTATTCCTTTCCTGGTGGGGCACTGCACAGCTCCAGATGTGCAGAACTAAACCTTTGCAAGAACCAAGAGGGCCCCAAGGGCAGCCACGCAATGGAGAGAGGGCAAAGGCTGCTCAAAACCTCTAAGAAGTTGCTGCATGCACCTTTCTGAATGCAGCCATCTCAGATTTTAGGGCTGTTTGACCACAGCTGGAAGAAGTCAGGGTGAAGAATTACAGACGAGAAAAGGGTGAAATCTTGCCCTGTGTTACCCAAGTCATCCTGCTCATTACCCAGCCATGTGCTGGTGGCATGGCTGCTGCACAACTGCAGCATCACCAGGGTACCCAAAACTGCATTTCCAGCACCTCTCCTGGATTCTCCTGTTTTGACAATGTGCCAGCTCCTCTCAAAGGGAAAGGGACCAGCATCCCACTGGAGAAATGGATGCTGAGTTGCATGTGCCCAGCATTTGGGCTCAAATTGTGTTTAACCCACTGAAGAAGATAAATTCTTCCTTTTGCCTTTTTGGGAAAAATTAGTGGCAGATTGACCCTCAGCTGGTGGCTTAAAAAACAGCAAGATCTTGGTGGAGTCACCCCTGCTCCAGGCAAATATCACACAAGGGTTACATGAGCAAAGTGGCTGACAGATGCACTTCCAAACACACCTAACCTGCTGTTTCCTAGAGCACATGGAAGCAGGAAGCAAACCTCCAGAACATGAAAGGAAGATTTGCTTTCTTATTTCATTGTATTCTAATGTGACTTGAGGCAAACAAAACACAGCTATGGGCTTTGTTATTTTAATTATTTTGCGCAGCCAGTATAAGGCAGTATCACAGTGTATGGTTAAACAAAACTCTTACTGGCCTGAAAAATCTGCACATAATTCCAGAAATTGCACAGAATTCAGGAAATATTTTTCCTAATGGCCTGTCTTGACCAAGGATAGCTTTGTTCAGACCCACCTCTGTCACATCATGGGATAAGAAGAGATCCACAGGTATAACTCACGTGGCGTTCAGGAGCTGGTGTCAGTTCTGCACAGATCCTGCAGATCACTTGGCTGGGGGGCAGGCACTGAACTAACTGGCTGTATAAATAACTGTACAACTGCATTTTATGATAGGCACTGGAATTAGGGTTCAGTGCAAAGCATGTGGGAGTCCTCCTAGAAGCCTGGATTTGTCCCGTGTACTTAACTCCCTTGGACACTTTTTAGAGGAGATGGCAATGAAATACAGTGATATTCACTGAATAGCTGGAGGAGGAGGAGGAGGAGGAGGAGAACAGTTTGTGCCTTGACAGGCTGAAGTGTTATAAGGTATTTTTTGCAGCTATTGAGAGTTACAGTCTTTCATGTATTAGTTATGGGTCAACTAGAGTTTAGTTTCAGCAAAGATGGAGGAAGATAGGTGGTGAGTGGAGAAAAACTGAAAAAAGTTAGGTGAATATTTGATTTTTCAAAATGTGAGAAAATTCAAATTAATCTGAGAAGATCTGCGAAGGAAAGATTAAATTCTGCCAGCGCCAGTCCCAGAAATAATCCCCTGTTAATGTACCAAACCAGTCATATGAGCTAAATTTTACATGCAGACTCTTTCCTCAGACGTGTTCCCACCCTTCCAGTATTTCTTTTTAAATATTATTTCCACTAAAAAGGTTAAAACACATTTGGCTATTCTGATTACGCATACATGATGGCGTGATCCATTTTGATGATGTTTTTCAATATTCATGACAGACAGTCCCACCCTTTAGGCTGAAACTCCCTTTGATTTCAGGTGAGGATTTTTGCCTAATGATCAGGCCCTGGGGTGTTTGGCTCATCAGTTGCTACGTAATCAGCTAAGAAAAATTTAAATTGATAAAAAGCAAGAATAATGGCACAGATTGCTGGCAGAACAAATACATTTCAGGCTGTATATGTAAGAAAAATCACCCCCACAAAAAAGAAAAAGAAAAAGAAAAAGAAAAAGAAAAAGAAAAAGAAAAAGAAAAAGAAAAAGAAAAAGAAAAAGAAAAAGAAAAAGAAAAAGAAAAAGAGAAAAAGAAAAATACCTCCGCACAAGTAGAAATGAGAAATGCAGCTAATGTTGTGTGTACTACTGTGTTATACATTCACAACAGAAGACTCGAGGAAGGATTCAGACAACATTGTCAAGTGTCAGACCAACCCAGCTGTTGTTTCAGGTTGCTGAGAGCAGTTGTTGAGAGAAAATTGCTGAGAAAAACAGGGAATAAAGTGCCACAATTCCATGAGATAGAGAGCTCCAAGAGTTTGTGTCCCTGCAGGAGTTGTAGAATCACAGAAGGTTTCGGGCTGGCAGGGACCTCAAAGCCCATCCCACCCTACCCCTGCCATGGGCAGACATCTTCCACTATCCCAGGTTGCTCCAAGCCCCATCCAACCTAGTCTTGGCCACTTCCAGGGCTTCTCTGGGCACCCTCACAGGGAAGAATTTCTTCCTAATATCCAACCTAAACCTGCTCTCTGTCAGTATGAAGCCATTCTCCCGGGTCCTGTCCCTCCAGGCCCTTGTCAAGAGTCTCTCTCCATTTTTTTTGTAGGCTCGCTTCACACAGGAAGGCCACCATTGGGTCACCCCAAAGATTCTCTTCTCCAGACTGAACAATCCCAATTCCCTCAGCCCTTCCTCCCAGCAGAGCTGCTCCATCCCTCTGATTCCCGTGGTGTCCCTGCTCTGGCCTGGTTCCAGCAGCTCCCTGTCCTTCCTGTGCTGGGATCCCAGAGCTGGAGGCAGCTCTGCAGGGGTGGCTCAGCAGAGCGGGGCAGAGGGGCAGGGTCCTGCTTTTTCTGAGGCATCCCAGGACACGATTGGCTTTTCTGGGCTGCATGTGCTGACTTGTGTCCAGCCCCTCATCCACCAGTACCCCGAGGAAGTCACACAGATCTAGCACAGAGCTCTGAAATCAGAAAGGTGCTTGGACACCTGCAGCCCAATGTCAGTGGCCACCTGAAGGCACCCACTGCTGTCACATAGATGCCACACGGGCTTAAGGAGAGGCCAGTAGGGACTCCACTGTAGGGGTGCTTCACAGACAATGGACCACTCAAGATAGTCAGAGCTGCAGACCAGGTGACCCAAGCCTGGCCTGTGGAACCATGTGGAAAATGTCTGTGATGTTCCCAAGGTTTGAGGAGAAAGGAGCACTCTGAAAGCATTTTGTAAGCCACCATTAATCCATCAAAGTGCCTGAAGCCCCTCCTCTGGGGAAAATACACATCTTATATATCTCTCATAATATTGGAGATTGGTTCCCACTTTTGTAATAAATTGTTTTCTATCCAAATGCTGGACAAAAAGCATCCAGTCTCTGAGGCTGTTTTCAGGTGGCTTTTAGCCACCAAAGTTCCTGGTGTTTCTTTAGAGCATTTTCATTTTCTGAAGAGCATAAATGATGTCACTTATCGATTGCCAAACCTATTTCATAATTTCAATAACCTCCAGGGGACTGATTAAATCTGAAATACTTTGGCCTATTTTAAAGGAAGTCTAATTGTGTTTTTAAGTCAGCCTTGGAACACATGATTCTTTATTAACCTAATAAGCCTCCATTATCCCATTCCCAAAGTTCTATTCAAGCCCTGTATTTAGTGTAAAGTACCGTGCACTGGTTAATTAGAGCATATTATCTTGGATGAAAATGCTGAATCTTATTCTGCAGAGTCAGGGCTTGGAGAATTTGTTAATACTCTGCGTGTACCCAGCTTGGTTCTTATCTGAGCCCTGGCATGTGTTAGCAGGGCAATTACCTACTTGCAATAGCTGCCTGCTACTTGGCAGAGGGGAGTGCTGAACAGAGAGTTATTTCACCAAAGATAGGAAAGTGACTCATTTTGATTACTCAGTCATGTCCTCTCCTCCTTGTGCGTGCACAATGGGAAAGTCTGATGGAACCAGGGGAAAGAGGAGCAGCATGTGCTGCAGTCACTTCTCTTATTCACCACATCGTTGTAGCAAAATAAAAAGCCAATAATTATAATATAACAAGGCTGAGTAATAAAACATTTCACCTCCCCACATTTAGAAGGCAAATCTGAATTTAAAGGGAAATGACAAGTTAAAGACGTCAAGGAGCAAAGGATGGCGATAACTCAATTTCATTTTTTGTTTCCCACAATTTCCAGTTTGCTTGGCCTTTTGGTCTCTGTGTTCGTGTTGCAAAAAGGAGAAGTGTTCTCCTCCAAACAGCACCCTGCTTTAAATTAGTGTAGTACATTTTACATGAAAAGTGCATTTACAAAATTCACTCTTCCTAATCTGGTCTGGGAAGATTGAGTAGACTGTATGCGTCTGGCAACATTTCTAATGCCTCCTCCTGACTTGGTGACCCCATTCCCATATTTAAGTGATCCAGGCCTGTGGAAGTCTCCTGAGACTCACAGACTCTCAGAATCATCTCTTACAGACATATTCCATAATTTTAAAAGCTTTTTCATTAAACAGCTCACTAACTATGCCCATTTTCCTACTGCAAAAAAAATATTATTAAATTTAAAAATTTGCAGCACTAAAAACTATAGTGCTAAAAAGCCAGAATAAACCATGTGCCCCTACAATAATCTATTCAGGTTGATGGTCTGTTAAATAACACATTGTTATGTATTTTCCATGCTAATTAATTTAGTAATGGCCCCATAATCTAATGCAACCTTGTTTCAAAAATTGAAAAACTGTTTTCATAAAGGGTTTCATGACACCCCTGCAAGGTTTAGCCTAATGGTGTCATTTGAAACACATGCAGATTTGTGGTTGTACATCTGAAAATGGCACATTAGTGCAGCAGCAGCATTTAAAATACATCATACAGTAGATCATTTTAATCTGTAGGACAGAATTATAAATCTTTTTTTTCCTTCCTGATTTTTAATATAAAACAATCTTTTTTAACTCTTGTGACATCAGCAGAAGGATGTCCAGTAAAACAACAACAGTTTCAAAGCCATAAAGGAAAAAAAACCTTCAAATGGTTTTCTAGAACTTTCTGAAATTAAGCACATTAAAAAAAAAACAAAAAACAAAACAAAACAAAACAAAAAACACACACACACAAAAAAAACCCCAACAACAACAACGAACCAGCAAACACATCAACACTGAGTTACTGGGATAGCCCTCTCAGACAGGGACCACACTGCTAACAGACACTTCTAGACCTTTCACCAACACTCTGTGGCCCTCCTAAAACCTTCTCCAGTGACCTTCATGCCTCCCACTGCTGAGACTGCTCTCCTCACTGAATCCCAACCTCTGATCACTGTTCCAATGAGATTTTAAATTTACATGGCTTCAAATATCCTTTTAATACCCTTCCTTTATCTAAACACTAGCTCTCAGTGGAAAACTGTAATGGTTGTCTGCCAGTGAGACTATTAAGACATGATTTCAATAAAAAAGATGCATAAAATTTTGTCCAAATGAATATGTTTGGACCTTTTAGAATGTAATAACTTCAATAATTCTATTTTTTTGTTCCACAAAAATTATTTCCCCATTTTTCAGCCATCTCTAATTTTAACAATAACTTGCAGGTGTTTCCTGTTAAGTTGGTAATAACTGTGTCCTGGGATAATAAAACTCTTTGGGTTTGGCCCGTTTATCATATTTAAATTATAACTTAAAGGTGCATCCTGTTTACAAGGTAATAATTATATATGGGACTAAACAAACTCTTCTGGAGCCAGTCCAATCTATTGTGTTATGTTGGGCTTGAAGAATCCTTGGATAATGCCATAGGTAGTAAAAGTTGACTGTCCCTTCTTAGCAAAAATTGGGGAAAAGATAAGGAAAAAAGGTTGGTGTGTTGCCTAAATTAGGAAATTTACTTTGAAAAACTAAAGAGCGTCCAAAATGAGCAATCAAATAATCTTAAACCTTAGCTGATGGCCAGACAGTGAGAACACACCCATGTGAATTCCTCAGGGTGGACGTCAGCACAAGATGTAAATGCACAGCCCTGCACCCCCTGCTCTGTCTCCCATGTCCTTCCAGGGGTCTCCTGCCCCTCTCTGGCTGTGTTCCCCGGGCTCTGAGGCAGCACTGCCCCATTCCAAGGCCACTGGCCACAGTCTCCCATATCTCTCCTTGCTCTGTGCCATGGCTTGGATTTTAAATCATGCCCCTTTTTGTCAGGAGAGAATACCCGGAAGGTTCAAAAAACCCCAGAAACCCAGGGAAGGAGATCAGCTCTTGAACTCCCAAGTCCTCCGCTGGACAGCTGCCTTACAGTGAGATTTGGGGTCTCATGCTGAGCTCTCCACCTTGCCCAAGTCCCTTGCACTGATGATCCCAAATTTCCAGCCCCTGCCCTAGTGCCAGCCTGGTGCTCTCCACCTCCATGGTTTAACAGCCTGCAGAACCTCGTGCAGAGGGACAACAGTCACTCCTTTGTTGAGGTCAGGACTTAGGGGGCTGTGGAAGGAATTTGGGTTGTCCTGTGTGCAGAGGAAAGTAGCAACTGCAGTGTGAAGCACAGACAGATATCAGCATTCAAAAAAGCCACTCAAAAAATAAACTCCAGAAGCCATCAGTGCCTTCGCTCACATTGTAGCTTAGCTCCAGTGTTTCACTGTTTTTTCTTAACAGCAAAATAGGTCCCAAACATTTTTCCTTTTTTTTTTCCTTTCCTTTCCTTTTTTTTCTTTTTTCTTTTTTTTTTTTTTTTTGCTACATACTGCACAGTATGAGTAATTCAAGAAGAGAATAAAGGCTGGCATTGTATAGCACACTTTCTCATGCGCACACAAACCTCCTTCCAGCTTACTGAAGGAATCAAAGGGTGGAGGGAGTGTCTCCAGCATTTCATGTAAATGACGTCTTTTTTTTTTTTCCCCCAGTTTTAATGCCACCATAAACTCAGTGTGATGAAGCATTGATGAATAATGAGCCCATGACACATCGTACTTTTAGAACAGCTCATATATTTGGCACATGCCAAATGCCCCGTTTGTGTCTTTTCTTTCTTTCCCCCCACCCCCCCCCCCCCAGCTCGAGCACAGGTTCACAAACACCTTTGCCATGCAAAGAAATGCAGGTTTATTTTCACCCTGAGCAGCAGTGGCATCCCTCTCTTTAGGGTGCTGTGAGGCAGCTCATGCCATCCAAGCAGGCATCACAGCCTCGCCAAAGCCACTGCCTGGACAGGCCAGTGGTCACCTTGAACTTGGAGCTTCCAGCAGACTGGATGCTCTTTTTCCTCCCTCATCTCCCACCAGGCATGGCACTGTCACCTTCCCTGAAGCAGTGGAGTAGAGCAATCAGGACATCCTTGTGAAAAAATGCAGCTTCTTCTTCAGCAAGTGACTTGGAGGGAGTTGGGGGTCAACTTGCACTTTATTGAGAATCTGCCTTTCCTGCATTGTCCTGGATTTCTTGGTAACAGTTGGATTCCTGGATTTAAAACCATCTAGGAAAGAACTTGAAAAGTCCTAAGTCACCAAGAGTGACCCCGCTGTCAGAGGGGGACAGGGGACACTGTCATATGGGAAAAGAAAAGCCTTGGTTGGTGGCGAATCTCCAGTGGCATGAATGTTTCCATGCACATGTGCCAGTCCTAACCCTGCAGCAAGGTCCATCCTTTTGCCAGCTCTTCCTTGCAAAGGGGAAGGTCAGGGGTGCTCTCCTGGCACAGACACACTGCAGACCTCAGCCTTACTTTCTGATCCTGCCTCCTGAGAATCTGTGTTCCACTGGAAATGTGGATTTCACCAGGTGGGGATGCCCAGAATGGGGAGGCAGAAGAGAATTTAACAGCGCTGGGGGCACAGCATGGGAGATGTTTTCCCAGGAAAGAAGGAGGCTGGACAAAATCAGCAGTTTTCAAGTTTGGCCCAAAAGCCCATCATGTTAGCTGGAAAGGTCTGCTTTCTTAATCATCCCTGTGAGAGTACCAGCAGTATAAAATTTTGTCTTATAAAAATCCTCACTAATGTATAGACCAGTGTACAGAGTTTTCATTTCTCATTTGCCTTTATCACTTTGCCTGTGTTGAGATATGGGACAATATTTTATTTTAAGCTTATTTTTTTCCAATCATTTTTTCTAAGTTTTCAAATATGTAAAAGGACTCGCGTCTGGTCTCCTGAAAGGTGCCTAATTTCTTTAATGGAGGCTTTCAAAGCAACATAAGGGAACAGAGCATAAGGAAACTACTTGAATGTTCACTGCTTTGAAAAACATGTAAACATTACAGTTTTAAACCAACCACTTTTTCACCATTGTTGCCAAAAATCCTATAATGCTTTCCACATGGCTGTTTAAGCTGTAAGAGGCGACATCAGATACCCAGGCTGCCATGGAGAACATAAGGAAACTTGGGTATTGCTGACAAGCCATGGGCAGTTCCTTCTTTGCCAGAGTTATCAGGACCACACATGGCACAAGCACAAATTAATGCCATTTCTCAACTTGATTATGCTCATTTCCCTGGGTGACAATCTCTCCTGGATGAGATAAGCCCAGTGTTCCTGCTGGGAGCTGCTCCTGTCACTCAATTCAGCAAACAAGGTCAATCAAATCACTTTATCTCCCTCCTCCCACCACCCCAAAAAAAAAAGAAAAAGAAAAAAAGAAGAAAAGAAATGGCCATTTCGTAACAAAGCTCCAGAAGTTGTATGACCCCATTTCTGTCATCAGAACTGTTTCTTTTTTTCCCCTCTTCTACAGGCAGGCTGCAGGGAGGATTTGAAATAAGGAACTAAATGAGTTTCTTGAAATCGGCTTTTCGTAGAAGAGTTACGGGAAGCACGTTGATTGAAACTAAGTCCTTGGGGAATTAATTTCTTCTGGCAAAAGTAACAGTTCCTGAAACTTTTATCAGTCTTTTCACACCAATAATTTATATTTTAGAACTTATTTTAAGATGAAGTTGTTTCTGAGGCTAATTATTTGCTTCTAGAAACAGATAAAGCTAAAAGCATGCTGATAATCTGCTTCTAATCTCTCTGTACCAACCTCCTTGAGCCCCATACAAATCTTCTGGTCAATGATAAATTTGGCAGCTCTGTTTTCAGCATTGGCTCAAACTCAGCTGATCTGAATGCTCTTTTTAAACAAAAACAAAAACAGCTCCTCCTTTATGAAATACACGGCCACTGTTCACTCCAAGCTGCAAAAGTTAGGCTGAAAAAGGGTTAAATCTGAGTTTTCCATGGCTGCATTGAGTGCTCCTATAATATTTTGCCTCCTTGATTTTAAGTCAGCCACATGCCCGCTGCTGAAACTACAATGCAGTCAGTGTCTGGATCTCTGACAAAGATCAGGCTTTCATCCCTGTTATTTGTGTTACTCCTCAGAGTTTTTTAATGGTTTTTAGCAGAGAAAAATAACAGTCATGGCTTGGAAGTGCTTCAGAATGACCCAGCACTTACCATCGTGCAGCCCTTTCAGGGATGCTTTGGGACCCAGGTTCTGGCTGCTGCTCCACGGGGATCTATGTCTTGTCGGGCAGGTTTCCAGTGACTGGCACAGGAAATATAATAATCTGTAATAATGAGGAGCAAAATTCTACATTCACCCCAGAGACCGGGGCTTGATACTTCCAGAGAAGCTGCAGTCAAGTGGAAGAAACATTCATTTGATCACATCAGCCAGACCATGTGAGATTTCAGCTCAGCATGGTGACAGGACAGTCACACCATTCCATGTCACCTGCCAAAGGAGTTGTCCTTGTTCATCACAGACTTTAAGCTTTGCCTGGATCCAAATCCACACCACAACAGTTGCTTCTCCACTTTTTTTGTTAAAATCTCTTTCTGCAAGAGGCTCCTTCAAGAGCTGTCTTCAAGTCTTAGAGAGCATGCAGAGAGGGTTTTGTCTCCTTCTGTGTTCCACTCCTGCATCACTCCATGTCCTAAACACTTTAAATAAGGGGGACATTGAACTTCTTGCTTACATGGGGTATGTTACCATTGCACATCCAAGTAACAGTTTTTCCATCTTTGAATATCCTTTTCCTTTGCTTTTAGCCATCATTCTCTGCTAGACAGCGTCTTGGATGTTTCTTTCCTTAGAAAAGTGCCTGCCAAAAGTCATTCTTTGCCCACAGCTACCTGACATCACACACAGCCCCACACAAAATCCTGCTTTTCCTCATACTGGCAGTTTGGCAAAGAAACACATTGGATGGCTGATAGATGATCCTTCAGTAGGGGTGACAGAAGTGGCCTCAGAACTTACCGTAGGCCTCTGGTTTATGATGTAAACTTCACATTTTCCCAGAAGATAAAGGAATTTGCACACATGGTGAACTTGCTCTTGTCATTTGTGTAAAGATTTGAAGATGAATTAGCAACTGTCTGATCCAAAGTCCACTGAAGCCAGTAAAGGCCATAAAGAATCAAAGACAATAAAGATACAAAAGAGTACTAACAGCCAGGATATTATTTTCCCCTTTTTTTTTTTTTTTTGCTTAGTAAAAACCAGTTCAATCAACTCTTTCATTTATTCATTTATGCTCTGCAGCAGACAAATAAACATGTCATGACACATTTTTCTTCCTTGGCAAAAACAGCTTAACAGAATAACATCAAATCATCATTATCAATCAATCCATTAACTTCATAGCTGAGTTATGTAAGGAATTAATTTTGTACTTAAAGATAGACTAATCTGAGACTGCAAAACTGTACCTGTTACTAAATCACAGGTGCAGAGGGAGGGACTGGGCTTCTGATGGGCAAAATAAGAATTAGCTGCTCCCAACTGTCCAGTGTATCATGAACTTACTTGGATTTAACATACTTCCTCTGCCTGGACATGAGCCATTCTCTGACCACAACTCAGACAAGATTATCAGGCAGCCACCAGCAGACAAGAGCAAGGGGTATTTACCCAACAGGAAGTACAGCAGTCTCCCCTCCTGCTTCTTCCAGCTCTGAATCCAGTTTTCTTTCCAGAAACCTTGCTCAGCTGAAAAAGAAATCAATTTTAGTCGTTTGCCTGGGATAAGATTGCAAGTCTTTTAGCCAAGCCAGGGCTCCTGCTGCAGACCAGCCCCCAGGGGAATGCAGCCATGCATTTGCAGACTGGTGCAGGACATGCACAGGGGAAAGACACACATGCTTACATCCCTCCAGGAAATCACAGGGAGAGAGATGGAGTGCTGCCCTCAACCCTGTCCAAAGGGTTTAGCACTCCTCCAGAGCCTGACAAATAGATGGCCTTTGTCTGATGCCCCCGAGGGCAAATGCAAGCTAATAAAAACTGGAGTCCACACAGATAACATATAATTGTAACTGGGTTTTAGGCAATGGTCTTGCAGGCTATCTCATTATTCTCTTTGAACAGGCTTTGAATTACGCTTTTGCAATTTTAGATAAAAGTGAACCACTAGTTTTGCAGCATTAGCAAACTGAGTTAGATTGAACAGTTAGAATTAATGGGTACTTTGATTTCATCTTTTCTCTTCAACCTTGAAACCAGCAATCAGGCAGCAAAATCATTTTCCCCTGCTCATGTTTTCTTCCTTCAGTCACATTTCTCTATTCTGCCCTTTCAGGCACTGGCTTCTGTTTTGTTTGACTTTGGCCAGGCTGCCTTTCCAATTCACTGGTGCTCTCTAGAACACCAGTGCCCACATCACAACATTTTCAGTATTGAACTGTGACTATTTATAACCAGGACAAAGCAAAAATCTTTCTGTTGGTGGTGACCCAACCAGTTCTTCTGGCTGTGCTTTTTTTTTTTTCTTCTCTTACTGAGTCCATTGTAATGGCCATTAGTGTTGTGGAGTCTGAATGAATCTTAACAAACTCAACTTACCTTTTGTTCCAGTGGCTTATACAGAGCAGAAGAAATCTCTGAGGAGCTCTCTCTCCCACATGTTCTCCTTTAGCCTCAAGCAGAAATGGTCCCTCCCAAACAAGCCCAAATCAGCTATTCCCACCCATGAGCCTCTGACAGCCCTGAAATGAACTTAGTCTTACACATAAAACTAACAAAGCACACAAGTCCTTCGTTGATGGCACTGTTCAAGGGACCTCTGGGTAATGCAACCAGACTCATCCAGCAACAGCAGGATTCCTAAATTTCCACTGTAAAGGCCCCAGATCTCCTGGTGGAGGGGGAGAACCCTCACATCCCCACCAGACCTGCTGTGGAGGCCTAATACAGACAACTGGAATGTGCTTGCAGTCTGATGCCAACAACACTGCAAATAAAACAGGGGCAATAAATACACAGCTGATATGTACAACAGCCTTATCTGAGTAGAGTGTAGCAGCTAGATGTGCCTTTTCATTTATTCATTTATTCCACAGTTCCCACAGGCTTGGCCACCTCCCAGACTTCCCTCTGCTTGGACCAAAGAGGCCACACAAATGATAACAGTGGCAGAAGTTACCACAAGAGAATCATGTCCCACAGTCCCTCCTCTTCTCATTTTTCCTCCACAATATTTATTTGGAAAAAAAAAAAAAAGTGTTTTCTCAGGATTTACAATCTTACAATCCACAAAGCCATAAAGACTTGTAGAAGAAAAAAAGAAATCTCAGGTGCTACTTAAGAAATTCCTCATTTCTAAACCTCAGTGGATTAAAGTTTCTGCCCTAATGACCCGTGTGAGTGCTTTTGTGTAAAACTTTGAATAACTTTATTGATTACATTCTGTATAGCACAAGTCTCTGGACTCTTATTCTTGTTTTTCTCTTCTAAAAAGCTCCTCTAAAGACATACAGTACCAGAATGGATTAGTGCATTAGCCCTTGCCTTTGCAGACTTACTTGCAATCCAGAAAGGATTTGGATGAAGGGAGTCTTACCAGGCAGGATCACACTTCTTAGTGGAAAATATTTCCATACTGAAAAAATGGGAAATGTAACATTTAGCACAATCCAAGCTGTTTGATAGCCTTGTCTGTGCTGAGGCACGGGGGTGGCTACAGGAACAGCACCACCAGGCAGCACTGGGATGCCTCAACAGGGCTGTCTCAAAGCTAGGATAGTTTTCATAAAGAGCTTTCTCAGAAGAAGATAAAAGAAAGCTCTTTGGTAAAGCTGAATGGGAGAGTCCAGCTGGCATAACAGAAGTTACAGGTGAAAAATGAGGTTTATTGGCAGAATGTTTGGGTCTGACTGAAAGAGCAGCACAGTGCCCACAGTTTTCTCTTTCCTCTGACAAGGTCTCCATAACCGTTTTCCTCCTGGTGTTTTCCAACACAAGGCTCTTTCACACAAGAAAACAGATGACAAGGTGAATACAGGTTTTAGTTTTAAAATGACCTACAGGGCCTTCAGTCTGTTTTTAGAAAGGAAACAGGATTTCTGTCTAAAACCAGACTCTCCACCCTCTCTTTCTACCCTCCCTTGTCCTCTCCACCTGTTTAGATGTTTTCACAGTGGGATAACACATTCATTCCCTCCAGACCGGGGCTCAGCTGTTAGGAATGGAAAATAAAACCCAAGTTTGCAGAGTATTTTTAGCCCAGGGAAAATAAAGCGGTTGCAAATACCGTCCACCCAGCAGCTCCTCTGGCTTGTGCAGATCCCTGCCCAGAAAGAAAGGAAACCACAGGGCCAGGCTGAGCCCACTGATTTTATACCCATGCCAAGTACTCCAGAGTGACTCACCCAACAATCCCACCCTTCTTTTTCTGCCTGTGTGAAGGTGCCCTCCCCAGAGGTCACATCAGCTGAGCCTTGCCATGGCTGTGGCACTGCTGCTGTCCCTGCCACAGAGGCACTCAGCCCGTGGCTCTGACCCTCAGCAGAGATCATCTATTGGTGACTGGCTCACCCCCAGGTTGCAGATGGCTCTCCTGTTTCCCTCTGATCTCCCCAGCCTCGAGGGACTGGCCTTCTGAGACAAGGCAGCACGTAAGGGGATACAACACTAAACAGATGACACATATTTTAGATCCACCTAATGGCTGATCCTGGTTTCCAGGCTCCCCAAGTGCCATTTGTCTTTAACAAATGGCCACACCGGCTGTGGAGATGATATTTTAAAAATGTCTTTGAAAGGGCTGACTTGCCTCTAATGGCATCTGCAGCGTGTGTGCCCCTGACAGTTGTCCTCTGTGCTGTCAGGCTGCTTCTACTGCAGGTAAAAGCAAAGTATTCTGAAATAGAAACTGTAAACTGACAAGGAAATGTGTTTAGAAAAAGCACATCCTGAATGGAAGAGGTGGTTTTAAGAACCAAAGAGAGGAGGCTCTAGAACACACTATCATCTATGGCTAGGTTTGAGCATCCTTGGACTGTGAGCTGTAAATTGAGTTTATGCTGAAGTTGTAGCAAAGCAGTGATTTCTTCACTGCTGCATTGACTGTGCAGCATCTTGTATGCAACAGAAACACTGGATGCTGACAAAATTGTTCAAACATTGCTGAGAGGAAGATATAAATCCTGAACTACCCTTTATGCAAATTTTTCCAGTTTTCCATCTCTGTCTTGGGAAAAATCTGGAGATTTTGTACAACTCCCCGGGATATCTCCCTGTGTACATCTCAGACAGGCCCCCTGTAAAGCAGCAAAGGCATCCTAGCTCAGCTCTGCAGCCTGTGCCCAGGGATCCTGTTTTTAACATGAAACACAGCAGGCCCAGCTCAGTTCCCACTCATCCTACCAACACAGAAGTGTTTCTATATCCATGCACTGTCTGGGAGGACAAGAGCTGGCCCAAACAGAGCCAGCCCCATGCTGCTTTTCACAGCAGGGCTGCCCAGGTGCCAGGGCTGGGTGCAGGGACAGCCCGAGGTGCTCCCAGTGCCTTGGACACACTGCACACACCGAAACGCTGGAGCAGTGTGTGCACACCAGGTCTCACAAGGACCATACTTATTATGAAGGCATCACAAACAGCTCAGACATATCCTCCTGTCCAAGAAATCCTGGAAAGAAATATGGCAACTCCTTTGGGAACCATTCAACTCTGCTCCATCTCCATTTACTTAGTCATCAGGAGCACGCTGCTGTGGGCTCACTTAGTTGTGGGAGTATTCCCAACAGACCTCCTTAAAAAGCACTTTCTATTTAAGACCAAAAAACAGCTGCTGATAATGCTGCCTTAATCTGGCCATTTTGCTTCTGGCTTCTATAGATTCCACATTTTTCCTATCCAGCCAGCACAACAAGCAGTTCAGCATCCATTGCCTGGGATTTCTGGAAATGCTAGGCACTGACCTGGCTGGTTTCACTGTAACCAACACCGAGTGTACTTTGTTTTCCTCTTCCTTTTATTCTTGAAAAGATGGAGCACCCACAAATAGCAGATCATCTGCAAAGTTAAGGCACAGTTATTCCAGTAGCTGACACACTGCTCCATGAATGCTGGCTATTTACAGCAAATGTAATCCCAGTTTATCTTCTGCAAAATCTTTAGCACGTTGTTTCTGGGACTTCAAGTTATAACTGCTGTGATTTGTGAGTGTACAATTTAAGGAAACTGTTCTATTATTCCATCCAGTTTGGAGACTTGGAGAAAAAACATCTTCCTGAAGCTTTCAGTCCTTCTACAGGGAAGTGAGTAATATATGCCTGGTATTACCTATTGGCAAGTATTTTAACCCTCCCCAGGTCTGGCAATATTGCTGCTGGTATATAGCATAAATTCCTTGGGAATTAGGCTTTTTTTTTTTTTTTTTTTTTTCTTTTAGTAGATCTCAGCTGAGGCAACCCCACCAACCCAACCAGCTTTACCCACCTTGGATTCAGGGTGTCAGTGAAGACCCATCTAGAGAACTCTGTTTCAGAGCTCCCAGCCTCTCCTTGGAGATCACCAGAAGAAAAAAAAAAAGATTTTAAGAACAATAAAAATATTAACAACATGAGCCAGATTTTTAAATGGCAGAATCTTTGTTTACCGAAAGAGATCTTTTGATTTTAAGCAAGGATTCTCTTAAATGATGGCTTTCAGGCTTTTTCCCAATTCTAGGGACCCAGGGGGATAGTGTCCACTGAAGACTATGCCACAGCAAATTCAAGCACGCAAGGCCAAAACAAGAAGTCCTGTTTTTCTCCTTTTAAGCTCCAGAGAGGCCAATAAGAAATCCACAGACCTCAAGTGATTCTGCCAACCACAGCAGAAAATATCTACTGTGGAGTAACATTAGCAAAAGTCTGCCTACAGGTCATGAGTTTCTTCAAGAATGACTTTTTTCCCAGATGATCTTTTTGAGCAGTCTCACAAAACCTTTGGTACAATTTCCTGTTATTTGCAGGATGTAAGGCAAAAAAATGGGCATATTAGTCAAGGCACACATAGCCAAAGCCCTCTATTCAGAGTCTAACTCAACTGAAATTGTTGTTAAACTGGTAGTGACATGACCAGGCTCCAGTAGACACCAAGTGCTTCTGAAAAGTCCAGTTTCCATGACTGGGAAAATGGAGAAGCAGTAAATTTTGTCATTTCTGACAGCAGGAACACCCTGGGTGCTGGCTGGAGCTTGCCTGTTGCATTTTTGCTACACAACATGAGGATCCACTTTACAGATGAGCACAACCAACCTCCATCTCTCCTGGAAGATATGCACTTAAAAACTTGTTTGCAGCTGCTAAAAGTCTCATCCTCCTAATGCTCTCAAAAGAAGTTGAAAGGCTCCTGAGCTGTGGCTTGGATGTCAAAAATAGTATTTGGAGGAGTCTCAGTTGTTCTCTGAGGGAGAACAGATTTTTTTTTTTTTTTTTTTACCGACTTACCCTACATAAATGTTTGAATCAGAGGGCTAAAAGTGGACTTCTGCTTTCTCAGAAGCTGGGCAGTGGTTGCCTTGCCTTACACTAACAGCTTCTGGGTACCTGGTCCCACATGTGAGCAGGTGAATAATTGACAGATGGTTTTCTTTATGCAGCTAAGTAATAACTTTCAACATTATGTCAGGAGAGATTAGGAAAGGGGGGGAAAAAACGCACTGAAGAAAGCTGGGGCTTAAACTTGTTACCCAGCATCCACCCCCCTCCCCCCGTGCCAACTACGGCCAGGGGCGCCCAAAGGTGCTCGTTAGAGAGGGTGTTTACAGGTGAGCCATTATCGGGTACTGATGTAAAATACTGCCCTGGAAAAGCACATTTAATAAGCTCCAGCTGCCTGGGAAATGAAAAGCAAAATTCCTGCAGCAAACAGTCGATCTGAAAAACAACCAGTAGTAGGGCTCAAACAAAGGAGCTGAGCTTGAAAAGCAGAGCTGTGACTGAGTCAAGCTGCAGTTTGGAAAGGCTATCAGATGGACGTTTGCCTAGCTTTGCTTTTATGCAGAGATTTGCTCCTGCCAGCACAAGGGGCTGCTGAGACCACAGCCTGTCTTCTTTTGCCTTTGTATCCTTGCTTGTGCCCCCAGACTTTGCTGCCATGAGATCATGGGCTGTGTTTCTGGGCTGCCTTAGAAAAATGCAACAGTTTGCAGAGGTGTAATAATGTGTTTTATTTCAAAACAGAACTTAAAACAGAAATAGAAACACAAACAGTGAGGCCTGACAGCCCCTCTCCCCTCCCACTCCCAAAAGTTGGTTGTCTCCTGCTTCCCTTCCCAATTTTCTGTTGGCTCAGCTGGCAAAAAATGGGGGTGATTAAACCTTTCTTCCTAAAGGCAAAAGGGAACAAGACCCCTCTGGCTTCCCCCTGATGGCACAAAACCCCACCAGGGCTGCAGGGCTGGTGCTGCCCTGTGACAGGCACCCATTGCCTCCATCCTCAGCTTGCAGAACAGCCCCCACCCCGTGCTAGCCCTTTTTCAATACAATAAAATGTAAAATAGCAAAATAAATGCAGCCTACCTGACCTCAACAGCTCCATCTCTTCACCTTGTGGAAGGGAAATCTGGATTGAGAACATTGAGACTGATTCCCTTGTTCATTTAAGGAGGACCCAAAGGGACAATCAGTGGCAGAAGAGGGCAGAGAGAGCCACACTGGCTTGAAGTGAACTGGTTTGGGTAGCAGAAGCCCTGTACAGGATAATTCACTCCTGTTCTTTCCAGCCTAATGGAAACAGAACATGCCTTCTCTCACATTTTCTTTTCAGGAGGCCTGGCACATCTGGGACTATCATAAGCTCAGATGTCATCTGTTTTATGGCAGGATTCCAGTAAGTGCTACCCATGGACAGTGAAAATGCTTTCTTAAAATGCTTTCCCAGGGCAGGATAGTGATTTTGGCCCTTCATTTGGCCCTTCATGCACCCTCATTTCCATTATTTTCCATGGCTGCATAAAAAATTTTAGACTAGAGGTGTGTTTCATTTAGAGGGCCAGTGTTGTACAGAAAGGATGCTGGTGGTCCTTCCCCATCTGAGAAAAAGGCTTTTTGTCATTCCCACAGCATCCATTGGAGTAACAGACTTGCATCTTCCATCAAGACTGATTAATGATGTTTTATTGTGGTTGTACACCAGCAAATCACTAAGGCAATTTCCATCCTATCACCCGTGAACACAGCTTTTTAGTTGTTCATGATCCTCACGACCAAATTTTACTGGATCAAAATGGTCCCTTCTGTTTATTTTTGAGTATCAGGAAAACTGGCATGGCTTACTTGTGCTTCAAAAAGCAAACAAGCAAATGCATAACTGGGCCCTAGACGCCAGCAACAACACTGCATGTTTATTGTGATGGTTGAACATACAGGCAATAGATTTTGAGTATAGTGGTGAAATGCTAAAAGCAGATTAAGTATGCAGAAAACTGGTTGAGTAGCTTTGAAGTTGTGACAATAACCATTTTCAAACGCAGTCAAAATTTCCATTACGTTTCTTGGCTTGGTCTCCCTTCAGGAGGCTGGATCTTGCACACTTGGTAGAACTTGCTAATCAGTTTTTTCTGTTTTATCTGAAGTGCTTTTCACTTTGGGGGCAATTGTGAAGCAAAATAGAAACAAGGAACAGCACAGTCCAAAGACATTTAAGGTAGCCAGGAACAGTGGAGGCAAGACTATCCTGAGACATGAGCAGAGCTGACTTTTTTGTTTCCCTGTTTGTCTGCACCAAGGCTAAACAGTATTTTCTAAAATTCTCTCAGGACTTTATAAGCTTGTCTAGTCTGTCACTCCTCAAGGTGACCCTCTCATTGTCAAACCCAATCTGATGGGAATCTTAGGTGTTTGCTGAATCTGTGCAATATGTTCTGGCTAATAATTTTTTGGAATGTATCACTAAAATTTCCTATGCCATTCATTCACTTCACATCTTCTCCCCCATTTTTCCCCTGGCAGCAGGAGCAGAGCTGGGACTGCCAGCAGTAGTGAGCTTTTTTGGGATTAAAAACACCCTTTACGGAGTGCAGAGAGCCAAGGGTAGCATGGACTATAAACAACATTTTTTTTCCTGATTCCCTGAAAATTGATAGAGCTGCGGGTTTCCAGAAATTTGACCTAAACTGAGTCCATCTAAGTTATTTCTTACTCCTGCATCCTGCCCTATGTTTTCTTTCAGTAGCTGGCCATTCTCTTCCAGCAAAGGGGGTAAAAAAAGAGGAAAACTCTCAAGTACATTTCCCTTTTCAGTGTGTAGGAGGGAAAGAGTGGAACTGCCCAGCGGCAGCAGCACGTGGCCATGCAAACCCTCAGGTCCATGTGATGGCACAGCTGATGATGTGGGCAGAGGCAGAGGCAATCCCGGCCTCTCCTGAGCCCAGAGCCGCTGGGCTGGGGAGCAGAATGCTTCAAAAGCTCCCCCAGGCCACCTCCCCAGACAGCCTGGCCAAAGGGCAGGTCAGGCTGAGACAGTTCATTCCCTTCTCCTTGATCTTTCCCTTCTCCTTGATCTCTCAGACTTCACAGGAAGTCTTTGAAGCAGTGCAAATAAGGGCAGGAGCTGCTGCCTTAGGTTTAGATCCCCACAAATTACATCCATCTTTCACCCAGCCCGAGATGTTCTGCTGAACAATAGATGCAGATACTGGAGGCTCATTAAGGCCCTTTTCTCCAAGCCCCAGGCTGGAGCATATCCAGGATTTTAAAAGGCTGGACATCATTTAGCCAATGTGCATCCTCCAGAGCATCTCAGGCAGACATTTAGCCTGTTGGCCTTAATATCCCTTGAAGATTTCAGACATATGATTCCTGCTCATTTTTCAAATGTGCTTCAGATTTAGTCTGAAGGGAAAAAAAAATCTGAATTATTCCATTCTCCAGGAAAATGTTACAAAACTGGTTGCCCTTCCAGATCCATTTTATGTTTCTTTGCAGTTTTTTGTTAAAAGTGGGAGAAACAGACTGTAAGAAAACAGGGCTGCATCTGATTTCCCTTCCTCTGAGAGAGTATGTTTCAAATGTTGCACAGCATTTTCTAACATAGTTAATAGAACAAACTATTTTTTTTGCATTTATCTTAAGAATTTATTGCAATTGCCAAGTGATAACTTGGACATAGATTAGCCCTTGAGCATCAGAAAAGAAATTCAACAGTCTGGGTGGGACATTTTGAAGGGCAATTGAGATTTATAATATGTGATTTATTTGCAATTTAGGAACTGTGATTTACAATTTATTTACTGTGATTTTACTGTGACTGTTCCTTTCTTTTGTACTTTGTTTTTCTCAGGTGTCTTCATCTTGTTCACTTTGAATTCAATACATGTCATGAAGCCATTTGTTTATTTGCAAAATTTGCTGAAAACCTCTAAGCTAAGTGGAAACAGCATAATGGCACTTATGAATTATGAAATTAGACCTTCAGAGCTCAGGCAATAGAAGTACTAAGTGAAATTAAAAGAAAACCTGGCAAAAGCACAGCTGTGTGCCGAGTTTCAGTTCTGCAGTGCTTACCTGGAGCTGCACCAGCCACCAGCTGAGATGGCTTTGTCCTGTGCCTGAGCTCCTGACTGCCTGTGCATTTTCTGATCAAGCAAAAGGCTGTTCTTGGGGCACTGTGGGGGATGGAAGAGGCTCCTTAACAGATGTCCCAGCCTAGAGGGGTGATTACTGCAGCAGAGCTCAGCTGGCCCTGCACTGCCTGGGCTGAGGTGGGCAGGAGCAGGGAGATGTTCAGAGACCACGGTGACTCCCAGGCAACAGGACGAGAGGACAGAGTCTTAAGCTGCACCTGGGGAGGTTTAGGCTGGACATCAGGAGGAATTCCTTCACAGAAAGGATGACTGGGCATTGGAATGAGCTACCTGGGGAGACTGCGGAGTCACCGTGCCTGGAGGTGTTGCAGAAAGGATGGGATGTGGCACTCAGTGGTGTCAGTGGGTGGCAAAGTGGGGTCAGGTCATAGGTTGGACTCGACGATCTCAAAGGTCTTTTCCAACCCAGTCAGTTCTGTTATTCTGTGACTCTGATTCTGCACTTGCTCCCAGGAGCAGCATCTCCTCACAGCCCAGCCTCACCCCACCCCTGGGGGACACAGGAGTAAACCCAGCCCCTCCACAGCCATTACGCACACTCTAAATACAACAGCTACTCATGGCATGAGACTTGTCTCCCTAAATGATTTTGTTTGGGTTTACAACACAGCGCTGGCCAGGGTGCAACTGCTGCCAAGCCCTTGCCCTCCCCTTCCACCTCAGCCTCCAACCAAACTAATGCCAGTGCTGTTGGAAGCAGGATGTCATAGTGCAGCACACACATACACAGGATCCCTTTAGATTCTGGTTTATATCTGCAGTGAGAACCTTGGCAGCTGTAAAAATATTTTTTGGTCTGGTCACTAAGCTAAAGATTTTTTTTTTCCTCTAATTTCATACACAGTTACTAAAAGAGTCCGGGCTTTTGGCAGTGACATTGCACAGTTCTGTCAGCTAATCCCACCCCCCATACACAACTTTAAAAATGATTAATGAAAATCCACCCTGGCCTGTATGATTAATATATTTAAACAATTTGAAAATGGACATGCTTTTCATTGTTGTCTGCTTTACAATGGGATGCTTCATCAGAATGGAAGAAAGTGGAATGTTAACAGGGCCAGGACATTAATTACTTACATCTGAGCCCCCAAGCTCAGTAACCAGCTACAAGCACGAGTATCTGGAAGTGACAAACAGATTCTTACAAGGCATTACACCAAATTTATCCCGTCCTAATGGCTGGATATATCAGCATGTCCACAGAGCTCCTTAATTTTGGTTGAGCACAGTGCTCTGCATTTACTGCCTATGCTTCTGGGCAAGTGCTGCTTGGACAGCAAGTAGGATTTGATCCTGGGGTTATCCCACAGGATCATCAATGTGGAAGAGACCTTCAAAATCACCTATTCCAACCATTAACCAGCACCACCATAACCACCCTGAAACCATGTCCCCAGGTGCCACATCCAGACACCTCTTGTGAGTCCACCACCCCTCTGGGCATCTTATTCCAATGCCTGACCACTCTTTCAGTGCTTGAAAACCCTTTCAGTGAGCAGGTTTTTCAACATCCAGTCTAAACCTCCCCTGGTGTTACCTCTTGTCCTGTCACCTGTAACCTGGGAGAACAGCCTGACCCCACCTCTCCTTAGGAAGTTCAAAGAGTGAGATGTCCCCTGCTGGTGACAAACAGGGTCCATCTGCTTGAAAGAGGGAAAAGGATTTTTGTGCAGGAGTTAGCAGGGCTCATGAAAACAGCTTTGCACTAGACTTGAAGGAAGAAAGAGAGAAAACCAGACCTGCTAGAGATAAGCCAAGGCATGGCCACCATGATCTGAGGGGTCTTTTCCAGCTTGAATGAGTCTATTATTCTACAATCAAAAAAAACCCAAAATTCTGCCCCTGACACCAGGCTCAAAGCAAGCTATTGATCTGCAGGGCCTTCCTGTTTCTTCTCTCATTCCTTGCCACCAGAAGGACAGAGAGGAGCACTATTTATGCTCCAGGTCCCTTAACCAGTCCCCCTAAGGCCCTGAAGTCTCTTGACTGACCTCAGACTTCTTGTAGGAACATTGTTGTCCAGTTGGAATATCAGTAACGAATAGCAATCTGAGGGCTGCACCAAGGTTGGGAAGATTTATCTTCGTTATCTCCACATCTCTAACCTGGGTGCTGGGGAGACAGCAAAAACCAACGGGACCAAGTAGATCCAGTCTGCATAAGGGCCTTTCTGTTCCCTCAGGAGCAGAGAGTCTCCCATGCCCAATAACCAGCCTCTCTTCCTTTCTGGAAGCAGTTTTGAGGTGGGACATAGGCTGATACCTCCACAGGAGAGAACCACTGTCATTGTCACTGCTCAGTTCCACTGTCACCTGCTGTCCAAGGGCACCTTGGGGTTGTCTCTGTCATCCAAGGAAGCAGGCAGGAGCACTTTGAAGCAACCCAGGTGGGAATACACCAGCAGTAGCAAAGTATTAGTGAAACCAAGCCTTCCCTCTGCAACACAAAAAGTAAGCAGTTTTATCCTGTTGCTTGAGTAGGAAATTACCAATTACCTTTGGGTTTGGGGACATGTCAAGTGGGGCAGTCACAAAGCAGACATGTCTGCTGTGCTGGACAGGGACTTGTCACCCCTGTGACCTCTCCATTGAGTGTGTTCAGCCAGGTGGAGACAGGCTGGAGAATTCTGTGTGTTCTATCTGCCTGTTGGGAGTGTCCCAGGGAAGGCAGGGAGTGTCATTCCAGTCCTCTTCCCGGGCTCCCTCCTCTGACACAGAGCACTCTGGCCCCAGGCCTGGTTAGTGTAGCACTGGCAGCCTCTCCTTGTCATTACAAAGGCATTTCTCTGGGTGCAAATGGGCTTTTTGTAGGCATATCTAGAGCTCTATGAGGCCTTAGGCACCCAAAATAAGACTTTAGCACCTCACACTCAACACTCATCCCCAGCACCCGCAGCTCTGTGCACAGAAGTGTACAAATGTGCTTGTCTGTGCTTCAGGGTGTGACCAGCAGTGCCCCTGGACTGTGCTGCTCAGTGCCTGCCTCAGTCCTAGGCCCTATCATGGCCACAGATGTGGCATTTTTCTACACATTTCACACAAATGGCTCGATTCATTCGGCAGTCTCTGAGCAGCCCCTTGAATGATGCTCTGTGTGATCGCTGTGGTCAGGGTGGCTTTCCTGCCGAGCCCAGGGGGTGACAGGGTGCTGTGACTCCTGCTTCAACAATGCCTGCATTCCTCTAGGGACTGCAGGGGCTCTGACTCCAGCTTCTGGGGCTGGGGGCCAGACACAGATTTCTCCCCTGCGAGTGTCAAACTCCTTGAGCTGTCCTGAGAGAGGAAGGTCATTCCCAGCCTTCCTACTCAGCCCACTGCACATGACTGCCAGCAATGAAAGATGCATTTAGCGGGAGTCAGTGGGGGCTCAGTTTCTTTCCAGAAATCTGTGAGAGCAGTCACCACTAGAGATGTGAGTCTGCATCCCTTGGAGAAAGGAGAAAACTGACCTTTCCTCAGCCACTGGGGTTTGCACAACCAGCCTGTTGCTGCACTCCTGGGTAGCCACTTTCTGATGAAAGACGTGGTCCTAGTGAGGTCCTTCAGATGTGAAAGGACTGGCAGCTGATTTCAGGAGACTCCCAGGCTGTAATGAAGTAAACAACAGAAAAATATAATAATTTAAAAGCATAATAATTAATAACAATGGCTAATGAAAAATCTATTGAATAATAAAAGACAGTTTAAAAGTACTAATGCTTAACATTTTAAAATTGATTGCTATCAGGTGTGCAACATAAGCCATAATAAGATGCATAACTTAAAAGTTTCCCTTTCCTGACTTCTTGTGGTTTTATAATAAGACAGCAGAGGTATGGCTGGAGCTTTAAGGAATCTGTCTTTTTTAACTTTAATGTATTAAAGATACATTAATATGTCAAAGCAGCATTAAAGATATGAGCATTTAAAAGTCATGCATTGTTCCTGCTCAGTTAAACTGTTGTGTGACAGCAGAAACCTTTTCTTCCTCCTCTTGCCTCCCTAACTGACACTTGTTGTCAATTTAGTGACACTCCTAAAAACCCTACAGCACACACAAGTGCAAGGACTTGTACACACCAGCTGTAGAAACCAAGTAGCTCAATCAAGGGCTGAAAACATTGCTATGATTTTCATTATTTTGCATTGGGTACTTTTCAGAGTATCAGCCCTGAAATGACCCAAGCTGTGGAGTGTGAATGCATGGGAATGCTGGGAGGTTGGCTGCAGCAAGGATGGATATTCTGCAGCTTGGGGCAGCCAGTCCACCAGACAGCTGGAGGCTGTAGGTCAACATTGAGCTCTGTTTGTTGTTCTTCAGAAAAGACAAATGTCTCTTCCACTAGTGTTTTCCTCCTTTAATATCCAGCCATCTGGTACCACAAAAAATAAAGTACTATTCAGAGCAGTATCTGTGCAAACAACAGATAAAGCAAATGCCAAGCCAAGATGCTTTAGAGGTGCCGACATCTCCAGATCAGAAAGGCAGGACTAGGCCAGAGGCAAGAAAATCTGTCTCGTCTTCCCACCACATGACATTCAGGGAAGTAAATGAATCTAGGCATTTTAATGTCATCAGGATTTTAGGTTTTGAGCATTTGTTGCAGGATGTGTTCTCAGGAAATGAAGAAAACTGAACAAAAGCCCCACAAGATGAAGCTCTCTCTAGACTCACACAGATATGTTAGATCAGAATGTCCTTGTGTTTAGAAATGGACTTGCAGGGAACACAGTTCCTTATTTTCTCAGCTGGCTTACCTGAAATCAAATTGATCCCAAGTGAGCTGCCTGAAGGATGAACTCTGACAAATGGTGCCAGTTGCTCCTCCTGACTCTGGCATTACTATGAATACTCATCACTTAAGGATACTCTGGAATTTTTAAATGAACTTACATTGCCCTCCAAAAATTTCAAACCCTTGCATTCTTTGGACTGCATATACAAACCATAGCTACAATGTGTGAGGACAAGATAAAATTAGAAAAGTCTCATCATTTGGGAGCTGTAGAGTGAAAGTTACTTGGACTTTCTTTTAATTAAAAAGGAAGCTTGAAGCTATGAATATGGGTAAATTTATCAGTCCTCCTCCTCAGTTTCCTGGAGCTGGTTTGGGCTCTCAGGTGTTTGCACTCCCTACTTCACCTACAGACCTCCTCCTGGAACTATCAAAGGGCCCTTCCACAAGAAGCAGAGTTTAGTCTTGGTTCCCCATGTGTAATCTTGGCACTGTGGGATGGCACAGTACAAGAAATCCGGGCAGTGATGTACTAAAGCAGGCTTTGTGCTTTGCTTTGGGGTCAGTCTGCAGGTGCCTGGCTTTTTGGCAAAGCTCATGAAGAGAGGTGGCTGTGGTAGCGACCTCTGTGGCATGGGATAGAGGATGTCACACCCCCTTTGATTTCTGTAATCACTCTATTGGCTGTTAAAGCCAAGCCAAACAGCACATGCTCATGGAGCATACAGCATTCATCTGCACGAGATATTGGGGCCCTGGTAAAAAATACAAAGAAGCTGCATGAGGATAAAAACAAAAGGCTCCCTTAGCAATCCTCTGAACCCCAAGACTCTTCTGCAGTGCAGCCAGCCAGCTAAAGGGTGGAGTTCAGGGGGTCTGGCTTGGGGGCTCCCACCTCTTGTATGCTTGAGGGATACAGAGGAGAGGGTGCCCAGAGGTGAGGTTTGTAGTGAGACTCACAGACTTTGGATTGGCCTCCACGTGGGATTTGTTTAAAAATGCCACAAGCAATTCCCATCTACCAACACAGAAGATCCTAAGGAGTAGGGCTGCAGGTTCTGGGTGTGTCACCTGGCAGTGCTGGACTCCACTGCCAGTTCCCTTGCTCCAAATGGGTCTTGTGGTCAGCAATGACAGTGACAGGGACACTCAGTGGTGACTTTATCAATAGGTGACCCCACTGGCCTAAATCCTTAGGCTGCAGGCAAAGGTAGCAGCACTGTCAGGGTGCAACACCTTGGCTCTAGGGAGGTTTTGGGCTCTCCCCAAAGAAACGTGCCTAGAGTTAGGTACTTCATCCAAAGGAGTGGAAAGCACGGCGAGGAAAGCACAGGAATAAAGGAGAGCAGCAGCTGTAAACCCCTGACCTGCAGTGGCTGTGACAGAGGCTGCAGTGGTTCACATCACCACGGATCTCATGGCAAAGAGAAAGCCCCACTCTGTGTTAGAGATCAACACAAACCTTTGACTCTTCCTGACACCTTTCCAGAGGGGCTCAGCCAAAACCGCTCGCCCCATTTGCACCCAGCCCAACGAGCTGTGCCAAATGCCAGCCCGTGGCAAAGGCAGGGATGCTGCTGAACAGCTACAAGGAGCCCATTGTCCCCTTGGCCACTTCCCCTTCAGCAACTGAGCCGGCTCTGACCCGTCTGGGAGTCACTGGGGGTGAGCTGGGGCTTTGCAGCAGGTGGTGCCACCTGTGCTGCCTAATCCCATGGAGCTCACAGCCACCACCCCGCTGCAGGGCAGGGCCGTGAGTCAGAGCCACAGGGGAGGAGTGCTGCAGCCCTGGCTCTGAGCAGAGCGTTCACACACTGGAGCTGTGCCTCTCAGGCTGCTGATGAATGTCAGTGTGAGACAGATGCCCGCCCTGTTCGTCCTTCTCTCGTTGGGAAATGCACTTGGGATGCTGCTGGCAGGCAAAGAGCTGACGTTTGGGAACACGGAGCTGTGCACGCTCCCCACTGAGTCACCCACAGCAGGGACTCTGTGCCAGCTTCCACAGAGACTGGGCTTGGAAGGAGGCTTCCTTGGAGAAAGTCCATGCTGCAAACTGTGGAGCAAACAGGCACAGCAGACACAAAGCTTTTGAAGAGGAAGACGTTTTTAGCAGAGTTATCTGTGAGTGTGTCCAGTTCAAACTAATTCTCCAACGGCTTCCTGCACTGCAACCCAATCACTGAAACATAATGACAAGGGCCCAGATGCCAAAAGGCTTAGGCAGCACTGCACTCCTTCAGTGAATTAGGAATCACTGGAAAAGGTGTTCTTATTCAGCAGCTGGTAAGAACTGTTAAGTCTGGACATCAGTATCTGACACAAATGGCTCTGAAATGGTGCAACAATCTCCTGTCAGATGCATTGATTCCTCAGGACAAGAATAAGAAAAGGTGTCAGTTTTGGCCATAGAGACATTTCAAAGGAGTGCCTCTGGAGCAATTGGACATAGGAGCCCCCATGCTGGATATCAGCATTTGTCCCTCTCACTGAACAGTATCCAGCTCAGGGAGGTCTCTGTGCCGCTTCTGAAGGCTCAACAAAAGATAAGTGAGAAAAGCAAGCTATTCTCTCTACTCCACTGGGAAGGAGTCTTCACTTCCGCTGGGAAAATTTAGATAAGCTTGAAAACTCCTACTCTCATCCAGGAGAAAACACAGGACTTTAGATGGGTGAGAAAGAGCTTTTCCATCCTGCCAAATTTTTTCAATCTTCCACAAATTTCCCTCATTCATGTTGAGTTGAAACTGAGATCCTTTGAAATTATATGTGTCAAAAAAAAAGAAAACCTGACCCCAGAATAATCAGCAGGTCTGAAATTAGGGCTGTCAGCTGGGATATGGGAGGCCCAATTCAGCTCCCCATGTTCCCAGCCTTCCAGGGAGCTGAGGTTCCCCAGACGTTCTTGGCTGGCCACCTTGGGGGAGCTTGTCTTTTCAGAGCAGCGAGTGCTTCCTCAGAGATGGCTTCTAGGTCCCCAGTGCCCCTGCAAACCACCAAAAAGCTTGGATTCAGAGCAGCTGGTTCTGCCAATGGAGCTGCAAGGAGAGGGTAGCTTTTGCACTCCGTTATCTCTGTGCTTATAAATGAAGTCAGCGCTAAGACCTGGGTCCACCTCTGATTCGTGGATTAGAAAAGGGCATTATCAAAAAGAAAAGTTGGTAAAATGTTCTGAGCACTTGGAAACAATTTCTGTCTTTAAGACAGAGGAGGTTTGAAAGGACTGTCTTTGTGCTGGTCTTCCAGTTCCTGGCTTAAAATATTGATGGGTCCGAGCACAGGAGTCTTAGTAGAGTCTAAACACGACAGTGAGAGAATAGCAGAAAAAAAGCATGCAGCTCATTTGTTTAATGGGCTTTCAGCAGGCAAAGTGAACATCAAAATCAGATGTGTGCATTTTACCCTGTCCCAGGACATGCACCTGCAAGAAGCATTCACAGGAATGCAGATGTCACGGGTGGGGGTTGGTATATTGTTTCCCAGGGGTCTGGAACATCTTCCCATTCCAGGCCACTGCCTATGGCTTTTAATTTCATCATAAATGAAAGCACAGACATCCACCGGGGCCACGTAAGCACTGAAGGAGGATAGAGGAAATCCTTTGACATTCAAATTATTCAAGAATAAATAAAATAGATTTTGCTAAAATAATTATGATTTACTAATAGAAACAATAAGAGTTAGCTTTTCTGGAAGCCTGTGATAGTAAAACTGGTATCACAAAAGAATAAAATTTTTAAAAGGCCCATTTGCTCCTTCAAAACATCATCAGTGGGCTTGAGGGACATTTATCCCATTTGAGTCTGCCTCTTTTCCATGCCCATCAGAGTCTGGGCTCATTTAGTCCTGATCCATCCCAGCGGCACACACGGCTGAGAGGTCTTTCACATTCCACCATCTGGGTTCCAACACTGCTGCATGACTTTCCCATTAAGGAGTGGGGATAAGTCCAGCTCATCTGCTGGGAGGGCCTGGCCTTTGCTGGCCACTCCCTGGCAGAGAGGGACAAGCCGTGTCTTGCCTTCTTTGGAAAGCCCAGGCATCCTTAAGCACAACAGGGTGAAATAAGGACACTTTGCTTTATCTTTAAATTTCCTTGTTTTCTTGGGCAGCAGCCAGACCCTTTGTTTTTTGAATATAGTTGTTTGTGGTTTAATTTCCTCTGGGTTTTGTTTTTTTGGGTATGGGTTGGTTTTTTGTTTTTTGGGTTTTTTTAAGTATTATTATACGAGCAAAAAAGCTCAGCTGCTCCCTGGAATTGTATAAGAAGAGGGACAAGATGCAGGGCAAAATGTGAATTGAACTAAATGGTTTTCCCATCAGACCTTACAAGGTTGTACAGCAGATCTCACACACCAGCTGGGAAGTTCCTGTGTGCCACCAGTACAGCCTGTCCTTAATGGCATGGATGGTTTAAGCTGTACAAGCAAAAGCCACAGGAAACAGGCTGCTCTTTGTTTGCCCTTCTTCTGCCAGGCTGTTTTGTGGGCCCAGAACACGGCATCACCCTGAGGACTGCCTGAGCTGCAGCCTCAGGCATGTCCAGGTGAGTCTATGCTTGCTTCTGATGCTCTGTTAGGGTGAGATTGAGGGTGAGATGTTTCCTTGGAAAAGACTGTGCAAACAGATCAGCAGAAATAAATCGTGGGAATATCTGAGAAGAAACCCAGGCTGCAACTGCTTCAGTCTTATCAATGGCTGTCAGTATCTGCAGGGAGGGGTCAGAGGATGGACCTGGCTCTTTTTAGAGGTGCCAAGAAGTAGGATAAGAGGAATGGGTAGCAAGTGATGTACAGAAGGTTCCTGTACATCAGGAACCTTCCTTCTCCTGAAGGAAAAACTTGTTCCCTGGGCAGTGCCCGGGCACTGCACAGATTGTCCAGAGAGGGTGGGGAGTCTCAGTCACGGGAGGTACTCCAGAACTGTGCCATGTGCTCTGACCCTGCTGGAGCAGAGAGGTGAGATCAGATGAGCTGCTGTGATGCCTTCCAGCCTGAGCCATCCTGGGATTCTGTGAAGCCTTGATCACCTTGTTCCACCCTCGCAGCACCTTCTGCACTGTGCCAGCACAACTGCTCGTGGGGCTGTGCAATGGAGCAGGTCAGGGAATGGATCCTGCTGAATAATAACCATTTTTGTTTTCTGAACTATCTTTGACTTGCATCAGTTTCCTCTATCCGTTTCCTGTGAGCCACACAGCTACGTGGGCCCACAGTATGACAAGCAGAAAAAAGTGCCCACAAATTCAGGAGCAAGGAAAAAGAGCTGCTGACGCTGGTTCATGAAGTCTTCATGCTGAACGTTCACCTCAGCCTTGGAAAGGATCTGATTTTAAATGGCACCCAGTGGCACAGCTCATTGGCAGGCAAAGTTATTGTCATTTTCACAAGACAATCTTCATAAAACAGTCATTTGCATCTGCACGTGTGTCAAAAACACACTTCACTGACATAACTGTGCAAGTGAGTTTGGTCTTGTTGAGGGCAGATAGTTTTGAAAACCATTCAAGTGTCACATGCAAAAGTCAACTCTGATTATCTCAAGAGGAATGAAACAGAAGGACAAAAAGAAACTCTGACAAACAAACTCATTATAGCATTCCTCTCAGTCAATTTTACAAACTGATGGTCCTGCACCACAGGCCTAGAGAAGGCAAAATGGATCTCAAAGCGAAGTGTTACAGAAGTTCAGTTTATAAGAACCATGCCAGAACAATATGAAAATCACTTTTCCCACCACTGAAATGCAGCCACCTCTAGCATGGGATCTGGCAGATTTTTAACAGCTCCCAACTTGGGCCAGAGCAGACATTTCCTTCCCACAGCTGAGATTACTGTGCAAATAAGACATTATTATACAAAGTAGGAACACTGTGCCCTCTCCATCTGTGCAGATGTGAAACAGAGAGGAAGCCCAACTCCTTCAGCTCTGGGAATGGAAGCTGCTCCAGTGACACGGGGTTGTCCCTCCTGGATAAAGGCTAATCACCCTGGTTTTGGGCTTGAAAAGGTTTGCAGGTTTGTTGTCCCTGCTGAACCAAAGTGTTGCCATTGTGCAACCCCTTTCCCACAGGCCTGCTCCTTCTAGGAAGGAAGCCAAGTTGCATTTGGAGGTGTTAAGATCTAAATCCTGGGGAGAAACTTGAGAGCAGAGAAGGGGGCCAGACTTTGTGGATGGCCAGCCTCCAGATTAAAAAAAAAAAAAAAAAAAAAAAAAAAAAAAAAAAGCCAGGTATTGCTGGCTGACTGAAAATGCCTGGCTTTGGCAATCCTCCCTGTCCTCTGGATGTCTGTGCCTCCATTAACCACAGCTGCATTGCTGCACCCAGGGCAGCAAATGACTTTTGCTTTTGTTTCCCATTGGTATCAAAATGTTCCTGAGCTGGAGATGGGCCTGTATCCCTGAGGGTGCCATGGTTCTCCAGGAGACACGTTCCCATTGCCACCCTCCTGCTGACAGCCCTCCAGAGCCAGGCTGCCTGCACCTGAGGGGTCAGTGGGGCTGCCTGGCAGTGGCACAGCAAACCCTCTCTCACCCAGGGCAGATCTCTGCTCCTTCAACCTTCACCATCCCCACTCTCAAAGGCAGGAGCATGGAATTCCCACTTCCAGTGAAATGATACCAAGTCTCCGTGCTGAGATTTCACCAGCAAATCATGCTCACCCTCCTTTTCTCCTTTCTTTTTCCTTCTGCTTCTCCTCTCCCCTTCCTCCTCAACTATCTAAAAGGAGCTTCTGCTCTTTTTCCTGGGAGGCAGTGAAGAAATCAAATGCCTGTGAGTTTCAACAGGCAGTGCATCATGAATCATTTTTCCCAAGAGATAAAAGCTCCACCAGACTTATCCAGCAACCAGGCACTTTCTCAACGCACCCATGTGTCTGCCTACATGTGCTGATGTGCATTTCCTGATAACTGCCTGCAAACAGGCAGATGTCCTTTGGGAGCATAACCCTCCGTGCCTTTATCCTATTGGGATAGTACAGAAGCCAGATGAATCTGTGTGTTCCTCACTGGAGCGATTTGAAATTGAACCCAAGAGATACTTCTGAAAGTGCCTTTTTGGTGGAAAAACACAGGCTTTTGAAGCCTTCCAGCCTGGAAAATCCCCTGGCCACTGGGAGAGCTGCTTTGAGCACTGCAAAGCCATCATCCCCTCGCAGGAAATATGTTATTTTCTTTCCGGGGAGGGGAAAGGGGAAGTGCGTGCTGTGGTGAGAATTAACCCTGCCTGTGCTGCCCAGGCTCGACTGGGCTGGGCAGGGCCCTGGGTTGTGCCTCCCACAGCTGCTTGGTGTGTTCTCCTCTCCTAATCCCCAAAACCCTCTCTCCCCACAGCAGTGTGGCATCAGGATGGATGACACTCTGTTTTCAGGGAATGGGATCTTCCCAAGCCATGCAGCATCCACAGCTCTCCATCCCAGCACACACAGGCAGGGCAGGGCAGGGCAGGGAAAGGCAGGGCAGGGAAAGGCAGGGCTGCTCACCTGTTGCTGGTGATTTTAACCAAACCTGCCAAGCTTAACAGCAACACTGCACTGGAACAGAGGCAGTGACTGTCCCGTGTCCCTGCCCTGCAGTTCGGAAGATGAAAACCGTGTTTGGAAAAGCCCAGTCCAAGAGGTACAGAGGCTGCCTGCAGTCCGGTTCTGTTCTTGTGGTCTCTCACTGTAAACACAAAGCAGGGTTTGCACTGGGGCAGAAGGCACAGGGCAGTAGAGAACATTTGGCTTTGCACTGCTCTCAGTACATCTGAATTCTGCTCTGTGCTCAGTGGCATCTTCTGCAGTCGGACTCACTGATGGGGTAAAAGTTGGAACTGAGCCTCTTCTCCCAGTGTTTGCTTCCCCACGCCTTCTTTGTTTTAAACCAAAGGTTCCAAAGACTCAAAGTTAATATTTGTCCAGCATTTCCACTATATGAAGTACCCGTATAAAGTATCCATATAAATATGGTAATTAAAAGGTGGCACACTCTTGCCTTGTTTGAACACCATATAACTTCCCACTAGGAAGGTGGAAGAAGAAAGGTGATAGTTGGGGATATCTCTTGATTTCCTAGGGATTTCTCCAGCTACCCTGACATTTTTAATCTCCTTTTTTTTCCCCAAGATATCTATCTTTTTCATCCCTTCACATTCTCTCTCTCTTTTTTCCTTCTTCAGTGACCCATAAATGTATTGGTAAACACTGGGTCAATTGCAAAGCTATCAGGAAAGGTGAAAATCAGACGAGTGACTTGTTAATCATCTCCCAGGGTTTAGCTGTAGCCTGTGGAAAACTGTTGCTTCTGCTTAGAGAGCTGGCAAGTGGAGACCCAATTTCAGGTTTTCAGAGATGTCCAATTTCCTTTGTGAGGGAACAGGCAGTAAGAAACCCGGAGAGATGAGTTCTTGAGTTGAATTATCAAGGGAAGTGTACTCCATCCCTGGCCTTTGGGAGGCCCTTTGGTTTCTCTCATCCCCACAGTACTGACTAAGCCGTGTTTTGTGGGCAGCCTCCCCACACTGGGTTTGTTTTCTTTTGGCAATCCCGATCCTGTTGGCTGACTAGGGAGCCTGGGCCCCTTTATAAAATGGCAGAGGGGGAAGGGAAGGGAGGGGAGGGAATTTGCATCAATGGTAAATCATGATAAACCCTCCCTGCTACTGCCTGCTATTCTTGCCTGATGCACATTGTCCAGCAAACCTTTACAGGATGGGGGGCTGAACCCCAAGGAGCCTCCACAAAGGCTCCTCTTTGCAAAGCCACCATGCCTGAGCCCTGCCTGCTCCCACAGGTGGCCAGACCCAATTTTAGCTGAATCCAGGAGATGGCCAGGCAGCTCAGAGGAGCTGGCAAAGCTGCAAGCACGAAACAGCCTCAAACATTTTTTGTTGCAGAACTCTGCTGTTTTGGTCTTAACTTTGAGTCCATTCAGCAGAGCTCAGTGCCCAGCAGAATCAGGCCTATCTTTTCAAAAGCAGCGTGTTTGGCCAGCCTTCCATGGTCAGTGTATACAGAGGGGGAAAAAAGGGAAACCCTGCAGTGGGGTGAAATGCAAAGAGAGGCTATGACCAAAATATGTAGTGATGTGGGGGTTTTGCCGGGTGGGGGGAGGGTGTGTGTTGATTTTTGTTTTGAACGTTGAAGAAATAAACTGAGCAAGCTGTTTACCACATGAAACAAAGCCGGACTGGGATATTTTCAGGCCACTAAAGTTGGATTTCAGACAGCCAACTTGGATTGACATACTGGATGAGCTACCGCCGATTGGCATGGAGAAGGGAGCAAAATATGCATCTGTCCTGGTGCCAACTTAGGATAGGCTGCCGTTTTGTTTGGTGTCTAGAGAGCTGGTTTTCGTAATTAAACCAGCCTTCAAGCCCTTTTTAAATAAAGCTGAAGAAAAGAGGAACTGAAAGGGATTCCTCTCGAGCGTATGCACACTGCTCTAGCAACTCCTGCAGCGGTTTCTGTGCAGCCCCTGAAAATGTTTCTTTTTTTTCCTTTTTTTTTTTTCCTTTTTTTTAATACTTCCCTAGAAATACACACACACACACGCACACATAAACACAGAGCATCCACGGCATGGCAGGACAGGGACAGAGAGGAGTTGTCACCCTGGGCTGACCCAGGGAAACACATCCATCCACTCTGCCTCAGGGAATTTCATCCCCAAAATCACAGGGCCTCCCCTGATTCTTTAGCAGCAGCAGCTCACTGTACCTGTGCACAAAACCATTGCAGCCAGGCCAGCTGAATGGAGTACAAGACACTCTGTTCTGTACCAGGAAAGGGCTGGGGGGGGAAGGAGTGGCTTGTTTGGGTTTTTTTCCCTTTGTTTTTTGTTCCCCCAGCCCACACCCTGCCGAGTCACTTTGATTATACTCGCCTGGTGGACTATGAATCGAATCCTAAACATTATTCTGTTACAGAGGACACAGCTCTGGGCTGGGGGAGGATTGAGTCACATTCAGAATTTGGTCAGGCACATAAAAATGTCATTTTAAATCCTCAACAACAGTGGGAAAACTGTAGCCAGTTGCTAAAGCCTGAGTGGAAAGGCCAGGCTAGTGACTTGTGCCTGAGCCCATCGAGGTGGGTGGGAGGCTGGGCACCCCCAGCAGACACCCTAAGGTGTCCCAGACCCCTCTCCCAGCCTGTAAGATGTGGCAAAGAGCCAGGAGGTTTTGCCTCTTTAAAAGGTGCACAAATCTAATTGCACATTTTGTCATGCTGTGTTGTTGATTTAAGTCACAGATGCTTAGGATTCAGGCTTTTATTTACCCTTGTTGCTGAGCTGATTTAAAATAAAAAGGTAATTACGAATGGAACAGTAGACTGAGGAGGGTTTCCTTATCTTTATCAATTTTCTTCCTTTTTAATAAAAAAACTTGAAACTAACTTTTTTACCCCATTAGAAAAGGGTTTGGTTGAAATCTATTCGCTTGTAGTAAAAGACTTTTAAACAAATCAAAGGCTGGAAATTTGGGTTGTTAACTTTGCTTGAAAAAGGAAAGAGGAAAATTCTGAATACCTTTTATATCACTAAAAAGAAATCATCAAGCAGTATGATTCAGTCAAAACCATTTAGAGAAACATTTTTCAACTCTTCTACTATTTTATTTTAGGATTGCATATCCAGAGCTGGGTGATTTACCCTTTCAAATGACTAGCACAATATGAAAAAAGTTGTGCAGCAAAACAAAATCTCATTAAGTCCCTTGCAAAGGCGTTCTTTGCCAAGATGTAGGAAATGGTTTCATGAACATCTCCAGCTGAATTTCCCCTCCCAGGATTTTGGTCACAAGGGATGCAGGTGGAATCTCTGAGAATGAAGCACAGCTAAAATCATTTTTGAGTGTCATCATTCAGAGCAATCTGCAGAACTCCATGCTCATCTCCAAGAGATGGAATTTGCTTCCTGCCGTTTCCAAAACTCCCTGCCACGCCCAAAAGCAGTGGCCGGTGGGAACTGGATTTCCCAACAAACAATCTGACCTGCCCAGCAAACCACCTTACTCTGGGAGGGGCAGACCCTGAGGAGGGCTTGTCCCCCTTGCTTCCTCAGTGCAGTGTGATTTTTCCTGCTGGCTTGTTTCCACCTCGGGGTTTTTTTCACTCCCCACTCACACCAATCTCATGCCTAAACCCAGTTCCAATCTCAACAGCAGAATGGCAGGAGCCAGCGACAGATGACAGGAACATTGGTGTTGAGGAGGATGACAGGGCAGCTATGGCTGAGGAGCTTTGCAAAGCTAATAACTCACCAGATCGCGGGCAACACGTCAAGTAAGCGCTGCCTGTTGTCAGAGCTGAGCTTTTCTGAAGTCTCCTGGAGAGGGGAGGGCTGCAGCCTCACCACGGCCATCATTTCTGTGGGACCAGAACCTTTAAGTGACAGGGTTTGAATGTTGGCACTGCCAGTATTTTGTCTGGGACATGTTTGGGGTGGGTTGTGCCAGGTGGAGGCTCAGAAGCTCAGAGTGCACAAAGCAGTTGTGGGGACAGACACCATCTAGCACCAGCTCGCAGCACTGGAGGGACAAGGACCAGGACTAAGGTCTGTGGGGAACACACAGGAGGGCATGGGGCACTCCGCAGTGACAAGGAGCTTCCTTCAGAGTTAGCCCAGGTGTTACATCCCTCCAGCAGCTCTGCGAAGTCGTGGGCAAGCACCAGCCCCCATCTGGTGTTTCTTGAAAGCTGTGCATTGCCAGGACAGCATTTGTAACTGACCACTTTGGTCACCTTAAAGAAGTGTCATACTCTGCTAGTCTCTAAGAAGGGTCAATAGGGACTGTAAAATGACTCAGAGCAGATGGCAAGGCTCTGTGTTAAGATGGAAACGGCCTTACAGCATCATCTGAGTCAAAGCCTGCTCTGACATTGAGGAAGATTTGCCCAAATCCTTGTGCTTGTGCTCCCAGAGACCTCATGTTTGTCCCTGCTCAGCACAGAGCCCTCCCCAGCACAGCTTGACCTCCTGACTGTCTGGGAGCTCTGAAAGATTTGCAGCTGACCCCCTAAATGCAGTTTTCCTTCAGAGCCAGCAGTCCCTTTCGTTCCTTTAGCTGCTTTTCTCTGAGTCCCCATTCAGTGTGGCAGCCCAGCTCCCAGCCCAGCCCACACCATGGCTGTGAGCACACCACAGACCCTGGGGTGGCTGCACTTGTCCCTTGCTGCTGGGGGCCTGAGCCCCCTGCAGCTGTCCCCTGGCCACTGCCACTCAATCAGCTCCTTGTCACTGGCCTGGGGAGCGGGCAGGAGGTGCAAACAGAGAGAAGAAAAGAGAAAGACGGGGGAGAAAACCCCTATCCAGTCATTGGTGCCAGGGAAAAGTTGGCTTGCTTCCATCTCTGCCCAAAAAAATCTGTGAAAATAAACCCCTGTGATGTGGTCATGGTGAGCACTGCAAACATTGATGGACTTCTGTACATCTAAGAATTAGACATTAGGGTTTTTTCACAAAAAATAGATCTGTGCACACTTTTTGGGTGAATAGCAGGGTGCACAATAGCTGCCTGCATTGAGAATGCCACGGAGCATTTTGCTCACAGAAAGACCAGTTTATGTATAAAATCGCCCAGAGATAACACATTTCACATATTAAGGACCACTTGTGATCCCTCAGCAGTCCTTTGGCTGGCACACTTGAAAATACCAAGCATCTCACAATCAACACCACCTCTTGGCACTAAAAAGTCCTGAACCCAAGCAAAACTCTTTTTTTGATGATCTGTTGGACAACTATAAACTTGTGGGAGCTGTTCTGATGTCTTGCCAGGAACAGATAGTTTTTCTTTACTTGCTGATCTCTTTGATATTGTATTGGGATATCAAGAACTTTTTTTCCTCTGGAGGGCTTTGAGAAAAACAGGTCTTGTTTTTGGACTCTCACAATGCGTCCTGCAGGGATTAAAATAAAAGTTGTTTATAATCTATTGCTTCCTGCATTGAAGGGGCTCACAGAGCCTGCCAGAAAAAACTGTACTTTGTTGCTATTGCCACTGTGGGGTTTTTCACATAGTAATTTCACCTAAGGCCAGGCTGCAGAATCAATAGCCATGGTTAATGGCAAATTATTGACATTTATGTCAGGATTAACTCATTCCTGTATCCAGGCCTAGTTCACCCCAGTAGTATTTAAGATGGCTGGTTCTTGACCAAAGAGTGTTTTGTTGCCCTGATTGTCGTGAAGTTCTTACTTTTCCTATACACACAACCCCTAAGAACTGGAACTCCTCCATTTCAGAAATCTGATGTAAATCAGCTGATGGTACCAGACAGCAGACTTGTTCGCAGGGCTCAATGGTCCATTATCTAAAAGGATAACAAGAGTAATCCAGACCCAGTAGAATCAGCAATATGACATCAACTATTTTACCACCAAAAACAAAGAAGTGATTCACAACAGATCAGTGTGGATGTGCCAGAGGCTTTGAACTTAAACAAATAATAGCAGCTGTAAAATATATTTTTCTATTATTATTAAAAATCCCCCATTTTTCCCAAAACATTAGTTATGTCCACCATAATCTTTCCTTTTTCTGGGAACAAGTAGTCCTGGTATCAATTTTGGATGATGTGAACCATAACCCTTAAAATCCTTAAATGACTGCTCATATCTGTATGACTTCCCTTCACTTGAAAGGGTCAGAAATGCAAATGAATTAATCCACAGGATGAGCTTGATGGGGAAAAATGTTGTTTACTTCGGTATGTTTTGAACAGTTCATGGCTACCCCCTGCTTTGAAAAAAAAAAAAAAGCAAAAGCCATATGACACCAGAGAAAAAATTTCAAGACCTTTTAGCGACTATTGGAATTAACCTGATGAACCCAAGCCTTGCCACAGGCAAGGTAAACAAATTGACCCTATGACTTCCACATAGCTGCGAGTCGCATGCAAGTGGAGGATCGCTGGCGTCAGGAGCTTCAACCAGAAAACTGAGGCTCTGTTTGCTCACACAACAGTTCTCTTCAAAAGGGAGGGAAGAAATAAAATGGCATTAAGCAACCAGTACAGTGAGGGCATTTCCATTTCAATCTACAAATCTGCCTGGCTTGGTTTGGCTTTGTCTTTGCGGCAGAGTTTTTCTGGGCCGGGCATTCTTGAGGTTCAGCCTCCAAAGTCTGGAGCAGTGCTTGAGTTTAACTGTGTGATTGTGCCACCTTTTTGGGCTGCATTAGGTGGTGAGCTCTTCTGTGAAGCCACATCTCACAGACATGAGCATTGTCCTTGAGGTATTTGCCCAATTACTGTGGGATATCAAGGGTCTTTGTCTCTTGATCTGTCTGCAAAAGCAAACGAGAAGTCTCTGGTTTGTCGTGTCCTCCCTTCCAGCTGTTCCAGCTGTTTGCTTTTGTGCACCTCTCTGGACGTGAGCGCTGGGCAGGTGGTGACAGGCTGGAGGACACTTCAGCCCTGCCTTGTAACCTTGACAAAACAGTGCTCAGCAGCTCACCCAGACACACCTGGCCTGGCTTTCACCAGCTGGGGACACCCTGCTGCTGGCTCACTCTGGACCACAACAGCACGCCCAGAACTGAACTGTGGGACTGCACTGGGCTGCACTTTCGTGTTCATCAGCTGTGACTCCAAAGGTCTGGGAAGCCCCAGGACTTCAGTGGGATAAGACATCAGTTCAGAAGGGGCTGCCATTACCCTTGGGAATTTGGTTATCCTGGAACAGCCACGGTTGGTGGTTAAGTTGTCTCGTGCTGGCAAACTGCCCCCTCTTGTGCAGTGAGGATGACCTGTTAGGCAGCTATTGCTACGGTTTATTGGCAGGGTGTGTGGCTGAATCAACAGCAGGAGTAGGAAGAATGGCGTTCCTGAAGAGGACTGGAGCAGCTGACAGCACTGGTGTGTCCAACATTTGTCTTCCACCAGCTCACAAAGTATGTCTGAAACAGATATGACAATACCGGGTCATTATTGCAGGCATAACCCAAGCCCCAGCAGAGAGACACATTCATAATGCAAGGTTCTCTGGTAAAGAGGGGGATTTCAGAGTGTTCTGGCATCTACTCACTCCTGCAAGAGGAGATTTATCTCTCCTCTGAGCTGTGACTGCATCTGTTGCTGGTCTATAGCTGTCCTGATTCCTGAAGCCACACTTTGAAGGAGAAGTCAGGTTTAACTGCACCCTGAAGAGAGGTGGGAATTGTACCCCTGTAAATGAATAAATGCAAACCACACAATCTGCAACATGGCTGTGGTCTGCACATTCAGCTAGTTGAAAAGACCACACTCCTCTCTGCTGCCTCATCTGGGACCCACCCTGCCTTTTGTGTACATAAGGTTTCACCACGTGCTATTTTGCCATGCAGAAATATTCTTGTTTTTCTCCTCCTTGTGTTTTTGTTACACTCCTTGCATTGGTTTTCCAATATTAATGCCCCTTAGTCACACTGGAGTTAGCCAGGTTTCTGCTCTGTATTTTTTTCCTCTCCCCCGAGGGTTTGTGGAGAGCAGAGCAGGGAGAAGTACAGCTTTCATAAATCAGGAGGCTGAATGAGCTTTCACAAGGTAAAAGCATTGTATAAAATAGATATTTTAGGTCATGATATGTAGGGGGTTGTTTCATAGGCTGGAGTTACCTTCAGGAATGAATCATCCCGTTGTATATAAAGCCCATCTAACTGCTGAGTAAAAAAATGCTTTTTGAAAAACACATTTCATCACATAATATTTACATTTGCTTTTACATTGTTATGGCCTTACTGACTATTTAGCAGCCAAGACTTTTGAACAGTTCTGGTTTTCTTCTTTTTTTGAAAGCTTAAAGAGATCCTGTAAGATTTGGAAGGACCAGGAGTTGACCGATTGTCTCTATTTGCCAAGTCGGTGTTAATTCCTTGTGCAGGATATTTTCATAAACAAATGCTTCAGAAAGTTGGTTTGAAAGGAAAAAGGAAAAAAAATAAAATGAAAATAGAAGTTGCTAGAGCCCAGCACCTGGCAGTACAAACACATGCAGCTCAGCAGAGGGTGAGCAGCCCCTTGGGGAAAAACCTCTGGGCACTCCAAGGTGATGAGTAACCCCTGCCACGGCCATGCCCTGGCAGCCACAAGCCATGAGTCAGCCCCCCTCTGCCAGATTATAAGGGGGAGGTTGGTTTAAGTGTCCTTAGGCTTCAAAAAATAATAACACATGTGGGCTTTTCTTTTTTTTTTGCTTTTCTTTCTGATGTTTGGACCCTTGACTCTGCACTCTGCTCATGGTTTCCCATTTCTCTCAAAATTACTTTTTCATTTTTTGAACTGAAAGCTGAGGTTCTCATCTAATCACTTCACTCCAGGAGCTGGGGCTTTTCAAACAATAAATATCACAAGCCTGGCAAGGAGCTCTGAGAGCTTGTGTTGGTGATTGCTGCAATAACAACCTTGGATGTTTACGCAGTGCAGAAAATAGTGTAAAAACAAGCTTCAGTTTCAAGATATAAATCTTCCCCATTGTGAGAAATAGCTTCAGAGAGCTGTTTGTTTTAATTAATAGTTGCAGAATGGTGAATAACTGGGATTAAATAACTGGCCCAAACCTTCACCTAAATCCTTGAGGAAAAAAATAAAAAACAAAACCAGACATTAAAAACTTCTTTTAAGATATGAAACTTTCAGCTAGCTTGTGGCAAAACATCTTCAAGTAAGAACTTATAGCTGGACTCCTGAACTCAGTTTTAATGAAGTGTCCTGATTTTAAATCTGGCTGTTCATTTAAGATCCTATATATAGATTTAGGAAATCTAACTTAAGGCTTCATTTTGAAAAAGTATACCTTGGCGTCTTTTGCAAATGTATTTTTATATTCATATATATATATATATATATATATGTATATATAATTAGAGAGAAGTATGTTTCTCTAAAATTCCTGGCTTTAGGCCTTGACTTGGCCTAAGTGAAAAGAATATGTGAAGAGGTTTATGAAAAATAAATCTTTGCATTCCTCTTGCAACACCTTTCACCTGAGTATCTCAAAGCACTTTACAGCAAGGAAGAATTGTGCCACTTTAGCCCTGCTCAACCCTAGAGGAATCTGCAGCTTGGAGTGGTCTGGTGACTTGTCCTAGGTTGTCAGCGTGGGTTTTCTGACGTGACCCAAGCTAAGGAGGGCAGCCAGTCTCCTCCTCTGCCCTCCCTCCCCACCACCTTCCTCCTACTCCCACCCTCGCTGCCGAAATCCGGCATCATGGCCCCATGGGCTGCTGATCTTCTGCTGCTGCCCTCGGCACCTTCATTTCTCCACACATTTCTTGCATCCCGTCTCCCTACACATTTTGGAAAATGCAGACCTGACCCCAAAGAGTTTACAAGATAAACAAACACAAATTTTGTGTGTGTGGGTGAGAGAGACGCAAAGAAAAGCCTTGTCTTGCCAGCACCCTCAATCGCTCTGCTTTCATGCTTTATGCCTTTCCTTCATTCTTTATCTTTTTTGTTTATTTACAATATGCACTCTTCAGGCTGGGGATGCTGCCTCCTTCTCCTGCCTTTTCCCTTTTCCACAGTGCAGCCCCAGAGCTGGTTGGAGCCCCGCACTGCTACCACAGTACAAACAATAATAAATAAAACCAGCACTGTGAAGAGATTATAATTAGAGCTGTGCAAAACTCAGCAGTTTTGGTCTGCATCGGTTCCTCCCTGCTGAGTCTACATTGTGTTTTGGATTTGTATGCAAAAAACCCAAAGCAAAACTTCCAAAGTGCCAAGTTTGGCCGGGTCTAGGCTCAAAATCATGCATATACCAGAGTGTTTTAAGAGGCTCTTCCTTGAAATGATAAATCTGCTCAATCCAGGTTTACTGAAAGGTTCCTGAACCTTTGCAGACTTTGGGGGCCAGCAAAGTTTGTTGGTTTTTTTTACTACAAAAGCCTCTCTCAGCTCTGCCTAATGTACCAAGTGCCACCCCATGCTGCCCTGTGGCTAACAAGAGAATTTAATCTTCCCCAGCTGCACAAGGAGATCCACTCCTGAGCACCACATCTGGCTTTCACTGGCCATGCCCAAGTGATGTGGGTAAGCAGAGCCATGTCCAAAATCCTGCTCTGACCCAGGGCACTGCACTGAAACCACCCTGAGCTGAGTAATCCCTGGGAGTGCCTGGGGAGGCCCTGGAAAATGCTGAGGAGGGCTGGGGAAGGCACAGCATGTTGGCTGGCACCACAGATGGGCAGACCTTCACTATCACCCCCTAGTGCACACGGGTCCTGCTCCCCGCTGCCTCTCTTGCCAGGGCTGGGGATGGAGGTGAAGCCCCAGAAGAGCAGTGATGTCTCTGCAGCCAAACAGCCCAAGGATGGTTTGTGGGGCAACTCCTACTTTCCCCTCCTCCCTGATTTTGTGTGCTTTCGGCATGTGCTAAGGTGCCAGTCTCTGAACTAGAGCTGGCAGGAGCTCTTACATCAAAAAGTCCCTTCCCAGGCAAAATTTGCAGGATCTGCTGCACTACAAGGAGTCATATTGATTTTGATGAATTTTTAAGGAATAATGAGCAAAACACAAACCAAGATTTGAATGGAGGTTTCTCAGTGTTTTCAAAATGAAAAGGGAGGGGATCATGTATTTCACAGCGATTTTTGTCTTCTGCAGATCATTAGCAAATAATAAAGAGGGAAAATTAGATTGCATGGCAAAAAAACTGTTTATTTGTACCCATGCTTGGCACATTCCGGGGGCTTGGAGAATTTTTCCTAATCTTTTTGCAGGACAGAAAATCCACATCCTTATTAACAGTAATTAAAACCTTAGCTCAAATTCCTAGAAAAAAACCCAATTTTTTGCCTTACCATGAACATTTCAGCTAACTGTGCCAGAGGTAAGGGGAAAGAGGGTGAGGAACCCCTTTTTTTTTTTGATGGGGTGCACTGTGCCTTAGCTGGAGCACAGCATAAGACCCTCTTCTTGGGGCTATTGCTTTTTCCCTCTGCTCCTGTGTAATCTGCAAGCAGTAAAATGGTCACTTCAGCATGGAGGAGGAGGCATCCATGGCCCTGGCATCCAGAGTGGGGGCAATAACCCCAGACAATAACCCAGGCATTTTTAAATATGGCTTCGACATACAGATTATATTGATCCAGTAGATCATGGTGAATAAAAGTAAATCAAAGGTTGGACATGATGATCTTGAAGGTCTTTTCCCGCCTCAAAGATTTGTAGGATTCTATTTTAAGTAGGTGTAGCCACTTACTTATTGTAAGCAATTAAATCCGTGGGGTTCTCAGTAGTCACGGGTGTTACCTGTTTTATTACTGAATTTTAGCTTACTCCTCTTTTATTAATGGACTTTTGCTTTCTGACCTGAAAAATATACGCTTTCCCTCATAGCAGAAAGTTGCATAAAGATTTCCATGGCTTCCCAGCTCTCCCTCTAGAACCTCAACAAAGCCAGTAACCCAAAATCTTAATTAAACTGCAGCCCTGGTTTAAATTGTTCTACTAAATGCTGGGACAGTGAAATCTCACTAGGCCATTCTCATATTCCCACACCTCCATGTTCATGTTAATACATGTCCATTTTTATTATTGCTGTATTTTTTTCTCTGCAATGATACATGGAAAAAAGAAGAAACATGGAGAAGAAAAATTTTATATATATATATATATATATATATATATGGTATATAATGGTCTGCCCAGCAGTATTCCCTGCAGGATAAGGCTGAAGAGCTGTAAAAGCGACAGGAAGCATAGCTGAATTTTTTTTTCCCCCCTTAATTAACAGCACAGTGCCTTGCAACAGAAAATTGAGGCAGGTTTCTGCTGACTTAGCAAGTGCCTCATGAGGAAGAAATCTATCTGGCAATTATGGCTTTGCGTCTCCCGCCCTGTCTCTTGTTGTTTGTGTAAGACACCGGTGCTTCTGCCACGGGCTTCTTCACACAGCTGTCCTGTCACTGCCAGCTTTCATAGGTAATCCATCCAGCTCAGCAGAGTTCAAATAAGACACCTCCCTTTCTTTGCTTTAATTAATGCTTTATTTGAGTCTCCCCTGGGGATGTAGCCATGCTGATTTTTCAAAATTCTCGCTTATTTTTCAAGCACGAAAGAAATGGAAAATGGCCGCTGCTGAGATTCTGGGTTTGGGAAATCTGCTTTGCTCAGTCTTCTGCTCTCAGCCAGTGTTTTAAATGGCCATGGACATCTCTTTAGCTACAGAACATACTCTGCAATGAATTCTCTAGCTTGGGAAGGAGAAAAAGACAAATCCGGCCAAATTCCTTGTCCCCGCAGCCTCTTCTGCTGCCCTGCACACACAGTACTGCAGCTACAGCCCATTCATGCACTGGTTTGTGCTGTCACACCCCACACATTGCTCAGGCCCTTCCAGGTGCTGAGCAATCCCAGATCAAGTCATGAACTGTTCCTTGCTGTGTTGTTGTTTCTCCTGCACCATCCAAGCCTGTGGGTTTTGCTGATCTCCGATCAAATGCTGTGGCTTGGTGTGACTGAACACACAGACAGACGGACACCCTCAGCACCAGGGCACTGTGGCCCCAAATCTGGACAAGGCAGTCCAGAGGCCACCCACTTGCCGTGAGTTTTTCAAGAAGTCATTAAAAATACGTGTGGCAGTGCTGTTAATCACGCCTGGAACACGCCAGCAAGCCTGTAAAATCCATCAAATGGCAGATAAGCCAGACAGGCTAAAACCAAAGGGCTCAGCAAAGCACGTTGAGTCAGTCAGAATCAAGAACTGCTACACCCTCAATCAGCACTGCCTGATAATATTTCACTTGCTTTGGGTTTCTGTGTTTTAATGAGGAAACAATGGTGTTTTGTAATCCTGGCTATTTAAATACGTAGCACCACCCCGTGCTCCGGCAGCTTCTCCCTCCAACCACCTCGTGAGCGTTGTGCAAAGTCCTGTGGCACCTTCAGAGGCTGTGGGAGTTTCAGAGAGTGTGTTGTGTAAAGGCAACCTCAGGGACTTGTCCCATGCTGAGCAGAGAAGGAATGAGGGCAGAAGTTTTCATTTGACCTGTTCAACAGCTCATGGTGCAAAGGACCAGCTCTCACTTCCCAAGACCCTCACAAGTCAGCTTCTCCTGGGCTTCCTGCATCGCTTTCACAGGAACAGGGCACAGCAAAATGTGGGCCCAGGACAGGCTCCCCAGTGGCCAGGGCATGTTGTGAGCTTGTTTTTTCTGACAGCAGCACAAATCTGCACACGGACCAGCCCTTGGTCTGGCTACAGGGTTTGGCTAAAATGGTGTAAGCTGAAAAGAGAGGCACGACAGTGGCCTCCCAGTGATACCCTCTGACCCCCAGACAATCATCCTTTTGCTTCCTGGTCACCTTTTTCCTCCTGGCACCACCAGCACACCACACTTCCAACCTTGTTCTGCCGCGTCCATGTCAATCCTCAAAGAACCAACACTAGGAAAGGCAAAGTGCCACCACCATCTTCTCTCATCCTGTCCTCTGCCAACAGGGACCGATCTTCTTTTTCCAACACAACTTCCTTCTTCCTATAGCCTTCTTCCTTCTTCCCTCCTTCTTCCTATAGCCAACATTTCAGCCCCCATATTAGATTACTCTTATCTTTTTGTTGGTCTGTGTCTTCTGTTTTGTTCCAAGACTGAAACCTATCCAATTTCAAGTGATTTCATGTCAGAAAGACAGGAAATGACAGAATATGTGATCCACGTGGTTAACAAATATTGATAAGGCTCATCCAGGAAGTGACTTGTGCTCAATACACAGAGGCTGGCCTGGGGTGTAGACTCGATCTTGGGTTTCTGAACTCCTGGTCAAGTCCTACAAGAGCTGCCTGGAACTTTTCTAGTACCTACATGTCTTGCTATCTAAATCTCCATCACCATAATGCCTGTGCTCCTCCCAATAACAACACTCCCTCTCGCTTTGCCTTTCTCACCACCCTATAAGTAAAGATGGGCTGATAATTTCAAGCAGGGATTTGTGTGTGTGTGTGTGCCTGTGTGTGTGAATGAAGAGCAGCTGTGTATCAACACCTGTGATAAAGGGCATGAAAATTGCCTTGGCACTCACAGTCCATCAGGCATGTCAGGTCAGCAGGGCTGGATTAAGGGAATTCTCCCACTGGGTTCAGTACCAGCAAGTTATTCTTGCAACTAAGCTGAAAAGAAAGAGCCCAAAGCGACCTCCCCCTTGCAGGAACTGGTGAACCCTATCTACCATGAGGCTGGTGTGGTTAGATGTCATTCTCACGGAGGGGATTTATCTGAGCTCAAAAAAGCCAAAGTGAAGACTTGATACCATCTATTCAAAGGGTTAGGTGAGATGCAAACACCAAGTCAATCACACCCATCTAAAATGCTGAGTTATTGCACCCATCTAGTGAAAGGCTTAAGGTCACTCCTTTCTCAGCGCTCCTTTGGCACCATTGGAGTACTCAGCGCTGCTTTTCCTTTTTATTTTTCCTCTCTATTATTGTCCAGTATTGTTTGGAGATTTAAAAATTAAATTAATCAGCATCTTGGAGTATAAATTACAAGGTGGCTTTATTGTGAAATTGCAGTGTGACTCACAGAGGCTGCAGATCCACTTCTGAGGCCAGCCTGGCTTTGTGATTTTTTTGCCTGTTGTTTGTCTCCACGCTGGCTTTGCAGCAGGACCTGCAGCCACACAATGCAAGGAGCTGAGAAATGGCAGGGCAGTGCGTCATCCCGGGTGTGGCTGAGGAGCCATGTCACAAGGAGAGATGGCAAGATTACAGGGAGGATCTGAGAAGGATCCAGAGGAGGGTGAGGAACAAAACGTCCTGCAACAACAAAAATATCCATTTACGTGTGTGGCTCAGGAGACAGGGAGTTCTGCAAAGTCCCATCCACCTGCCAGGGGGAACAAACTCCAAATGTCAGGAAGCACTGGCTGCAGACACAAAGACAGACAGGTGTACATGCAAAGAGCTAAAATGGACAAGTTCTCACAGGAGTCCAGCTCAGCTGGCAGCCAGGTGCTGCTGCTGTGGAATGGCAGCTGTGGGAAGGTACTCTTATGTCCACTCCAAGAGTGGCACCACTTGAATTTCTTGAGACAGAAACAAGTACTTCTGGGAGCAGTAGAAATTATGCTGCCTGGTTTCCTGTGACTCTCTATTTTGTGGTTGATTATCTGAGGCTAATAAGGGGCAAGAGCTGAATAAAGCTTTTCCTGTGGTCAGGGCATCCTGTGTGGATTCTCTGGGGCCTAATAATACAGTTCACCTTCCTCTTCTGCCCTTCCTTCAAAGAGGCACTAATTTGGATGTCTGTCTTCTGCACAAGTGCCAAACTTTCAGAAATCTGTATGAACTTTTTATCTGCAAGGATTCTCTGGCCAATGTGTCTGAAGTTGGCCAGCTTAATCCAAAGCTGCCATGGCAATATACACACAGATATATCATCAGCCAAACCTCATTTGTTTAGGAAGCAAGGATTCATTTAAAAAAAATAAATCACACCTTCCCCAAAGCAGTAACACATAATCTGTGTGCTGAACCAGGCCTGCTTTAGAAAGCCAGGACTCAGCTTGTGATAGTTGCTTAGCAATTAAGCAAAAGGCATCTTACACCAGAAACATCAACCACAGACACAGGTCTTACTGGGGAGCTTCATCAGTGCAACTGTGGCATGGGAAATACAAAAATAAAATGCTCACTGAGAGGGTACAGGCAGGAAATACCCCAGGAGCACAGGGCAGAGGGACAGACTTTGTGCTTTCATTGAAACAGGAAAGGTAGATGGAAACCAAAATAAATGAAGCTACACTTAAAATAAAGATTACCATACCCTAGGCCAACAGAGGTTGTAACACCTGACCTAAGAGTGGGTGGGGATGTTTGAGAGAAAGGAAGGGAGGCCTGGAAAATGGTGGGGTTATCCAGATAAGTCCCATGGAATGAAAATAAACAGCTGGTATCTGCCCAGGGGTACACGGAATAAGTCAAACATGACAGTCTGGTGGTTCATATATTCTTATGTGTTCATGAAGAATTGGATCTTCCAGAACTACAGCCTGCCATGGAAGTGGAGCTTATTTAGGTTCTACTCACATACTTGTTTACCAGACCTTTGAGGTTACTGGCAAGAGCTCCTGGTGTGGAGCTGCTGTTTCCGAGCTGTTTGCACCCTCAGCAGAGCCCAGCAAGGGGAGCACAGCTCAGGGCTGGGCCAGGTAGTGCTGGCAGTCGGCTACAGGACACTGATGTCCCCCTGTGAGGTGTTTCCCTGTGTCTGTGCCACCTGGCAGTGCTGCTTTTTTTTCTACAGCATCGTTGTGGAATTGACGCCAATTCCAACTCCGTCACAACTCATCCCAAAACCAGCCAGTTAATGGGATCCTGTTCATGGGATCCTGTTCATCAAAGCCCTCCTGTTGTTTAAGAGACACAAGCTGCTAGTTCTCTGCTAATATGAATGCCAAGGTTTTTTCCAGCAGGATGTCATGATAGATGACAATTATTACTCCTCAGAGACCTGAAAATGGTGGTGTAGATATATCTCTGGGCATATGTGTGTTTGAGTACTTAGGAGACTCCAAAAGCTTATCCTAAAAGTATTATCCTGCAAACTGTTGACCATTCTGGCTCCACTCCAGCAAAGCACTTAAATATTTGGTGAACTCAGGAAGACTCTTCACATGCTTCAAGCACATCCATAAGGACTTCGTTGGAGCGGGCTCAGAGGCTGCTCCACACCTTGCACAAGAGAAATCTCCCCAGGCTAGTCCCAGTCTCTGTGCCTGGTGTGGCCACTGGCTTCCTCACAGCTACCAACAGGCTATGAAAACACTGACATTGTCTGGCCTTGCTGCAGGGGAAAAAAGTTTCAGTGGATTCAGCATTCCACCTCAGCGCAGTATCTCAGGATAACAGGAGAAGCAAGGCAAGAGGGAGGCAGTTTTGCAGGCAGTGTTGTAGACAAAAGATGCCCCTTCCCAGAATCAGCAGTCTCTGGGCAGCAATAAATCCACATGCTAAAAAATAAAACAATTCCTAAAATAAACAATTCAGGCTTCGAAGTGTACAATAGGCAATTAGTTTGAATAATTGGGTGTAACTGTAGGCAGAGAGAAGCTACAAGACCAGATGTGCATATAAAGCTAAACACAGGATCTAACCAAATCAATCCACCATCTGGAATGAGAAGAAACATCATGTGACAGACCTGGTCAATATGTGAAAATGGCACAAATTTCTGGATAACGAGCTTAAGCTAAATCAGTATGTCACAGGAGTCAGAAATGGAAGCATCCGTAAAATGGATTGCACCAGTTCAACTAAATCACATCTGATTTTACTGCATTAATAACATTTTCTCCTACAAACTGACCTTAGGTGACCTATCACAAATAACAAGCTGGGAGTATCAGAAACACATACCCACAGGCAGAAACAGCTCATAACTAAGGTTCATATGCACACTTCTGTCCATACAAAATAAATCCTCCCTATCAAATGACTCTTTTTCCAAGCAGTTGGTGTTAAAACCCTCCAAGCAGCTGTGTTTAAGTCAGAGCTGCAGAGAGTGGATCCTGATTCATTGGAGCTGCCATGGGAGCAGGAGCTGCAGCAAGGGCTGGAAACAGAGGAAACAGTAAAGCCAAGAACACAGAGCTGGGCACTGCTAGAGAAGGGGTGTTAGAAGGGGTGTTCAGTGGGCTGAGCTCAGGACTCTGGTGCTTTGGAAACTCTGGGCTGGGATATAATTTTGCATGGCCCCAGAGGGAGTTGACTTCGCAGTGTCAGCTGGAAAATATCACACCACCAGCCAAAGTCCCTGGAGATGGCCCTGCTGAGCTCCTGGGGTCCTCTCTGTGGGTTCTGGGGGTGTTCTGGGTTGTCCATGCTTAGGTTTGCAGTTTGCTGTGGGATGAGAGCTGCATGGCAAGGAGGGGAGGTCTGGATATCTCATCTCCCAGGACAAATCCCCCCTCGTGCAGCATCTCTGACCGCAGGGGATGGGGCTCAGCCACACAGTGCCTCTGCCATCCTCCAGCCCTGCCAGGACAGCCTGGGCTCTCCTGTGGGCTCACAGCTTTCTGCACTGCAGCGAGGCAAGTGGGAAGCCAGAGTCAATCCAGCTCAACCAAAAGCAGAAGTTGCTGTTGCTCCATGACATTCTGAGTGGTGACACAAATTGGGCTGCCCTCTCTTTCCCCTGCATTTCGTGCTGCATCCCTGGTCCCAGCAGCCGGGAGGTGCTGCAGGATGAACTGCACCACGGCAGGGAGGGAGAGAGCAGAGCCTCCAGGAGGTGACAGCACCTTTATGTAATCTATGGGGTTAAGCTTTTGGTGCAAAGCTTCAGTGACTTAGCAACATGTGAGTTGTTTGTGGGTTTACAGATTTACTCCAGTGCTCCAGCAGATCATCTTCCCCTTCTGCTGCCTCTCTGGAAATAGTTCAAGTCAGTGTGTTGTGCATATGATTGCTACTGGCTTTCCCAGCCTCCATAAATCATATTAAAAAGACAGACAAAACCTAGGGGTGTCACCAAACCAACAGGGGGAGGGATTTTTTTGGCCTTAAGTGACAGGAGTTGGGGGAGACCATGTGGCTACTCCGACTGTTTTCCACACATGCATTTTGTTTACGGTCTGTGTGTGCAAAATATGTCAGAAAAAAAAAAGCTCTAGGGAGTTAGGAATCTGTCCAGCATGTGGCAAACCCCCATTACGACCCAACCCTCTTCATCTGTCCTGCTGCCATGCCAGGGGTCTTTCTCCACAAGCCTTTTGTGCAGCAGGAGTCAACTGAGGTAAAAAGGCGTATTTAAGCATCACCAGCTCTCACAAACAGAGGCTCAAAAGTATCCTCAAACAGCCCATGGGTGTTGAAAGCCAATCTGGTGCTCAAGGTGAAGGGGAGGGACACCTTCAGCCCCATGGTTTGACTGATTTTGTGGCTTGCTGTGCCTTGCTAGAGTTGGTAGCAGGGCTTTTTTCTTTTTTTTCCTTTTTTTTGCTTTTTTTCCTAAGAGTCCTGCATGTCACCATGGAGTCCAGCCCCCTTTCACGGGGGGATGTTAGAAGAAATACACATTTCAACACTCCTTCAGCTCACCTCACAGTCCCAATAACAACAGTGCAATATTCTAAACTGCTTTTGCAAGTCTCCTTTCTACAGGGCAGTTGAAAGGATATAAAAGCATTTTAACAATTTTATAGATCATCTCCGGAGCGCTATTGTGAGGTGGGAGAAGGGGAGTTTTGTTGCCATTTGCCCATGGACAGCTGCCAAGCTCACCTGTCTCCACCGAGCCAGTGAGGGCCATATCACATCTCTCTGGAAACTCTGCAGCCAGCTCTGGATGGCTTCTCACTTTACTTATCTGAAAAACACATTGCTCCGTTTAACCCTTTCTCAGCACTCGCCTGGGGGTGTTGCTCAAAACAGGCAACTTCTGTTTGGGCTTAGGGAAAGTAAGAGCTGTGAGGTGGATTTGGAGAAACCTGAAACCAGGACCCTCCTGTGGAAAAAACCTTCACCCACACGAAAATTCCTCTAACCCTGCAAGTCATCCTACTGACCTTGGGCCAAGTGTCCACAGCTCTTCTTTTGCCACTCCCTGATCAGAGTTAACCAGCCTCCAAATCAGACCCTTCTTTAAAAACCAATTCCACAAGGTGCTGGCTACATCTTCCTATGGGTCCCTTAATTTTGCAGGGTCCTGCTTCTAATCTCAAAAATTATCATGAAAACCCTCCCGTGTATGGTTGACACAGAAGAACTGTGCAGTTTTGTTTGCTGGCGTTCAGGAAATATTTACTGATCCTCATGTGGAAGGTGTGACAGAAGTGCAGTGTGATCTACTCCCCTGTGTAAGGATTTCCATCCCTACAAATGAATATTCTCCACTCTCCTCTTCTCCTGGAAAAAGAAGTGCATGAAGTTATTCCCCGTCGCATTCTTTCACTGAGCTGGCAAAATACAGTGAAATACAGCAGAGTTTAAATGATATGGAATATGCAGGCATAGCTTATCTAAGATAAAGCGTGCAGATCAAAATCAACAAAGCCTCACAAAAGAAAGCCCCAAAAGAGCTTTCATCTGCCTGATCCCATTTCCCTGCCTACACTTCTTTGTACCCTATTGCAATACATTATTTCTGCTTTAGTTTCTGCTCTGCAGCAACATTTCTGCTTAAGATTCTGTTGAGTCATTACCAGCATCAGCCAAACAGGCTTTTCAAGAATGGAGGAGAAAATAAAGGCTGTGGTTTTCAAATTAATTCCATGCTGCTTAACCCTTAAACCACTAGTGACTTTCAGACTCTCAGCCAAGTCAATGCTGAGGAGAATTTGGGGCTGTTGTGCCTGAGACAGAGCCATGTCAGTGCTTTTGTCACTGATTGACCGCTCAGGCAGTGCTGGCCATGCACCTGGAAGGCAGAAATTGTAGTGAAGGTCTCTGCTGTCCAACCCACGTCCTAAACACTCCCTTCTTGCTTGTAAACACTGCCTCAGATAACCCAGACCCACACCTAAACAGAGGCAGGGAGAAGGGCTTTTCTACCAGAAGCCAGCAGTTCTAAATATAGAAATGGAAGAGAGACAAGCACGTCTCCCCCTCCATGGTGTAGCAGATTCTCTACTCCTTCTTTCCCCAGCAGGTTGTGTTTAGGAGAGAATAGTGGTTACCAAAGAGATAGAACTTGAATAAGCTCCTGGTACCTTGAGGTTTGAGGGGCCCACAGGGGAGCCAACACTTGGAGTGAGAAGAGACGGAAGAGGCAAAAGTGGATAAGGTGATTTTCCTTGCCTTGACTTTTAAAGCAATCTCAGCCTCCTAAGCTTTCACTCCACGCTGCCAATGGCTATTTCCAAAGTTATCTTTGCACAGAAAAAGGCTGGAATCATTCTCTCTCTCTCCCTCTCTCTCTCTCTCATTCTCTCTGCCTCCCTTTTTAATGAAAGCTCGGTTTAGATCTGATATCACTCTAAAAGGTTTGCTATCAAAGTTTATTAGACCCACTGGGACAGATCACAGTTTGCAGAGGCTCATAGTTTCATGGCAGATAACTGTAAAGTGAACCATTCAATGTTCTTCAAAATGCTTCTTTTTCTTGGGCTCATCTAGAAGACAAAGCTGCACTGTGTTCAAGCATCATTAGAAGTGATCCCAGCTGATTACATGATGCTGGCCACAGTTCTGCCTTTGGAGCAAAGTCAAGCAGCCCCCGGCCCCCAGCCTGTCCCACTGGGTGATGCTGAGGTGAGTGGGAGCCATTTGCAGTGAAGGCAAGCCCTACCAGCACAAGGAGATAATGCCAGCTATGTGCTCCTAAAATAAGATCACAACTTTAAAAATACTAGGAAGCATGAGTGCGGCTTCCCTTTAAAAATTCCTATTTGCCTTTCCCTGCTTCATGATAATGATAATAATAATAACAATGAGGAAAGGCTCCTCTGCTAGGGCTTGCAGCTGAGAAATTTCAGCTAGAAAGCAAAGAAATGAAAGAAGGAATTAGCATGTCTTCCAATAGAATGGCTGTTCCTTTTTTTTTTCTTTTTTTAATGAAGTCACTGGTGTTAATATGAGGTTTTTAGTAGGCTATCTTCCTAAAAATGCATGGGAATAAACACCATATCTGGTAGGATCTCTGACTGCCACATGTATCACTGAGGCATCTATTTACAGTGGGAAGGGAGGGGAGGCTGTTTCATTTCCCAGGACAGTAATGGAAAGCATGATGTCCTACAGCCAAGGGTGGTGAAGGATGGGAGAGGTACTGGGAAAAAAACATTCACAATAAACCGAAGAGTGAAGGAGAGTTTCAGGGCAGATATTTGCAGGATGCATCATCATCAACCCTGGGAAAAGGCTGAGACACAATTGTTGAATTGAGTCCTCAGGCCAGCAATTCCCTGTCCTTCTGCTGCCATTTTCCCTGTGACTTTGCAGTGTCATCTGCTCTACAGCAGCAGGCTGGACAAATCTTAGGGAGCGGGTGGCTCTGAGATGCCCATGCTCTCTGCCAGGCTTTCTCCTTGCTTTTGGCCTCGGAATGCCTCTCACCAGAAGCATTTGCAACCATCTGACAGCTCTTCTGCTCTCTGATTCCCTAACAGGTCACACAGATGGACCAGAAGCTGGATGACATCCTGCACACACTCCAGGCTCAGCTGAGGGATCGGCCCCAGGCTCAGATGCCAGGGCCAGCCACCCCACCTGCCAGACATCCCCAGACACCCACAGAGTCCCCCCCAGGGACCCAGGAAATGTGAAAACCAGTGGACAGCCACACGTGACCCTCTCGCTCTTCCACGTCTGGGTATTTCTCAGTCTTGGTGTCTTCATCTGTGTCGTGGCTGAAATGAAATATTCTGCAGTAGTAGATTAATGAGGAAAAAAACAGAGGCAAAAAAAAAAAAAAAAAAGAGAGAAGAAACAGCAAGAAACCAGTCACGACCTTAGGAGAGCACATAAGTTCTGCACCTGTTTTATTTTTTAGCCATCGTTTGCTAAACTCTGCCAGCCCACAGCAGCCCAGCTCCCATCCCCCCCAGCCCCATCCAGGCTGAGCACACAGGCACAGGGCACGCTGTCAAGGGAAGCATCCCAGCCAGGGTTAGGATGACCCATTTGTGGGCACGGAAGGGGAAAAGAACTGTTCTTTTGGCATTTAATCACTAAGTTTAATGCTCACAGCATGCCCGAAAGGGGGAAAGGAGCCAGCATTTGAACATGAAACAAATGGAAATCAGTGAACAGGAAAATTAAACAGCATGTTTTGACTTCTACCAAGCAGTGAGGATCATAAGAAGGGCAGATTTATATGCTAGTGCGAATGACAAAGTAAAGACAACAGGCTACTGATTAAAAATATGGAAGTGTACACAGGCTGGTTGACATATGAAAGGCTGAAGCAAAGACTTCAGCTAATTAAAGCAAAGGGCTGCCAGTGAGATGAGATGCATGTTGGAACAGACAGGCAGGAGAGATAGGATCTGCGTAGGCTTACTTCACCAGAACACTGTAATAGTTATCAGCTACGCTGATGACTGTTATGCAAAATGTTCTCAAGGTTTTACCTTCATTCAGCAGAGGTTGTTGACTCCAGTTGCCTTAATTTTAACATAAGGAACCTGTATGGTAATTGGCTCTGAACTATCTCTGAAGCTGGGTTAAAGCCACCGAGTAGCAGGGTGCTGCAAGAGGGCTGCAGCTGTGATTGAGAGTGGCAGGGTTCCTTAAAGAAAACAGAAGTGCACGCACTGTTGATGAAAGTTAATCGCTGTTTAAATAAACTGCTGTATATAATTTTCAATGCTAGATTTATTTTTTGCCTTGTAATCTGGCTGTAAATCGAGTGCACATGCTGGCTGACATGCTGTTGTTGAGGCACACCCCTGGTGCAGGTAGCTGGGCTCGCAAGCTGCCGATGGAAATGCAGCCTGAGATGCAGATTTAAATGCAGACTGAAGTACAGGCTGAGCTCCGGGTGGGAGCCCAGGACAAGAGGATGAACTGCCGGCCTTTGGGATGACAAAGGACACAAAGGCAGGTGACAGCCAGCCAGGTGAATGGACACTGGGACACGGCAGCAGCTGGGAATTGCCGACCTTTTGGACAACAAGGGACATGAAAACAAAGGACGGCAGCGTGGTGGATGGACACGGAGATGGGGGCAGGAGCAGAAGACTCAGGAGGAGGAGCGAGACTGGCCACGGGGAGACTGTGATGGGATAAAATCCCAGGGGTTCCTTTGCTGGGGTCCCTCCTTGGAGGCAGCAGCTTGGGCTGTGTCTGTGTCACTGCCCCAGGAACAAGTGGCTTTATGGAATGAGACATCTGGGACTCTGCCACCTCTGCCATGGCAAAGCTGGTGTGATGTGAGTGGGGTGTGTGGGGAGCCAGGCCAAGGAAGGGCCTTCAGTCCCAGAAAGTCTCTGACCTTGGGAGTGCCACTGCCAGAGTGTCCTAGAGGGAATGGTCTGACTGGGGAGTTTCCTTAACACTGCCACCCTGAAATGGATCTTACCTGGCACTTCAGAAAAGGGACAATACAGCACTGCTGCTAAAGACCTAAATAATAAACCAAGCTAAAATGGGTGCAGTGTTACTTACTCGAGTCTTTTTAATATATTTGCATAACCAACAATTTGAATGAGCAGAAGACTGCAGAGCAAAGACCTGACTCCTGGGAAATCCTAAATATATTCTATTCCCACTCATATCCGTGAAAGCCAAGCCTGCATTGCATTTAAAAGCAACCTGAAAGACTGGTCCCTTAATAAGCATTTATTTGGACAAATGAGTGGTCCATTTCAATGTAATCAAATTAGTTTCTGACTATTACCTGTCCCTTTAAAACTCTTTCCCAGGTTTGTGTGTCTGGGAATTCAAGCTTGGAAAGAGCACAATGAGACTGATTCCAATCTTTAGATTGCAGGCGCGTCTTAGACAGAATATTAATGATGTGTGAGAGGCAATAAAAAAGAAGAAAAAAAAAAGAAACAATGTGGTTTTAATTAAATCAGCTGACAAGCCGCCATTCCATCTTGTCTGATTACTGCAGAGTTACTGAACATGACCAAATACAGCATGTAACATGGGAAAAACAGTAAATAATCATTGCCAGAGCACTGAGTTGCTCCTGGGTTTCAGTCAGGGTCATGAGCTTCTGCAATAGTCCTTCATAAAACCTCCCTGACTGTGGCCAGACAGACCTAAATGGGCAACTGGACACCAAATTAGGGTTAACACTGTTTCGTCAGCCACAGGTAAAAGAAAATAAATCTGCCTGGAGATCGTTTTGCCACAGAGGTTCGTAAGGGGAGCAGTGCAGCTTTCAGCAGAAGAGCTCAGGGACAGCTGTGGCCGACACAAGGTGACATTTCCTTCTGCAACACTGCAGATATTTGTGTGAGGGATATCCTGATCACTTGGTGGACCAAGTAATGCAACAGTGTTTTACTTACTCTTCAGCCTCAACAGAAGTGTTTAGGCACTATATATATAGCAACACCTACTACTCTGAAGTGCCTGGAAAATCCAGCTAAATAGAATACAAGTGGTCACAGCTATGGTTGAGTGTCAGAAGGGATGAGTGGGTGGGAGGAGAAGATAAAGAGGCACGCAGTGTCCCTCCAGAAAAACAGAATATGTGCCAGACTGTCTGTACACATGTGTGCGTACACAAATATCTTTTTTAAATCTTTTTTAATCTCAAGCCAGGGCTTCCCCAGCAAGTCTTGAGTGAGGCCAGAGCCTGAACCTTCACAGGTTTTAAAATCCAGCAGTGCTGGCCATACATCCACTTTACAGCTGGCACTCTGGACACCCCAGTGTGACCAGGACACTCCCCATTGCTAGAATGGAGAGATGAGGGTGTGGCTTGAGGGAATTGCTGGAGGAAGGAAGAAGCCTGGTGGGAGGTGCCCATTTTCACACCATATGAAGAGATTAATGGTAAAAAAATTAAAGCAACACAGCTTAGCCATATTTAAGAAAATCTCCACACCCACGCCTAGGACAGAAGTCCATTTTCCATCCAGCAAAATCTTTGTGATTGTCCAAGGGGAAAAGTACACAGAATTAGCACTGATGTGACCACGTGATAACACTTCCTGACCCTTCTTCTGAGCAAAGATGGTTTGGTACAGGCATGCAAACTGTATATTAATGCATTTGCACTTGGCCTTGTTGAACTTGATGTCGTTCTCATGGTCCCACTTCTCAGGCCTGTCCAGGTCCCTCTGGATGGCATTCCTTCCCTCAAGCCCATCCATGCCTGGCTCAGCTTGCTGTTATCTACAAACCTGCTGAGGGAGCACTCCATCCCACAGGCTGGGACACTGAGGAAGATATTAAGTAGTTTTTTTCCCAGTACAGACCCTTGAGGCAAGTCCCTCATTGCTGGTTTCCATTTTGACATTGATCTGTAAACTGAAAATCTTTAGATGCAACCATCCAGACAATTCCTTGTCCATCTAACTTTCCATCCATACCTCTCCAATTCTGAACTAGCAATGGCAAGGGGGAGTCTATCAAAGGCCTTGAAGAAGTCCAGGTAGTTGATCTCAGTTGTCGTTGTTGTAGAAGGTAAGTCGATTAGTCAGGCATGACTGCACTTGCTGAAGTCATGTTCAGTCTCATTAATCTCCTCCTTGTCTTCCATATAATTCAACAGGACTTCTGGAAGGATCTGTCCCATGATCTTACAGGGCACTAAGGCAAGGCTGGCTGGTCAGCAGTCCCAGGGTCCTGCTTGTTCCCCCGTGTAAAAACACATGTGCTACCAGGCATTCCCCCTTGGCAGTGGCTCTAACACAAGCCAAAATTACAGAAAGCATTCCCAGAGGAATGTGTGTGTGTGTGTTTTTATCTCCATTTTTACTGACACTGGTTCACTGGTGTTCCCCCTACTCATTTCTGCTGGATGGGAGTGCAGCTTCTGAGCAGGGAACACTCAGCAAGGTCACTCTTACTGCACCTCCTCTCGCACCAGTGGAACAGTGACAATGCCTGAATGGACCCGGCCCATGAGGCTGTCAGCACTGCAGCCACATCTGCAGCGGTCCCACTTTGCCTTCTGACTCAGAACAGAGGCACAGCCCAGGCAGTCAAGGTCTCCCAAGGCCACAGGATCAGCAGGGGCAGCTGTCAGGAGTGCAGTTCACCACTGCATCAAAAGACAAGAGTGTAGATCAAGGAAAGATGAGATACATTTTCCAAAAGATCACATGGTTTTCTACCTGATCCAGTTTCACCGTGGAAGATACACAGTGTCCTCTCTTACCAGAGACATCGACACCAACCCAAACAAGATTTTCCACATTCCTTCTAATAATGCATGACATCTTGAAGTCTGCTGTCTGCCTGTGATGATGCAAGGTGCTCAGAAGTCATTACAACAAAGCCCGAGGGGATTATTTTCTCATTTCCATAATTACATAGTCAGTAATAATATCTCGAACCAATCTTATCTCAAAACGTGTACTCAGATCTTTAATGGTGATATTTCTTAAGTGATGTGTGGGATTAAAGTCCTGTATATGATAAGGTCACAGCAGTGAGGGAAATAAAAGTTCAGTTTCCATCAGCTGGGGGTTTTCATTCCCGAGAAAAGGTAACTGTGCCCCCAGAACAGATGCTATGGGTGACAGATCACAAATCTGCTGCCTCATCTGGAACACTCTCTTCATCTCTGGGGAGTAAAAAGTGAGAAAAGACTCTCCAGACACAGCTGCCCCTTTCAGAAGTGGGTCTGTCCAGCAGCCCACAGCGTTTCCATCCAACTGCCTTGGTGTGGTATCACCAGAGGAACCCGGGCTGGAAGTCCCTCCAATCTCTGTAGGACCAGGACAGCTACATTCCCAGCTCAGTAGCTATGGCAAATGAGCAGGGTTCTTTTGGTGCCTCTTTTCTCTATAGCTCAAGAAGTTTTCTCTTCTCACTGATGTTTCCAACCTAAGCCCTGAAGGGTCGGGACTGACAATACATTTAGGACGTGCTGTATCTCATGCAGTTCTAAACAGCAGAGCTCATTCAGCACTCTTTTGAACAATCTGAACAATGTGTCTAAAGAGAAAACCATGGTTTAGGGAGTAAAATGCCACCAGCTAAAGAATCCCAAACATCAAAACTGCATTGTTTAGTATTCTGAAGGAGTACATGCTAGAATCATTGTAATGGCCAAGGAAAAGCCTGGTGAAGGGCCCGGGGTAGATCTTCCTCAGACATCACTTCTAGCTGCAGCATAGCCCAGCCAAGATGGTACTGTGCTACCTCCATGGTAGGAAAAGGTTTGAGTCCCTCTCAACCAGCCTGAAGAGCAACCTCTTTTCTCAGTTAAAGCAACCTCTGCTGTTAGTCAAAAGACACTCCAAGGCAGCTGAAAATATTAGACACCAAAAGAGAGAAAAAGTCTAATTAACTAATGGTCATTATCTCTTTTCCCACATCCTTTTCTAACCTCCAGAGGATGCCGAGCTCTGGACTGGATTCCTGTTGCTGGGGATGTGCATGTGCTCCCTGCAGCTCCCTCCCTGTCATCCAGCAAACAGTGCCTGTTAGACAGGAAAGAGAGAAACAGCCAAGAGCATCCTCCCTACAAGGAGCTGTTTTGCCAAAACACTTACTACTTCGTGTTTAGCCCTCATTGTAGGTTACAGTGGCTCCCAAATGACTCTGTAAAAGTACAGTGTCTCTGCCTGGATTCCTGGCTGAACACCCGTTTGTCTCAGGGCTTGGATTTGGCACATGTGGGTTTGTGAACAGAATTTTAACTCATCTTCATTATGTTGCTTGATCTCCCCCTGGGGTGGGTGGAACTGCGTGCAAGGGACTGACCTGACATAAGCAGTGAGGGTAAGGGAATTTTTGAACTCTGTGATTAATGTAACTGCTGTATCTTGTCTGGCCAATCAGACAGGCAAAGGTTCTTTCTCTAACCAAAGAATCATAATTTTCAACAACAATGCCTTGAAGCATTTGCCTGAGACTCACCTCAGCCTTAGAGGGGAAAATTCACATTTCAAAAATACCTGTTGAGCATTACTTATGCTTAGCTAAAATGCAGCTTTTCTTCTTTACAGCTGTGTGCCTTGGGTTGTCACATCCCTTGTTAGCACCCTTGTCACCAAGGCCCTTCAAGCAGCCAGTGTTCGTGGTGGAGGGGCTGGGGTTTGTATCATCAACGTGAGGGGGAAAGGGGACCACTTGTGCACAGTTACTGTGGCAGAAGAACAATTGCCTGATTCAGTGTCCTTATTCCCTTTTTGTTTTCTTTGCTGAGAATTTTCCCCTTTCTGAAACACTAAACAGCTCATTTCTTCCAACCTAAACAAATGATCCTGCCAGCTACTGATTTTTCCCTCCTTTCTATTTCTAATGGTTGGTATTGTAAGTACAAGTTTCCATTTGTTTGATAGCGGGTCAGGAGGCCAAGAAGAGCAAGGGACGGCTCCTATTACACATCAGTGCTGTGCCAAACTCTTCAGTTTGGCTACACCGTGAGTGTTATCACTCTTGGACTCCACCAGCCCCACTGGCCAACTCCCAGGGAGCTGCTGCTTTGGCTGGAGACAGGCAGAGTGCAGTAAGAGAGGCACAGAGCCTCCATCCTCAGAGCCATGTGTGTCCCTTTTACTGAGCCAGTGCGTTCTGCTCTCTGTGTTATCATGAAATTCCCCACACCACAGTCCAGTTAAGCCAGTCCTCTAGATAAGGAAGGCTATTGCTTTAGGAAAGCTGGCAATAAACCTCAGCATCAACCCAGAACTGGTCCAAAGAGCTGCAGCTGGCAGGCTACAGTCCTTCCTTCCCATGGAAGAGCATCAGGGAAAAGAGGGAGTATTTCTGCAGACACAGACCACTGAGAGGTTTTGTATTTGATGGGTCTGTGCTCAAAGAAGGTGAAATTCAGACCAGACATGAACCCACTGGAGTCATGGACTTACACCATGGATGAATTTGGCTTGACCTCTCTTACCACGTGTCTGAATAAGCAGTTGGTACGTTTAAAAAGCCCCTGGTTTCACTAACCTTACTGAGCTCTGAACTGGAGTAAAAATTTCCCAGTGACCTTGAAACCCATATATGACATGGCAGACAGTAGCTTTCATCCCATGGAAAACCCAAGTTTAGACACAACTGGAGACAGACATCACAGAGGTGCCCTGTGGCTGTGATCCATTTTGTGAATAGCACTACTTTGAGTGGGTCCTCAGATCCCCAAGCTTCCCTTGAGCTTAATATGAATGAACCCAAAGCAAAAAAAAAAAAAACCAAAAAAAGGGAACTGCAGCAGAATCTGCACTTTCTGCCTGACTTGGATCAATGTCTGACAACTTTGCTGCAGGTTCAGTGCTGAATTAAAATGGTAAGTTATTGAAAATATGTCAGTAATTAGCAGGCGGGGGAAAACTCCCAGATTATTTGGGCCTTGCCCATGTACCCATTTTGCAAAAATAACATCATTTTCACTGGCAACATTTTGCGTGAGGCTGAAAATTAAGGTGACAGTGAAAGTGTTGAATAAGCATAAAGCCAGTTTATCCCTTCAAGCATAAACAGCTGAAGGAATGGTTTGTGGCAAGGAATCACCCATGACAATCATGCTCTTTCATGTTCTGGGATGCTCTTTCATGTGCTCCCCCCTCCACCCACCCCGCTCCCCAGTTTGGGTGAAATCATGCCTTTGGCCTTCAACAGGCAGCCCTGTTTGAAGTGACTGCTGTGGAGAACCTGGAGCCACGGGCTGCTGGAAAAGAAAGACCAGGCTGAGCTTGCACAGCTCCTTCAGGCTGCTCCTGACATAAGCTGGAGCAGGGAGTGAGGGGTATGAGGGCTGATGCTCTGTGTGAGGAGATGCCCACGGGGGTAAGGAGGCCAGCAGAGACCATGGTGTCACTGACAGGGACCCAGTCACACAGGACTAAATCCAGGCTCAAGCTATTCCTATTCCCTGCAGGGAAGAAAAGCTTAAAACAAAAAGAGTATAAAAGTAGCTGAAAACAAAATGTATACAAAAGAGTCAAGAAAATTGGATTAATAAAATGCCCCCCACCCCCAGGTGCCAGCAGTGTAAACACTGGAAAAGCTGGAGCACTCAAATGGCTTTGCTTTCATAAAGTGCCTTTTTTTTCACCCCAGACTTTTCTGGTTCTGTTTTTCTTCTTTATCTCTCCCCAGCAGTGGCTGACAGATGACCTTTAAAGCCCCGGAGAGCAGCCCCAGCAGGTGATTTACTAACAGCTGTGCCAGTCAGCAAACTGGAGGGGCAGAGGTCAGGGCTGCCCGGCCAATTCAGGGTGGGATTTAATTAAAGAAAGATGCATTACACTTTTTATTGATTTGTGTGCATGCAAACACGAACCTTTTCTTATTTTTCCTCTTCCTTTTTTCATGTTTACATCCTTGCTCCATGCACCTGGACATTTTATCCTGGCTGAGTGAGCCTTGCCACCTCACCCCCCAAGGACACCACTCCCTGAAATCCCATCTCACACTTCCAGAGGGGCTGGAACAGGTGGGGAGGAGGCAAGTGGAGGGGAATCCAGCATCTGACAGCACACGACGTCCCTCCTTTCCCTCGGTGTTCATGGGCTGCTGGGTGGGTGTTTGAGGGATACTGGTTTTCTCTCCCTGTGGTAAAACTCTGCCATTCTTCTGTCTTCCAGATGATCCACTGGGAGAGAGGGAAGGAAGGCATTAAAAGGACAAGTCTTGCCTTTTTGTCCAGGATCAAAGGCTTTTTCACTAAAGATAGTGGGCATTTTTGGAGCAGCAAAATGCACGGTAAAAAGGCAGAATAAAAATTCTGTGACTCTGTATTCACACACCAGTGTAGTTCATTATTCTCACTCATGCACCTAATCTCCATTTTTTGTTAACTCAGACTTTTACTATTACTATTATTCTTCTGTTATTTTTATCAGATTTTTAAAATATATAATAGTCACGTATAAACAAACTCCCATTCAACTCATGAGTTTAAAAAGTGCAGTGATCATCATGCCTGGCTAAGGCCACAGCTTGGAGAAAAGCTTCAGATTTGCTGTCAAGTCTTTCAGTGATGGACAATCTACTGTTCTAGTGGTGAAATCAATCCTTCACAAAATAAATAAGATTTGTGACCAAGTTTTTCCAAAGGCATTTTTCAGTCACAGAGTCTTACAGGGAGGAGTCAGATAAACTAAGAGTAAATCATCTTGCTTTTTCTTAGAAGTCACTGCCCTCACAGATGTTTCTACCAAATCACTTTGCAGTCTTCCCTCGAGTAAAACACGTGGAGCTTCTGATGACTCCCAACACAAGGCATATTTCATAGGCTTCAGATCCCTTGGTGACCTTTTTTTCTGAACCCTTTCCAATTTTCCCAGCTCTTTTCTTGGCCTTCTTGGTCTCTTTCTAAGGCATGGTGGTTGTCATCGGCCTGGAAGTCCCTGTGACAGGTGAGGCTTCTATGGACCAAGAAGCTCCAAGCACAGCTGCCAAATTTCCCTTAAAAGAGGTCCCTACAGCTCACCATCCTGGGCTCAGGTGTGCAGATATGACACATCCAAGCCTTGGTTAGGTTCTGAAAAGGCAAGAAGGGGCAGCCACTGGAACCAAAGACAAAGGAGGTTTCAGAGTAGCTGAGGATATGAGGGTTCCCCTTTCCCTCTCACCCCGGTTTCTACCATTGTGGTAGAAATGGCAGCAGCCATTGTCCATAGGTCAGAATTCTACAGCCCTAACTTGAGGCAAACTCCTTCCAAAAATGGATATTTCTGGTGTGGCAGACTGGCCTGGAATGTCTAGGTCTAAACTAATTACATATCTGTCACAGACTTCCCATCATCCCGCCAAAACTGGGATGCCTGTGTTCAGCTGAGCCTTTCAACACCACCAAGGCATCTGTAAGTCCAGTTCCCTTTAAAATGCGGGGGAAATAAATACCCAACATCACTATGTGGCTTTGAAAATCCCCCTGCAATCTCCAACCCTCACTTCCCATCTGTGAAACAGGAAAAACAGCAATTCCTACCCCATATCTGCTTTATCAGTCTTGTCTATGCAGACCACAAATTCTATGAGACATGAACTGGCTGCTACTAAATATAGGTACAATGTCTAGCACAGTTTTTATTAGAGCCCCTAGGCACTACAGCTCCATAAATATCCATGTTGACTTTTTCCAGATTAAGAACACATCAATGGGAGCTTTGCTCAAGTAAGAACTGCAGGATCTGGCACTGGTGCTCTTAAACCCTAATAGGACTGAGGGAGTCTGAAGCCTCTTCCAGGCTCATTCACTGGTATCAATGCTTTTAATACCCAGTCAGCTGTTGTGACATAAAGGGTATGTTTCTCTTGGTGCTGTTTCTTGGAACTGAAGAGCCCTCCTGAAGTTTTAATTTTCTTTACTGAAAAGCCCTGCTATGGTAAATCATCAACTCACCAAATTTATAGGAGGCACAGCACTTAGTGTGTCACGTCTCTGAGCCCAGCCTACTGATTCACTTACTTATGCTTTTGTTCTTTTGCTTTGTAGTTCTCTTGATTTCAGCAACTGTCTATCATTTTCATGAGGCTTGCTGGCTAGAATGCCCCCTACTATTCCAGTAATCATTGCCCTGCTAGAGTGTTTATTACTGACTGAATGGCTGCACAGACTGGTAGAATGACCTGAGCTGTATGAATTTTCCCTCAAGTCTCTGGGGCCTCACAATTCTTGAAAGAATGTAAAGAGAAGAAAAAAAAAAAAAAAAGAAAAAAAAAGGAGCTTAGTTTTGGGGAAGGGTCAAAGTCAAGTTTCTCTGCAGTAGCAGATTTCTTCGCTGCCTTCGGTGCCTCTGACACTGAGCACTCACCACATCACCTTCAACAGCCAGGGAGCAGCTGTGAACTTGCCATGAGATGAGAAGGGAGCCAGGTAACCTTTGGCAGCCCACTGTGCATCGGTGCATCAGGAGACTGCTGCTTAAATCCTGTGCGCTCCTCCTCTACAAAACATTCCCCCTTGACGGGGTCCCAACACGCTGGGGACTGCCTGGGTGTTTGGGGTGTATTTGAGTTGAGGTTTGTGGTAGGTGCACTGTAAAAAAAAAAACAAAACAAAACACAAACAAACCACACATACACATACAAAAAACCAGTGACCAACGCAAGATAGTACACAGACATGTAAATAACTGTGGGTTGGTTTCCAAAACACAGACTCTCTCTAACTTTTATCAGTGGTTTGTTTCCCTTCTGGCTGAGATTCTCAAAAGTGGGTGCCTAAAATTAGTCTCTCCTGGGTAAAAGCTTCAAAAGCATCTTAATAACACAGGAATCCAAGTGCCTCATATAGCACTTCTTAAAGGCTCTGGAAAATCTCAGCCCTCCATCCACATCTTTAGTGATACGATTTTTAAATGCCCGCAGCTCATGGTAGCTGCTGTGGCAGCTGAGGCTGAGGATTCTTCCAAGGAAGTGGGGCATCCATCACACTTTGTCTGCTGGCCTGATCCTGCTCAAAGAATCACACCTAATATGGATTCCCACGTTCAACACGACTCTAAACTTAAACCAGTTTTTAAAGCCTGGAGTCAGTTTCTATGCCATGGATCCCACACCAGAGAATTTGCAGTTATGAATCAGACCACAAATGCTGTTGTTTTGGGGAAGATTTCACAGCACTGTTATTCCCATATCCACAGCTCATCATTGCTGTCAGATGTGCTAGCTCTAGGCCATAGGGGGTATAAAGGGCACCAAATAAACAAGCACAGTTTCTTCTCTCATGCAAATTTTATTACAGTTGTATGGGGGGACTGTAAAAGATTTCTGTGTTTAGCTGCTTCTTATGGAAAGAGGATTTTTTTTTTCCACAGTATTAAAACAAAAACAAAGAAAACAAAAACCAAATTTCACCCTGAAAGAAAGGCCAAAGGACTCCTGGCACAGCTATTTCAGAGTAAGCTGTTCCACACTCCTAATTCTGCAAGAGCTCCCAATGGAAAACATGGAACAAAAAGCAGTTTTTCTTTCTGGGAGCATTTCAGTTGCTGAGCAGGCCACCATGAGGAGCAGAAATCAAGGTCTATTCTGCGTATCTCTGGGTATATGTGTGCAGGATGCTCATCTCTGGGATCTCATGGCACCATGAGGAGCATCCCATCATGGAATACACAATTCAGAAACAAAGGGGGCAGCCTTTGCCATTCCTAGCTGTCTCTCTCACAAGGACAGAGGGACACAGCTGAAGGAAACCCAGGCCAAAGACTGGAAGGGACAAACACAGCCACAGAACCCCTGGCAGATGCCAAGGGAGGAATGTCTTCAAAAGCCCTCCTCAACCACACTCCCAAATCACTGCTGGTCACGAGAAGGGAAACTTTGCTGCTGACCAAGAAATCAAAGAGAAGCAGTAAAAACCAGCCAGGGCAAGCTTTAAGTCAGTGCAAAACCTCTTTGTTACAGCTAGATCTCAGCCAGCATTTTACTCACTAGCCTTGCTCTTGTTTCCCTTCGGGTCACCTAGAGGTTATGGCTTCTTAATCTTATGTATCGATCTCATGTCTGAGCTGTTTTCAGGATATATCATATGTCTCTGCACTGCTTGGAGAACATTTGTTATGATATCAGAATTCATGCCATGCCAGTCGGCTTCACCACATACAGGGTCGCACACAGTATATCATCTGAAGTCTCCAAATGAGGTTTTCTGATGAAATAAAAATCTTTATTCACAAGGTGAAAATCCTCCATGCAAGTCGTCTCCATCGTTAACATTTTCTTTTGCTATTAATATTGTTGCCAGTGAGCTGTTCACTGGGGAGCAAGTACAATGAAGGAGAGGCACTGCAAGGTCAGAAGGAATCAATATTAATGAAAAGTAAACATACAAGTCAGGGAGGAATCACAAACCCAGTTTGAAGCTAATTTGGTTTTTTATTCCAGCAAATATGCATGGTGGCTTTTGCATTGTCTTCACAAAGTTCTTGTTTGGAAGTGTTGTTAGGAACTTTTGAACTCGCTTCAGTTTCTAAGCTGCTGCCCTGTCAGCCAAACATTTCTTGTTCAACCAGGGCCTCAATGCAGGCCTAATTCAAGAAAATGGCAAATTTTCCTTCGGTGACCATGGGGGAGCTCATGACAAGCAGTCCCCTGAGGGCCCTAGAAAAGACACCAGCCACGGTTCCAGCAGCATCATAAGGCCTTTTCCAAGCTCTCCTTCTGCTTGGATGCAGAGCAAATCCTCCACGTACGGCTGTGCTTCATGCTAAATATGGAGCAGCAATCAAACATCTGTGGAGAGTTCATATTTGGCATGTTTACACGAGTATTTATTCCTCCTTTGTCTTCAGGCAGCAACTACTACATAATGTATTTGGTATGATTAATTGTGGGAATGTTGTTCATCCCAGCATAGCATGACATCTCCAATTACATGACATCTTTCTCTCATTTGTAAGGGAAGAAGTGATTTCTGTATCTTGACATGTTTATCATTGTTAGGGTGAGCTAGTTATCTTATATGGGCCTGCTCCCTGGTTCTCAGGGCTGACAGATTATGGTTTCACATTAAAATCACATATGCCTTGTTATTGCAGCTGCATCTTGAAAGGAAAGCAAATAGAGGAATCACCACCACACAAGAGCTGCAAGATGATGTTTTGTTCAACGAGCCAGTGATTTGCAAGGTTGTTCTAGGCTATTATCATTAATACAGTTATTGGGTATTTGATTTTCCCAGTATTTTTTTTAAATCTCAACAATGGAAAATGTAACACACATTTCCATAGCCTTGCACAAGCTCCAACTGATCACAGACCTTCCCTGTGGGTGGGATTTGCCTCACCTATTTTGAGCCATCTATTTAAAAGCTGGGCATCTGCTCTAAATCAAGCTCAGTCACCAGTGACAGACAGATGCTTCTTGAGAGACGATTTGTCCCACCTGGTTTCAACATAAAATTTCAGGTATGAGGAAAGTCTAAGGATTTAATATTTTTGCCCAATTGTTAATTTAAAAAAAAAAAAAGTGTAATACATCTTTGTAGCTCTGCTTCAAAAGTTACAAAACTTTTTATCTTCAACATTTTTCAAAAGCATTAATGCAAAGATGTATTCAAAAATCTTTCAAGAAAGCTGTGAGAGCCCGGGTAAAATTCTCATCCCAGTGCACTCCGCAGAACATTGTACAAAATTCAAGATACCAGGCAGCACGAGAAAACTGGGAATATCTAGACTTCATGTTTTGAGGGGACAATTTAGCTACTGAAGTACTTGTTGTGCAGTTTTAGCTGGGGCCAAGCATCCAAAGGAAGTAGAGGACCAGCCATCCAGTCATGGAAAGAGGGAAATAAGCCTTAATCTTTGGATAAACAGAGCATTCCTTTCAGTTCCTTGCAGTAGGACTCCAGACAATATAAATATAATTTATTTAAAGCAAAGTGCTGCTTGCCTGCCCTGGAGTTTGCAAACTAAAGGGGTGAATGCAAAGGTCCATGTGCAGTTTAGCTCATCCACTAATGAACTAGATGAAAACCAGAGCTAATGAAAATCTGCTCAGCAACTTGCATGCCAACCTAAATTGTCTCAGGAGAGTAAAATCTAGTATTTCAAAGAAAACTTAAGAATTGGGGAAACACAGAAGGCCAACATGATGGTCTGAGAAAAGGTTCACCAATGAACAAGAGGGGCCCTGGTGTCCTGATAATTTTACTGTTTGTTGTAGATGTTCTATTGCCTCTGAGCAGAAGTGACCCTTTGCACGTATTCAAATAAGATATAAACATGGGAATGGTTTCTTCTAGAGGTGCCTGAACAGGAAAACAGCTCCACAAAGAAATTGAGGGCTAGGTGTTCTTATTTGCAAGCACATCAGCATTTTTCCTCACCCTGGTCATTCTAAGGTTGCTTTTTTTGGTGATGGCAGAGCTGCAGAGGCCAAGACCAAGTGAACATTCACTTCAGTAATTGCTGGATTCCTCAGTCTAGAAACTGTATTCTGTAAGCCAGGGCAATGGACCCCACAAAACCTCTTTCCATCTCTGCAAAACACAATCTTCTGGAAGCACGACCTTGTGTTTTTCATTAGAGTTATTGGTATGATAATTACTTGGTTATTAACACTTAATGCAAACTCTTGCAAACCATTTCAGCTGCAGTGCTGCTGCTTTGTTTCTGCTGCTGTGGGAATGAGAGGGAAGAATTGGTGGTCCTTCCTTTCAAAAAAATGGGCCTGCATAAATTATATCCCACTATATAATTCTTTGTTGAATTACCCATGGAGTGGGGGTTGGAAGACCAAGTCTCTAATTTTTCATTAACCTCCACTTGCCACTGGTAAGTGTGCAGTTTCTTGAGTTAATGATTTTTGTATAGACACAAAAAGGCAAGACACACACACACACACACACAAAGAACACTAATATCCAATGCAGCAGCAGCAATATTGATAAGTCTTCTCTTCCATGGCTTACAATTAAGGGTTATCATTAATGGACCTGGAGAACTTCCTAAAAGGACTAATTAGTGTTTTAATTGGTTCTCTCACCATCATATTTTTGTTTACCCATACCCAGAGGATCTCCAGCTGTGTTAAGCAGTTTTCCAATTAATAACGCATTTGAACTTAATGGCCCAGTTTTTCTGACTCAGCCATTTTTCCGCCTGGTTTATTTAGCTGACTTACAGCATGTAATTTCCACATATTTCTCAGCAGCTGGAGCCCACTGAATGCTGCCACTGTCCCTGGGCAGTGCTGCCTGGTACCCTCCACGTCCTCTGTGGGAATCCTTGTAGCCCTCTCTTGGGAGATGGAGAAATGCCTTTGTAAAGGTCCACTGCTGCATTTGTGGCTCCTCTCAAAGCTTCATGGCCAGACCCTTCTAGTCCTCCCCTTTCCTGTAGGTTTTTGGTCGGGGTTTTTTTTTTGCAGCAATGACTCAGCTATTTATTTTCCTCTTCCTGCTTCTTCTTTCATTCTGTGACCAAGCTTTTTTCACCCGCTGGGCAGTAAGAGGAAGGTGAGTGACTCCTTTTTCTTGTGCAAGCAGGAGAGGCCAGGGAATGACAACATAAGAAAGGTGAGAAAACATCCTGTACCCCAAGCTTCTTCCTTCTAGCCCTAAGAGTCCTTTAGCACTGGCCTTGCTGCATTTCCTTTTTATTCAGTGTTCCCTGTGTCACCTGCTTTCCACTGGTGGTGAAAGAAAAAACAAAAAACATTACAAAAGAGGCAAGTCTCATGGCTGAAACTAGGAAGTGTGCAACCCAAATTAAAGGATCAAACTGCTCAGATACACTCATGAACCAACCCTGCTGTCAAACCAGTCCTTCCCCACTTAACTGGAAGAAGTTGCCAGGGATATTTTACCAACCATTTCACATGTCCTGAGGAGATGAAGGTTACCCCACCTGAAATAAGGAGTGTCACGAAGCAAAATAAGGCATGGGAACATGAACCACAAAAAACTAAATTAAATTAAATTAAATTAAATTAAAATTTAAAAAAATAAAAAATAATGCAATGAGCACAGTGACTCCAGCACACCCGTTTCCAATGGAGTAGAACAGCACAGAGATGAGCTTTCCAAATCCCTGCACAAAAGCTGCTCTGTCCAATTCCATCACCTGGATCAAAATAACATGTGAGGGAGCCTTGCAAGCGAGCACCAGGTGGATGGGCAGGTCTCAGCTCAGAGCCCACTGCCAGCCCAGCAAAGCCCAGTTAAGAGACACCCTGTTTTCTTCTCTCCGCAGTAGCTCTTGGCATGCCTAAGAAAATAAGATGCTTTAACACAGCAGCAACAGTAGCACTAAAAAGAACTCTTGTGTGCTAAATCATCAGGAAAAAAACAATTATTATCCTTTTCTTCTTTGTGTTCTTTTTGTTTTCCTGCCAAATACCAGAGAGAACAGAATAGCAGGTTTTTTGCTTTGCAAGTCAAACTTGTAAAATCAGAGGGAAAACAAATCCTGCGCAAATAACTCAAAGCAAATAGCTGGAGGAAGTGAGGGTGGGGAGGTAGGCAGCAGGAGGACCAACTGATACATTTTCAGTGTTTGCTGTATTAAGCCTTGAAGTAGGAAGATAAACAATGAATGGACATCTCCACAATCAAGAAATGCCCCGCTTTGTTTGGTGAGGAACAGAATGCTCAGAGCTACATCCCAAGCTGAACTGCCACTAGCAATCACACTGCAGTTCCAGCCTCTCCTGGGGCTCTCACACCGCAACACCCACACCTCCAGATCTGACTGAACAGGAGAACTTGTGCTTGGAGCTGCAGTCCAGGATCTTATGTTGTAAACCTTCAAGGCAGTAGAGCATGTGCACCCAGGTGGCCAGCAGAGTCAGCTGTGGGAGCAGAGAGTCGGGGTGTGCTCCCGAATGCCCATGTGAGAAACAACTGCTCACTTGGCCCCTCCCGAAGTCTGTCAGTCAGCTCTTCTTTGCCATTTATCGGTGGAGATTGCTTTCTTGTGACTTGATTGGAGATCAGGTGTTGCCATGCCTCACTCCCTAAGCACCAAGCTTTTCCATTCCCAACTGCCCCAGGTAAGGGACACATGTGCACGCCTTCTTTCTACCTGTCCTAGACAACCCCAGCTGTCTGATGGCAACAGTACAAAGGGGGGAAAGGGAACCATGGAGAGCACAGAGGACATCTAAACTACAACAACATAACTATACATCACTAAAGCTTTCTTAATATTCACACAATAGTTATCCCTTAACTGCAAGAGCCAATCATCTCCTTATCCATCTATAACGCCCAGGACTGCCTGATGCTGCCAGTTTCTGAGCAGCAAAGATGCTCAGGGCTCCCCTGCAGCACTGGGGCCATGCTAAGAAGGAGAGGAGGAAAGTGGCACGCCGCCCTTTTGGCACCAGTGCCTCATCCCCTCTGGCCAGGACAGTGCTCTGGGCAGTTCCCTGGCCCTCAGTGCCACGCTGGAAGCGGAGGCAAGTAATGTTTTCTATCCCTGCCCACATTCCTCTTCAGGAACAACTCCATGAGGCCGAGCCAAGCCAATGGCTCTCGTTCGCGGACTCTCCCACCATATTGGACTCTTTATCAGGGTATTGCTTTCTCCCCGTTGTAACTCTTCATTTGAAAACTGAACTCAAATCCCCACCTATTGGCACACAAAGGAACCTTCCTCTTTCTCCTTAACCCTGCTGTAACCACAACGGTCCTTACAACACAGAAGTACCCACACGTACACGCCATGTGAGTCTGTTCTCCTCCTCTTTCCTTAAAAAAAAGAGTGTCTTCCCATGCAGCAAACTGAAAATCCTGCCTATTTAAAATACAAAACAGCAGCAAACTGAAAGAGACCTGGAGAGGCCACTGCCTGCCATAATAGGATTAAGGGCTATATCTCAGGCAATTCTTTTGGAATCAGCTGTTGCTTATCTGAGCTTCTTTGTAGAAGCTACGATCTCTTTGTACCAGACTCCGTTACTGGGCTACCTAACAAATGCCTTTTTTTGGCTGAGTCTACAAAGCCCATATATAAAACCTGAGTTTCTTGTCACTGAATAGTCAAAATGCAGGTGCTTTAACTGGTGAAATAACTGCAATAGCCTTTGCTAGGGAGGCTGTCTCAAAGAACAGATTGCACTTTCTCCCAGCCCCTTCACACCGCACACTGAATATTACTTGTTTTTACCACAATTAAGTCTCTGAACTATTTTGAAATCCCACACAAAGACAGTCCTGTACAACAGGCATTATGCACACATGCTTCCACATGCCTCCTGCTAACTACCAGGCACAACTACATAAACCAGTTCCCTGATGGTCTCTTGACACATCTCCTGTTTTCCATCTTCAGAAAATGACAGTTCTTACAGAAAATAGGCAAGTGGGCTACAAAACAGTGGCCTAAAAATGACTTCTTAGTGCTCTCCTCTCTTGCTCTCCCAGAACAGCATTTCTCCTCCACCCAATAAAACATTCAGACAGGTAATGAGCTCCCCCTCATCCCTGCAATTCTGCCCTACTGGGGTCTGCTGGTTTCCAGAAGGAGCAGTGGAGACGACTCCTGGAAACATCCCTGCCTCTCCTGCTATCAGAGCTGAGCATGCTCCCATTTTCCAGTCATCAATCCCTGCAGCCCAGACCCAGTGCAGACCAGAAGAGATAACGATAAGGATGTGCCAAGTTTTTCAGTCCCCCTTTTCTCTTCCTGCACTCCATGCTTAACCTAATTTTACCAGCTGAGCTGGGTGACTTTCATAGGCAAAAGCTGCCTGCACAATGATTTCTATTCCACTCACTCTCAGCCCTTTTCTTCCACAAGTGAGAGACGATAACCATTACTTGCAACTCAATAGGCTTCATATCGTCTCCAGGAAATAATTGAACCCTTTGTGGCTTTCGGAGCAACATTTTGGTATTTTCCCTGGCATCAGAATACTGCTGGATTCTGTTTAAATGGAAGAGATGGCCAGTCTGCATTAGCTGGGCAAAGAGAAAGCCAAGAAGAAGACAAGTCAGCTGCCTGCAAATACACAGGGTAAGCAAAACCAACAGCTCCCAACAGGAAGGACCAGTTCTTTCACCACGTGTTAACTGGCCTCCCTCTTTGCCTCACCCTAAAAAAAATAGATGCACTGGGAGCCTGAGCCAAAATCTGTTATTTAAATGGGACCAGTCCCCCACTTTGCCTGGTTCCAGAATAACCAGACATGTTTCTGTTCTGGCATGGGTTTCCCCCTGCCCCTATTCACTACAAAGCAGCACCACCATTACACTCCTGCAAAATGAGTCATTCCAGCTGGTACAGAAATCCTAGATGACATGTACTTTGTAAGGAGAAGCCAGAAGAAGGAACTGGCCAGGCTTGGCACGATCCATGCCCAAAGTAAAATCAGCTATTTATTTTGTGCACTTGTCTGGTGCTCTCCAGTGACAGTTTGTTGGGCACAGGAGATCCCTGGATACTGTCAGCCCTGTAAAATCTTCTGAGCAGACACAGCTCTTGAAGTGAAATCTCTTCATCCGAGCAGTCTAATGGGACACAGCTCTAATGGGACAGCCCCACCACGGCTGTGTAGCATTACAACCACTGCAAAACCTCCAAACCCTTTCCTATGGTGGTATTCAAAGACATTCCTGCAGGGCTTTCACATGCCACATCCTTCTGCCTGTCTGCCATTGGTTTCGTGCCCTGTCTCCTCGCTGAGTGCCCACAGACTTCTGCTGGAAGCGTTAATGAGAGCAATGTGCAAACAAATGTGGAAAATAATCTCTAATGCTGCAGGGGCAGAGGCCAGCGGAAACCAGAGGATGTTTTCTGGCAAAACAGCAAGCAATAAGAGCTGTTCTCTAAATAAATAACGTCTCAATGCATACAAGCTTAGCATTAGCAAAGAGACCTTGGGCTGAAGGCTCGAACCAGTGTTTCTTGCCTCTCTTCAGGGAGGCACTGGTGCATGAGCCCCTTTCATGAAGCCATACACCCAGGTGGGTACAGTCACCAAAGCTCACTCAACTCACAAAATTTCAGAAGTCTTCACCCTTCCTGTTTTCCCTACAAAAAAAAAAGGCTTCTTCTGGCTATAAAGTAATTGCTGTCACCTCCATTTTACACAGGAGAGAACAGTCCTTCAGAAAGGTCATGGCTGAGATCCCCCTCACCAGGAATGCAGGAGCTCAGAAGCACTGCAAAGATGCAAGCCTGGCGTGACTCTCCTCATGAATAAAATCCTACATGAGCCTGACTTCCAGACCATTTCCTTGGACACAGGTGGGGGACAGTCCACAGGAAGGCCCAAGAGTGTCCTACCCCACAGGGACATCTCCTGCCCACTCCCTGAGCACACTGGGCCCCAGGGGCAGACTAAAGCCTGTCTGCACAAGGGCATCACACCCCGCAGGCTTCTCCCTGTGCTCCAGCCCTTCAGCTCTGCCCAGAGCTCCTCCTGAGGCACAGGGGCTGCTCAGGCGCTACCACACCTTGCACAGAAATGTTGTGACAGTTGTCTGGGGGTTGCTACCACTGTCTATCGCACTCCCTGGGGCTGGAGAGGCAGAGGAAGCCAAGATCCGTGGCCCATTTGTTGCCTGCCCTGATAGACATCTTATTGATAGCTCCATCTCACACTGGCAAAGCCCTTTGTACCACTCTGGGACAGCTGCTCCGATGCCAAGAATTCCTCACAGGCTGGCCAGCCCTTGTGGTGCTACCAGGGAAGCTCCAGTTTCAGCAAAGAATTTGATGGCTGTCTGGCAAGTGTATAAATCATAAAAGTAGCTTTGTTCTGCAACACTTCAAACCTTTTGAGCTCTCTCGTATGGCTGCAGTTTGCTGGCACTTGCTGTTCAATTTATATAAGCTAAGCTGTGCAAACTCATCCCTTTCCAGCCTGTAGGCAGCCTGTTACACCACACAGGGATGCTGCCCCACTAGTCCAAGCTGATTTTGCTGACAGTGGGGCCTTTTTTTTGAAAAGGTGCAGCCTTCTTTCAGGATTTAATTTCATAGGAAACCCGGTGGAATGCAGGATTTTAAAACCGATTCACTTCAATAAAATCAGGAGGTTGCATCCAGGCAAGCCCTGCGTCCAGGAAAGGAGAGCAAAGCTCTCAGTTTTGCCCAAATCAGCTGCAGTCCCGAGCAAGTTGCCTTACCATGGAAGATGGGGAGGATACAAGGCAGACGGGGACTGGGAATTTTCCAACCCCGCCGGTTAAAAAAATGGGCGTAAACAAAGAGGATTGCAGACACTTCACGCTGGATTCCCACACATCTGTAGGCAAAGTGCTACTGTCCAAATAGTCCCTGGAGAAGTGCACTGTGTGGCTACAGGAAAAGACCCCGCTGTGCCTGTCTGCAGTGTGTGGCATTTATATTGCCAGGGAGGGCACTGCCAGACCCGGGGCAAAGGCAGCATCTGGGGCTTTGGGTGCCCCCAGCAGAGAGGCAGTGGGGGCACAGGCTGCCCCTGATGAGCCACGGTCCCAGCCTTCCTCCCACCCCACAGCCAGGTGGGAGGGTGTTGTAGTGCACAGGAGGGCAGCATTACGTGGGCAGGGAATGGCTCTATCCCACGAGGGCTGGGCCAGGCTGTTATCTGCTGTGAATCTGCACAGGGCCTTTGATGTTGGTGGGTCTGACTGGTAGGTTGGTGCAGGAGCTCCGTGATAATAAGGTGAAGCCAGTGGAACCTGCTCAGACACTCAGCTCATTTGAAAACCAGGATTTTATGGGGCTGCTGAGCAAGGAGAACATCTGTGCAATGCTACGTGGGGCTATGCAGCTACCCAAGCCAGAGGCAGCTAATAAATGAGTGAGGAGGGACTGGAGAGAAAAAGGCTTGCTTTCAGCAAAACCTCCAAATTTCTTCCCAATGCAAAGCACTGAGTTCTGTGCTTCTCCAGTCAAACCTTTTACTCAATCTAAGTCAGGTATTTCCAAACTGTTCTTAAAAAAGACCAGCTAAATATATGGGATGTCAGGATGAGGGCTACCCTTAAAAAAAAAAAAAAAAAGGAATAAACATCAGTCCAGGTTGCCCTTCCCACCTCAGCAGCTGCCCCACTGGACTCTCCCAAACCCCCAGGTTGCCAGAGCTCCTTCCTGGGCTGTGATTGCCTCTCTGCCACTCCCCAGCAGAGCAGGCTGTTACACAGACCTGCCACAGCTTTTCCCCACAATGCTGAGGTGAGCTCAGGGAATCAGTCAGCACAGCTGGGGCAGTCTCGGGCTATGGTGGACAGACGAAGACCCCAAAGAACCCAAATGCTCAGCTCTGGCTGCTAGGAAGGACCCTGGGAGCAGCAGGACATGTGTTGGCCATGAGTCTCTTGTTTAGTGATGGTTGAATGCTGTGTGGGCCATGAGAGTCCTGGGGAAGGAAGATTTTATGAAGTGCAACCCTACATCATAAAGGCCAAGGGAATCTGTGGGTTGGAGTGAAATGAAAAAGAAGCATCTTTTGGGATCCCAGATGGAAAAATTTGGGTGAGAAGAGATGCGTCTCAAAGCTCAGGCTACGTGTATGCATTTCTAGATGTGTCTCCATGTGTGTATGGATATCCCTACACCTCTTTAGGCACTGGGATACACAAACATGCAGAGCACACACCCACATCCATGTGTCCATCCCCTGCCCCTTTGGAAAGCATGGAATTCAGAAGTTTTCGTTTCACCTTCCTCCCTACCTCCAGAGTCTCACATACCTGACAGACCATTAAATGCTGTGTGCAAGGATGCACTGACACTGAAAGTTTCCCAGCTGCAAATATCAACATGGACGTGCTGTTTCACACTTACCAAGGAAAAGGGTTTTTCCCTCATTTATCCAGAATGTGAATGAGCACTAATACCACTGAAACCAGTCAAGTAACATCCTGGAGTAAATGAGATCCAAAGGGGCTTGGGATCTTAAAAGGGGCAGTTTAGGGACACAGAAAAGCTTTATAGCTAAGGAAAAGCGTAATGGGGGAGGCAGGGGAGGGTGGAAAAAAAGCACCTACCTGCAGGCCATGAGAAACATTTCCCACAGGAAATTAAAACTCCTAAGTCATGCATGCCCACCTAAGCCCATGCCAGGAAGGAGAAATAAAAGACTGGAGAAGGGGAGGGAAGCAGGGATGGGAAGCAGCTGTAGCAGGAACAGTTTTCAATAACCAATGGCTTGGACTCAGATTTCCAAGCCTCAGGACATTATCTGATGTGGAAGGGAAGACAGCACTGTGGTTGATGGAGCTTATGCCAGCACTGTGGACCTGTGCAAACCCTCTGGATGGGTGATGTCCCAGCTCAGCCTCCAAATCCCAGGGCAGAGGAGAGGGACAACGAGCTGTTGGCTTGCAGTTGCTCCTGGCTGTGGCTACAGACCTTCCTGCAAATACACAGGGGAAGTGGTGCTGGTAGCAGTCAACAAAAGGAGAGGCTCGAGGGAAAACTGCAGAAAGGAGAGTGGCCAAGAGCATGCAGAAGACTCTCTGTGCATCAGTGGTGCCCTGCAGGAGAACAGGGAGAGGTTGGGGAGGGCCTCAAGAAGGACAGACCCACTGCACAGCAGGAAAGGGCATGTCCTGTGGTCATTCAAGGGGCCGTGCACGGTAAAGATGCTCACATGTCTTAAAAAGGCCAAAGCAAGTTTTCCTAGGGGAAGCCCCTGCTTCTTCCTGCAGCCTTTCCCACCAGGATTTTTTTCAGTTTTCTCAAGTTTTTATTAATTTTTTTAACACCTTCCTGAAAGCCTCCCCTTCCTAGCCAAAACCACGTCACCACCAGTTCACAGGACAAGGGTTTCAGGGCTGAGCCCTGTCCCAGGCTAAGAAAAGGCAGAAATGCCTTTGCCCAGCTGCTGCTGCTTTTCCAGTGGGGGAAAAAAAAAGCCTTGACTGCTAAAGCCCTATTAGGATGAGTGGTCACTCCATGGGATGGGTACATCAGGTCTGCACCTCTTTCATCCCTCTTTCTGGAGGCAGCCCTGGACTGGGAGATGGATGTCTTCCCTGGGTGGCCCAGCCCAGCCAAGCCTAATTCCCCTGTCTGGTGGAATCTTTTCTCCATTTCTTCTGAAATCTTATAATCTGCAGAGGTTGTTTCTGGGCTTTCCTATTGATGGCTGTATTTTCGTCCCAAATACACCACCTGTCACTGAATCTCTCAGAGAAGAGCCACACTGCTGTGGAGAGGAAAAGGAGAGGTACTACCATCACTGTCATAAAGAAGGAGATAAAATACACCAATTGCTTTGGGATTTTCTGTTTTCTAACTGTCTGGTTATTTAATTAATCTCCTGGTCACTTTCTGTTTTTTCCATATCCAAAATATGGAAAATATCCATATTTTCTTTTTCCTCTGTGTTTGTTTGAGGGTTTTTTCCCTCATGCTCCAGGAACGCCTGCTCCCTTGGGCCTCACCTGGAGGGAAGGGAATTACGTGCTCCTTTGCCTTGTTTATGGCAGTGTTCATAGCTGCACCTCTCCAGATCAAGGGCGAAAGCTCTGCCCAAATCACAGCAACTGCTAAGCCTCAAAAGGGGACAGAGGAAGAAGCATTTCTGCTCATCTTGACACAGCCAATTTCATCAGACGTCTTACAGAGAAACCTTTTTTTTTTTTTTTTTTCCCTCAAAACTTAAAAATGGGGAAGTTGGTGCACTGGAGTCCCCCTGAGGCTGATGTTTATTCATCTGACAAAGCAGGTTGGGGTCAGAAGAAGGCAGACACAAGTGTGTGGTCTGATTCTGGTCTGGCACCTTCTGCACTGGAAAAGACATCCTTCAAGACACATAGAAAGTCACTTTTGATGAAAAGGTAATCCTTCCATTTAACAGGTGCAGGAAAAATATAGCCAGCAGAAGATTTTTAAATATTTTTCTGTCTCAACAGCAAGGGAAGATATATCTTATTGAGGGCAACGAGGAGCATCTACAAGCAGTACTCATGTTGAGGGCAAGTACCTGACACAGCACTGGCCCTGAGCTCCTCTTTCAGCATTACTCACTCATGCACACCAGAGAACTAAAAGAAATTTAAAAGGCTGTTTTGCTTGTGCTTTGGAAAATGCATGAATAAAACAGAATATTTCTTTCTTTAATTGAAATACAAAAGAGATCACAACATATCACCACATCCTAAGGACTCTTAGACAATATTCTGCAGGGCCTCAGGAAGAAATAAGGTCTTTATTCTTAGGTTGGTGAGCTGGACTCAGCAAGTCAGGCCAGGTTCACAAAGCAGGGCAATACTCCAAATGTTTGCTGACTGATGGGATTCCCAGCCCTGAGTTCCAGCCCTCACCACATTCACAAAGCTGGCAGGGATGGAGAAAGAGAGGAGCAAGTGAGAGGAGAAAGCCAATGCCAACAGCAGTCGAGCAGGCTGGGCACTCATCTAGGACTGAGACAACGGGCATCCAGGTTCCATTCTGGAAACTGGCTAAGGCTGATGCAAAACTCCTTTGATTTCTGGGGCTGAGAAAAGCCAGGCTTGAGCCCTCAAAAGCCCAGGTGTCACCACATCCACCAGGGAGAGACAGGCCCACATCCCTGGAGCAGAAGGAGGAATCTCTGACAGCCTCCATGAACACCTTCCCAGGGAGGCTGTGGGATAAAGCACGAGAGGGCACTTCATGTTGGCAAAAACAAGGTCTGACATGTCCTGAAAGCCAAGTCACAGCAAGCAAGATGGGAGAAAGCTGATTTAGTAGAAACAGGTAGGAATCCTCCCAGCCCTGGGCTGTGGGTATTGCACATCTCTAGCCATAGGACAAGTCTGGGATGTTACCAGCACAGACCTACTGTCAGTCTCCAAGCAAAACACAGGTGTGAGGTTAAAATGCATGACCATCTGGGTCATTCTGCATTCTCTATGCCCTCCCAGCAGAAGAGATAGAAGAACAGTAAAACCAAAGGTGGTGTACCACATACATTTATTTTTGAACATGGGAAGAGCTGTACATCTCATCTGAAAGTAAATTTTTAAAAAGCAAACATCCTCTGACTTCATCATCACAACTATACATTTTATGCAGGAGTTGCCACAGTGGGAAAGATTCAAGCTCCAGCCTGTTCAATATCCAGAGGCTTCATTATGTGCACATTATGAGTATTAGTCTAGTCTTGGCTCAGATTTGTTACTTTCACTGCTTTCTGCATGGAGAACACCTTAAAATTTCTGCTTTTCCCAGGGTTGAGGTAATTTTCTGTATTTTGTGGGATTTACCTTGAGCATGGCTCAGAGTCTTGAGGGGTTTTTTCACCTTACTGTGTCTCAGCTTGGCTTGAGCCAGGACTCGTCTGAGTAGAAGCTGTATTTTATTATGTATTTTTGCTGCTAACTAATTAGGAGTGCAGCTGTAAATAAGAGATATGGGGCTCGCTCTCTGCCAGATTAGCACGAAGCCAAACAGCACTTTGTCAGCAGCCTGAAGCTCGTGTCTAAAAGGCTCAAAATGAAGAGCAATGCACTTCTGTCCTCTTCTTCAACAGGAGAATGAGGCCTAGAGAGGTGGCTCAAAACTTCAAATGTTTTGAGCTGAGGGGCCCTCTTCTCTCAGGAAAACAGAACCTGGCCTGTGGGAATCAAAATGTCTGGAGTTGCCAGGGCTTGGGCATGAGCAGGATGGGCTAGAACCTGCTCTGGGTCCAGCTGGGGCTGGAGGAAAGACTCCTGCATCCAGGCTGGAGCAGGGTGGCAGAGCAGAGAGACCAAGACAGGAAAATATGGACCATTTCTTCAGGGAAAAAGCAGCAAGGGGTGGGGGCAAAGCTTGAAGGCAACAGCTTTGAAGAGCTCTAATTTTGAATAGCCACTTGCACTGAATCAGGCCAACATATACAACTCACTTATAAGTAAGCAACTAACAGCTGCTCGCATGGTGAGGTTTTTTTTTACTACAGATGGAAGGTGGCAACAGCAACTGACAGGAGCAGCTCACATTCATGCAATGACCTTCACAAGTAGTCTCCAATCAAGCCAGAAGGCCTATTCCCCCAGAAGTCAATGAATACTTCTTTTCCCTTAGTCCTCTTTTCCCTTTACCCCTTCACCCATCCACCCTGTGAAAGGCTGAGCGTTGAACAAGTCTCTGCTCACATCGTGCTCAAATGGGATGAGGGTTTGCACTGCACCCCCACACAGGTGGAAGACTGAGACCTTTGTGTGAACAAGAGCTGCAGGATCAAGCCCCACAGACCCCAGATGGCACATCCCATTCCTGGGCCACAGGAGTAGGAGCCTTAACCCTCGAAGGAGTGTCTTCATAAACATGTGGTTTCTAACAAACACAGCAAAATGCTCAGGGACAGGATTTTGAAGTCATTGGGAAACACTCCTGAGGAGAAGGAGGGGATTTGTTTTTTCCTGGAGTTATTTATTTTTTAATAACACAAACAGCCAGGACTGTTTAAAAGACTCTTCCTTCCCTTCCCCCTAAGTGATGGATCCAGCCCTGCCTCATGGCTCAGCCATACATCTCACACTTGCGGCAATAGGCATAGTGAAGCAAAGTTCAGGAAGGCTGTGTAAAAGCTCTGTTGGCCCTTAAACAGGGCAGCAGTGCTCTCTTTCCCATCAAGACCTTCCTTCACTCCCAACTCTTTCACTGCAAGCAGCCAACTCAAGCAACCCCCATTGCAATTGGCACAAATTATCACACACAAGAACTGAAAGCCCCGTGGCTTGGAAACCTTATGTCTATGTGTTAATGGCTTGAGTAGTCTGACAGAATAAGAGCAATTTTCTGTTGTGGCCATTTAGGTTATATTTGCACCAAAAGGTAGTGGTTCAGATGTGGCTTGTCCTCCACAAACTTATAGATAATTGTTGGCTTGGACTGGAAAAGAGAGGGAAATTCAGAAACATGGAAATTTAACATTCTTCTGCCCTTTAAACACTCCTGCCCAATGTCTGGTATCTGCCACCCTACAAAGGCCACCCAGCCCGGCATGGCTGGATCCAACATAAAATGTTATTTCTGTAGCAGGCTGCTCCTCCTGAAATGGAGCCTCTCTCAGACCTGTGAATTAATTTAGCTGGTGTCCTTGAAACAGCACCTTCAACTCTGTTTAGGAGAAGGGGAAAGGCAATAACAGAGGTCATTTTGCCCCCTGCCTTTGGCCTTTAGCAGAAGCACACTGTAGTGTCAGCACTCTCATTACAATATCTCATTATCAGACAACTGGAAGCTGAGAAGACAAATGGCCAGCTGTTGACAGGCCAAATGTGAGCCCCGGGTGAACTCTATTATCCTGCACCTTCAGGACAGAATTGGCATCTGACTTCACCAAACCAAGCAGTGCCTGGGGGAAGGGCAGGGGTGAGGGGGGAAATGGCAAACCTGCAGTGATTGCCGAGAGCAGCCTCACAGGTCTGGTGGCCAGACACACAGTGACCTGTCTTTGCTAGGGCTTTCCATGCTCTGGAAATGCATTGTCCTCTTTCAGTGCACTCTGCAAGGGGGGCAGCCATGGCCCGAAATCCCTATTGTGGTGTCAGGATTTCATCTGCAGCGACAGCAGCTGTGTGAATTTTATTAGCAAAGGCTTTCGGTCCTTAATAGTTTCCACCAAGAGAATGAAAAAAACAGGCAAAAGAAAACAACAATGCTGTGAAGTGGTTTGGTGCATTCATGTTCTGCAGACCATATGCACACACGCTGGCAGGCAGCGTGGCAGGCGGGACTTCACTGCTGACGCGAGTTGTGGTCAACAAAGGAAGCTAAAAAAGGAACTCGGGGTTTCTATCAATCGAAGGGGGGCAGGGGGGAGTCTGAGCTTACAGGAATCTAGGATGTGTTGCTGCAGATTTACACACAGCACAGGAGATGTGTGCCTCAGAGATATGTGGCAGATCAGCCAGAACCAGCAGTCCTGGAAACTGAAAGCAGCTTCCACGAAATGCTGAAGGTCCAAGCTGCTATTGCTCAACACGTCAAAGCAAAGGTGGAAGAACCACGCTTGGCCTTCTTGCCTCTCTGGGATGTTCTGGGTATCACACACAGTTCCCCCAAGAGGGAACAAAGATAAAATCAACCATTTGTGAGCTGCAGCATGGAGCAGTGGGGCCATGTGCCCACACATGACAGGGATCCTGCAGCCCAACTCTTTGGCTGAGGGGTTGCCTGATGCCCCCTTGAAGGTCTCAAGAGCTGGAAGAATGGAAAGTTCAGTCCCTGGTTTAGGGAATGCTTTTCACCTCCCCCCAGCAGAATGAGGCTTTTCTTTAGGTAGTAAGAAGACAGTCCATGGGGTTTTCCTGTTTATAAACATTTCATCATAAGAACTTCCTCTTAATCTTCTTGTTGGGGTTAATAGTTATCTCACTAATAGCTGGGAGAAAACAGCACAATTTCTCTTGGGGATCACTGTGTTTGGAGACTGTTTGGAGCAGCCCCCATTCTTTACAGCCACATCTCTCATCTTTGGAAATCCCCCTACATTCTCCTGAATTTGGTAGAGAAAAAACCTAGTAGAGTAGTTTCCAAGAGCTAGTGTCACTATCTGTAGGCTCCTCATGCTCTCTGAGCAACACACACTTCCTCCTCCATCAGAAAAAGTCAGCAGCTCCTTCTCACTGCAGTCCCATGGTTCATCCCAAACAAGCTGATTGTGAAGCTGTGAGCCTGAAGGAGTTTTTCTTCCTTTTTTCTTCTTTTTTTTTTTTACTTAATAAGAGATCACTTGATGCTATTGTTCACCATGAGAAGAAGTCCAGCTTCTGGAGTGAATCCTGTCAGGCACAGCTAATCCTGAAGCTGATCAAAGTGATGTCAAATTTGGGATCAATATCAGCTCCATTCATTTATCATCTGTACTTTGATATGAGTCACATGCATGAGTTAGGTTACAGATTTCACCACCCCCTCACGTTAGCCACTACCAAAACACAACATAATTTTTTTTTCCTCTGTGATCATATAATCTTCATCTCTAAGGGATATTAAAATAACTGTGAAGGGTCAAAAATGGCCACCAAAGCAAAATTCTTCCCTCAGTTGGGTTGGGGACTGCTTATGGGCTAGGGATGAGACAAATCAACAGAGAAAACAAAGAAGCTGTTCTCATAACTTCAGTGTCAGGTTGACCAGGGCACCAGCTTGTCCCACACCAAGTCCACTAGAACTTCAGCATCTTGAGCACTACCACCTCAAAATCCAAACTCAGCCCCTCACCTCTTAGGGTCTCAGCTGGGGTAGGGCTGAAGAGACACAATCCTAATGAAGAACCCTTTATTCCTCCATCCCTACTGCTTCAGGCTGTACAGATCCAAGATTCTGGTTTTGCCTTTATTTCTCTAACTATATGTGAAACCAAAGCCCAGGAAACCAGAGTTGTTTCAGAAGAACATACCAACAGCTTCCCCATGGTCCCTACAAAATTAGAGAGGACCACTACCTCTTTCTGTGAGTTATGTTAAGGGGAATGGTTGGCTCACGTAATTACCATGTACGAAGAATTAAAGCCCCATTCCCCACGGATGGAGAGGGCAGAACATTCCTCATGACACTGTGCATCCAGAAGAGTGACCTAACACTGACTGTGTACGCTTTCCTTTACTGCACATGATCATGTCACTGCACAAGTGCAGGTGTTTTATCCCAATGTCTTGGCCAAACTCCAATAATTACATTTCCTCTCCCTAATTTTCCTCTGCAGATGCAGCCAAGCACAATCATGAGGTCTCTCTTGCCAAAGTGCTCTCTTATGCAGTGTGGAGCAGCTGCCATACTTCTCACCAAAAGCAGCTGCAGTGAAGTGCAAGGAGACCACAGACTGCCTTACAGAAGTGTGAGACTGAAGTGGGATCAGATCCTTCAAAGCAAGAGGTAATTTTGAAACACGGGACTTTGAGATCTGTGCCCTTTCCACCATGCTCAGTCCCCACTCAGTGTACCAAAATGGTTCATTGAGGGTGGAACACCAGCAGGTTCCTGTCAGCTGGGTCAGAGCCAGGGACACAAAGCACAAGGAATACGATCAGGATGGAGAAGTACCAAGGGCTGGACCCTCCACTGATGGGCACCAGAGATTTTTACGTCTGAGCTGGCATGGGTGGGAGGAGGAGCCATGCACAGAGCCCACCCTGTGAGCCTGGGTACCAGGAGGGACAGCAGCAGCTGCAGGGAGCCGAGCTTGCTGGAGGTGATTTTCCAACAGCCGGCTCAGGAAACCACTATGACTTAACAGTCAATTGTACAAAATGGGCCTGAAGTGCCTTTAGCACAGCCCGAGTCCTAACAGCGCCCGAGCTGTCCCTGAAGCCTCCCCTGACCCTGCTCTGCATTTAAAATGAATTCCAAGGAGCATTATATTCCGGACAAAGCGGAACAGAATTAGATTTAGGAGAGAGCAACTGAGGTGACTGCCCAGGGCCCATAACTAGAGGGGAGCCCCACTAATCCACATCAGACAGCAGCAAAAGTCAGCCCTTCCAAGGGGGGCGGGGAAGAGGTGACCAAGCCCAGCCTCTGCCCTGTGCCCCAGAATTTAATGCCGACTGTGCGGCAAGAGAAGGTCAACATAAGCAGGGGAGGCGAGGAACAAAGACCCCACACAGGACAACAGTGAGGTGACTTAAACATTTACAGGCTCGCTCCAAGCAGGGGGTGAGGAGAAGTCAAGTTTTGTGCAGGAAGGCTGTAAATTTCCTGCTTAAATCTGTCCACCGGCTCTCCCAGAAGCAAAGGCGGTGTTTTCAGAGCCCTCCGGGCTGGGGTGCAGGGCAGGGGCTCGGCCATTGCAGTCGGGTGCTGCGGTGCTGCTCTCTGAGTTTGCAGGCGCTGTTCGGGGTGTCAGCCCCGCAAGGGTTGTGTGAGCGACTCTGATTGAACGAAACCGCTCTCCGAAACCTCACAGCATCGGAGCACGCCCATGTATGCCTGGGCACATCCCACCAAAAAGCCACCGGCGAGGGGGAGAGGGGCGTGGTGACATCCCGGCTCCCTGAAGTCCCTGATGGGCTCCGTGGAACGGCATCTCTCCAGGGATACAGGAGCCTTGTCTCAAAACAAGCCCTGGGATCGTGAGAGTGAGGGAGGAGAGCACTGCGAGCTGTGAGCAAAAGTGAAGACGTGCTGGTTTCAGTTCCAGCCACAAGAACTGGGTGAACTTGAATGTGACCCAAATTACATGAAGAGATTTGCATCACAATGAAAACACGCTGCTGCTGCAGCAAGGGTGCCTGGTGCCCCACCCCCTTCCCACTTTGCTGGAAGAAAGATTTCTATAGCGCAAGGGTTTTGCTCAACCCACCGCTTCCTCATTTGTCCCCGACTACTTCTCCATCCAGAGTTGGAGGGACTCAGCCTGAGCCACGGCTCCAGGATCCCAGCCCTGAGAAGAAAGGAAGGGCTCCAGCTTCCCACTTCCACTCTGGAGGGGAAGCTAAGGAGGGAACCACTTCTCTCAGTTAACCAGCGATGTAGACTGGCCAGACGATGAGGGAGAGCGTGAAGTGCCCAAAGGAAAAGGGCAAAATGCAGAGCCAGAGGCTGCAAAAACTGGCTAACCCCAAAGAGCTTCCCGGGAAGTTCAGCACCTTGTTCAGAGCAGCTTGTAAAGGCACCAGCCACCCCCCCCCTCCCCACTTCCTCCCTCCCTACAGACCATCTTTTGGTCCTGCTAATTTGTTACTTCCTATGTAAAAGCCTTTTCTTCCTGCATTCTCCCGTTTCTCCAGAAAAAAAAATACAGGTTAGGTTTTTCCAGACCTGGTCTCCTGGGTTCTCTTGGCATGCACTTAACTTCCATGTCCTTCAAGGATTTGTCACTGTGACCTCCTGGGAGAAAAAGTAACCTTATTATGCTCCTTTTCTATACATAGAAAGACCCTTCACCCTCTTGCACCCACCAAAGTGAGAAAGGTAATTAATACTCAAAAATACTGGGCTTTCAGCAGTATAGGAAACAAAATTCTCCCATAAACCTGGCTGATCTCCATCACTGCCCACATGGTCTTCACCGCTGGGTGCTACTCTAGTGACAGCAATCCCAAGCCCATCACTGATGCTTTTGTGCTGTCCCTGTCTAGTACTGCTCCCTTATTTTCTGAGGAAAGTGGTGGTTTTCCCACCAGGTGGGTCACTGGACCTGAAGGGAAATGCACCAACTGCCCCTGCAGAACCTGGCAGGGAGCACCTGCTGAGGACAGCCTGGTCCCAAGGGCAGAGCAGAAGAAAAGGGAGATAAAGGTTCTCTTTGCTCCCCTGCTTCCAGGTGTGGCAGTGGTGGAGTTACTAAACTGGATCACAGCAGACCATGACTAAGACCTGTGCTTACATGCCAGTTTCTTGCACATATGAAAGAACAAAGAAGGGGCTAAAGGCAAAACACCAGCCTAGGGCAGGTGAGACTGGCCTTCAAATCCTTGTCCAGTAACACAATTCTTCCATGGCCTCAAAAATAACCTTCAGACAACAGGTCTTAAGCCCTGAGAGCAGGTCCCACAGCACTGTGGCAGATGCCTGCCTTCCTCATCCCACACAGGGCCACAGGGCACCACTGAGTGCAGGCCACTCAAAAAACATCACACATGGAGACATCTTAAATGCCTACACAGCCCTTGACACAGGTTTCGCACTTCCACACACACTTGGAAGTCCCACGTTCAACATCCTTATATATTACTTGGATGCAGGATTGGAAGGGATCCTGAACAAGTTCACTGATGATACCGAGCTGGGAGGAGCTGTCGACTCCCTGGATGGCAGAGAGGCCCTGCAGAGAGACCCCCACAAACATGGGGCTGGGCAATCACCAGCCGTGGGACGCTCAGCCAGGGACAGGGCCGGATTCCGGGCCTGGGATGGGGCAGCCCTGGATGCACGGACACACCGGGAATGAGAGGCTGGAAAGCAGTGCCAGGGAAAGGGACCTGGAGGGGTCCTGGTCAATGGCCACTTGGACATGAGGCTGCAGTGTCCTGGAGCCAGGAGGGACATCCCTGTCCTGGGGGCTCCAGGCACAGCTGAGCCAGAGAGGATTGTCCTGCTCTGCTCTGGGGCAGCCTCACCTCGAATATTGTGTGGAGTTTTGGGTGCCACAATATCAGAGAGACATTAAACCGTTAGACAGTGTCCAAAGGAGGGCACGAGGATGGTGAAGGGCCTTGAGGGGAAGCCGTGTGAGGAGCAGCTGAGGGCACTTGGTCTGTTCAGCTGGAGGAGGCTGAGGGCAGCCATGGCAGCCACAGCTTCTCCTGAGGGGCAGAGGAGGGGCAGGCACTGAGCTCTGCTCTCTGGGACCAGGGACAGGACCCGAGGGAACGGCTGGAGCTGGGCCAGGGGAGGGTCACACTGGATGTCAGGGAAAGGTTCTTCCCCCAGAGGGTGTCGGGCACTGCCCAGGTTCCCCAGGGAATGGTCACGGCCCCAAGGCTGCCAGAGCTCCGGGAACGTTTGGACAACGCTCTCAGGGATGCACAGGGTGGGATTGTTGGGGTGCCCGTGCAGGGCCAGGGGTTGGACTGGATGATCCTTGTGGGTCCCTCCCAACTCAGCTTATTCTGTGATTTTGTGACATTAGGCCACACATGCCCAGTGCAGGCCTGTACCTCCTGCCCCCAGCTCCCCTGCCCAGCCTTCTACACAGACTTTTTTAGCTGAGTGCCAACACTGATAGCGGATTGCAGGGATTTTGCTCTCTCAAATTTGCAGAAACAGCAAATTTTTTTCCCCATCCTTGTTAGCAGTTTCACAGGCTTTGCTGACCAACATTCCCACAGCATTTGCTCCTTCCACTCTTCTTTCAAGGAAAGTATAACAGAGGGTAGATTTCTTACAGGGCTTGGCACAGATTGTTGGCCATAAGGTCTCAGTAAAGGTTTTGAAAAATAACTTCCAGTGAGTCAGAGCCACATGACTTTGCCTGGTCTTCCATCCCCACCCCAGTGTTGTCCTCCAGCCTTGTGTGCCACAGTGTCATCTCCCAGCCCACAAGACATGTCTAGAGCAACAGTAGTGGTGGCAGCAGCAGCAGTAATTTCCTAGCTCAGGAAGCACAAATTTATGGGCTTTTTTTCATGGTAAACAGCTGCCTCCTCACTTGTGCTGAGAGAAAGTCCTCCCAAAGCTTTTCTTTTTAACTTCTGTAGCAAAAGAAAATGAAAAACAGAGACAAATGTGTGAGGCTGCCTTTGATTTTCTGCAGTGGTAGTGACCAACCAGGGAAGGAAAGAAAAAAGAAAAAGACAAGAAAAATAAAAACCATAAAACCAGCGTGGACTATACTGTTCCTCCAGGCAGAGAAGAATGCTGGAGGTGGTATATGCCAGGATGACATCAGGGGAGTGATGCAACTGATCTGGAGCCAGGAATCCTGTGCAGCAGCGAGCTGTGCAGCTCTAGGTATATAGAGAAGGGTGAACATTTTTACACACAAAACTTGCAGTTCAGAGCACACAGACCCAAGAGGAGGAGCACAGAGGGTGAGCTGCACACTTTGCCTCTGGGTCTCACTTTGGTGGAGCAGGGAACTCTGCATATCAGAGGTCACCCAACGCTTTTCCATGAGAAGGATGTGTTTCAGTTTGTATTCAGCTTTGCCAGATTTCAGCTGTTTGGGCTGGATTTTTTCCATGCTTGCTGCCTGCCCCAGGCTAAGTGGTTTTTGGGAAAGTTTCAGCAAAATGGTTCAGTTGCTTCTCAGCACAAGGCTAGGGGAAAAAAACACATTTTGACCCTGTTACAGACTGTATGTGTGAAAAGAGCTGTTTGGGGGATTCTGTTATGGCTCCACACACTGGAAAAGGAATATGGCATTTGTGCCACCAATACCACACCGCCTGCCACCCCTGTGTGATTTTCCCCAAATCAGCCACATAAGCTTTCCAGAAACCTCAGTCTGTGCAGGCTCAGGGGAGAGTTTCTAGGTTTGAAAACTCCACCTGTGTGCTTTGTCCATGAGCCTGGATCATGGTGGAAAGAAGGAAGATGTCTCATCTGAATAAGGGGATGCAGGGAAGCGATGGACAAACTATGAGGGGCCTGTCTTCCCAAGCTCTGGGCTCTCCAAGAGCTTCTGGCTCACAAAAGGTGAGTTGCTGCCAACCAGTCACTCCCCAGAAGGGAGGCAATGCCCACTCACATGTTCAGCCTCTGCATTCGTCAAACACTGCACAGCAGATCTTCCATTAAGAGTGGTTAACCATAGCCACAAAAAAGCAAAAGGAGCAGGACTGTCCCTCTGGAGAGGAACTGGTTCCTTGAGTCTCCACTAAGAGCAAACCCTACCAGAGCATGGACTTCCTCCAGGGGATCTCTCCAGAGAGAGGCTAGCCAAGAGAAATATGCCCCTGATGCCTCTGGCTGCCTTGGGAAAGATGTTTTGGGAAACTTGTTGAGCCTGGGACTCAGAAAGATCCTCCACACCACACAAACACAGAGACAGTTTGCTTTGGGGAGTTTGGTTTCTCTTTAGTTTTTTTCTATTTAAGAACACTGACTCTTATATCCATGAAATCCTAAGCAGAAAGGGAAGGTGACAAACCAAGCCTGGAACAGTTAAGAAAACCAGCAGGAAAATGAGCTTGTGTTTGTCTCTCTTCCCTATGCACATTTAAAAATGTGTTTTCACGTGACATGATCAGGTATCAATATCATGAAATAATGCTTGCACTGTTCTGGATGTTTTTGCAAAAAAGAAAAAAATAATAATTAAGCCAAGCTACACTGGTAAGTACTGTTATGGGACTATCCTTACAAGTGACACTGAGTTTCACAACTGAGCCCCAAATACCTCTACTTCAATAAGTAAATCAATAGGATGAAAAAATAGTGCAAAAAGCTGAGCAAGGCAAAAACTCCCATTATCTTGACAAAGAAACACGTAATTTATACAAAAACGTCATGGTAAGAGCAGGAAATATCCTTTCAATTGATAAAAATCACTTGTTATCTCATCCTAATCCCATTCAAAATTAGAAGAATGCTCTGAGCAGAATCTGCAAAAAGAACTGAAGAGGTAAAGGATTATGAGATGGTTTTGTGAGAAGTAGTGTTTTGGCATGGAAACATGTTACAAATCTGAGATGAAATTTAAAAAATTGAATATCTTCTGCTAGTACATACATTCATTTTTTTCAAGAATTAATAAAATTGTCAGAAGACAGGAAGCAGAACTGGAAGTACAGCTGGTACTCCTGCGCATTTGCTGAAGAAAGAATTGATGTGAACACCTTAAACACCAGCTTTTTTCCTTCTGAATCCTCCTTCTGGAAGGGCTTCCCCATCCAACATGATTGGAGAAATATAAGCCAAGCTCTCTACTTCAAAAATCCATTAATTGGTAAAGAAAGGGGGAAACATGTGCTATTGATTATGTAATTGATGTGTTATGATATCCTGGTGGGATGACATGTTCAGTGGTGACCTCGGCCTTTGAAATGGTGGATTACATAGTATAAATCTCCTTTTAGGAGTAGTGGACATTTTTTTAAAGAAAATCTTTCTATTAATACACCACAGCTTATGACTGCTGAATGTATTCTTGGTCTAACCCTGAAAGAGGAGAAAATGGGAGTACTTCTGTAATTCTCTCACTAAAAAAAGCCAAAAACCCTCAGTGGCATTTCTGCAGATGTTTCAGGCAGGGAAAACGTGGCCACTTTATCTTGACTCAAATTAAAGTAAGTAAGCATCTGGATTCCTTTCTGGAAGAAAAGATTTACACGTTTGCAGCTATGAAAGATGTACAAGGTAGAGAAGGCTGTTTGTTTTATAAATCTGAGACACTATTTTTCTCTGACAAAAAAAAAAAAGCCTCAGATTTTCCTTTCCAGTTAACCATTTCTCTGGCCATGGCACTGCTGTGATCTACCCTTCCCTGCCTTTTGGGAACATCTGGGTAACCAAAGCCAGTGTTAATAACATCAGAATAACAAATCTCCTACAAACAGGCCAAATCCTCTGCAAAATTTCAGGCTGGTTTCCTGCAAAAATGAGCAATTATACAGTGGGTGGGTCCATACTACTGGTTATCTGCCCTTCCCCTTCACCCCTCCACCCCTTTTCAGCAGCCCAGGAAATTTCCATCAAATGTGCCAGCAGGACAGTTGTATCCAAGGTTGTAGGAACCCTCACACTTTGTTCAAGCGGATGACAAAGGAAAGAAACACTAATGATGGACTCACTAAAACAGCAAAAAAAATCCACCTCACCCCTAATCAGACATCAAAGACTCTACACAACAGAAGGCAAGCAGGCTTATCTCCACCCATGGCAGAACAACTTGCTCAGCAGGACATTTCTATTTTTATTTTTAATACAAGGAAACCTGCAGTGAATGTTCTGATGGACATAGAGACGTATCAAGGGAAAAAAAAAAACACAGAAATGTGTGTGTGTTCCTTCAGCAACACCTGCACAGTTATCTAAGAAACAACAATCTTTTTACTCTTCATTCCATCCTCTCCTTGACTAATTTTGTTCTTTAATTATGACTGCTGGCAACCTCCAGTACAAATGAGGATTTTCCTCCTTTAGGTAATGCGTGTTCTTGGCTCTGAGGAGGAGGCTTGTCTGTCAAAACATTAGCTGTCTCTTTCATATGTTAAGTATTAATTCTATTTATCTTCGAATTATTTTCAAATACTGGAGGCATTCTTCATTGTATTGGAATGCAACTAGTGCTTAATTTCAGGTTTTCATGTTATTCTTGCTCAGATATGAGGCCAAAAGTGAGTAATTAAGTTCTCATTTAAAGCCCATTTCCTTAAATACCTATTCTCTTACCACACACAGCCTCTTTACCAGCCCCACGCTCTCCCACAGGAGGCAGGAGGAGGTGGCCCATGGGGACAGCTACAGCCACAACCTCATTTCAGATGGCCCGTAACCACGTTATTATTATTCCCCCATTTACTGGGTACTACCAAGGCACATGTTAATGTGTGGCAGAGCAAAGGACTTACTGGTCCCTCAGCAGGGAAAGAATTTCTTGTCAGTGATGAAAAGGAAGGAGTTAACAGCTCACCACCACCTGACACAGAGGTCCTTTTCCCCTGCTAGGCAAGGCCAGTGACAGCCTGTACCCACACCTGGAGCCATGGCTGGTCTGTTCTTCCCTTCCAGCAGGAATAAAATCAAGGGTTGAATCCGGACTGGTACAAGGAAAACCAAGAGTCATGAGTGATTTGTGTGCCCTGTGCACTCAGGGCCAGAATTAGCACTGGTATTTTGGCAGTGTAGGACCACGCTGACCTCGCGCTGGCCCTCCTACAGCCGCTGGCATTATTCTTCTCTTCTACTGAGGGCTTCTCCATGTGAGCCAAAGAAAGGGAGCTCCAGCATCTCTTGAGTCAAGATAAAGGCATCACTCCTTCCTAAACTGTATGAAACCACTACTTGGTTTAGTTCTGCCAAAAGAAGAGACAGCAGAGGGAATGTGGTCACAACCAGCCTTCTCAAAACTCCCACAGAGACCACAGAAGAGGCAAATTCAATGTTTTTAGCTACCCAGGACCCCAAACCCTAAAAATGCATTTAAGGCGCTGCAAGATGTGGGTAAAACTTATGCAAGAGGCACAAAAATAGAGCCCTGTATCCAGAGCAACACAAGCACACAAGAACTCCAGCACGTCCATTTTTTTGAGGCCACAGCAAAGCTCTCTCCTGAACTAAGGATGGATGCCCAAAGGGAAAAAAGCATTTCAGAAACACTTTCCTATCCCCTTTGGAGGGGGATGCCTCCACTCCTCCTGCCTTGTGCCACCTTCCCATTTTCCCCAGGGGCCGTGGCCCTGCCAGGAGCGCAGCACCACGGCGATGAATCCGTGTTTTCCACTGCAAGGAGGAACATGACTCACAGTCCCCACCAGGACCCAGTGACTTGTGGTATCCAAAGCAAACACAGCCAGCGAGACTTTTCAACAAACAGTCAACAATCTCCTGCTAGCTGTCCACCCCATAAAATGCCACAGCTTAAGGTTTTTCCCTCACTTTGTCCTGTGCCGTTGCCTTTCCTCATTCTTTCTCAAAGAGGACAGTTGTAAGCAGAGCCTGAGCCTCACTTTCCCACCCAAGCTAAGCCTAGAAGAGTCTGTGGAGGCCTGAACAACATCCTCCTCAGCTTCCATCACATGTCCCAGTGCCTGTTGGATGATGCTGCTAGGAATATCCAGAAAGAAACTAAATCCTCACCTCCTTCAGGAAACTGCTTTGATTTTAGTGATTTTAGTGATTTTAGTAACCCCATCTTCCCTGTAGAGCAGGGGAGGGGAACAGCTTTGCACAAGTCTCATGGTGAGCAATACAGGAGCTCCTTGCTGTGCCAAAGAGGAGACTTAGGGCCTCAGCTCCAGCATCTGGAAGCCACAAGCCCACAGGCACCAGCTTCATCACATAGCCTGACAGTCTTCATTGTCACTTGTCCTGAGTGACTCGGGAGTTTGGGAGAAGGAGGAGGAGGAGAGCAGGCAGTGACAGTCCCCTCGGCTGCAACACCAGGGATGGCAGGCAGGTGAGTTCAGCATCCTCAGGCATCATCAGGAAGGGCACTGACACACATCCCTCACTGACACTAGAGGACTTCAAGCCTTTCCCTCATCCCTACCAGTTCACCCACATGGCCAGCAGGCCACCACACACAGATTGTGAACAGCTGGTATCAGCAAAGAACAATCTGCAATGAGATTTTAACCTTTGCTGACATGATCTCCAAGAGTAGCAACTTGCTTTGCAGTACCTGCAAAAGGAGGTAGGGAGTGGGTCTGAAACTGCTTCATTCCAGCCATCAAACAGCAATCACACGTTAATGACTTTCAGTTTATTCCCTGTGGTACCCGGTTCAGATTTGTGAAACCAGGAATGCTTGCTAATATGTTTTCAGATTAAATGGGCCTTTCCTTTTCTTCATGTACATGCCTAAAAATAACAGGAGCTGCACAGTCATGTCAAGAGATTAAATTACCCTAAAGTCTGGAGAGGGATTACAGCTGTCTGAAAACAATAGGTGCATACTTTATTCAGCAATGGTGTGCTTAGTCAAGACAAATTTGAGTGGTCATGAAGACTGCTTTGTTTCTCTATTAGTGCTTGTGAAAAGCTGCATAAAAACACAGTGCTGTGAATGGCCTGACATCCACAAACAAGTCTGTTTCAGCAATCACCCTGCACAAAGCAAACCCAAAAATCAATAAAGCCACGCAGCAGGTTCCAAGTTTCTCTTCCCAAAGGCCTGTCCTGCACAAGTGTGGGATGTACAGCCATATCCACCCATCCCCACACCTGCCTGACAGTTTATGTTACAGAGCCATTATCCTACCAAACTAAGTCATAGAGTGACATTTGCCATTACTGAATTCTTTGTCTTTGCCCTCCTAGTAATATTTGCATAGTTTGAATCAGGTGCCAGCATCTCTGGGGAGTGACAGAGGGATACCCCCAGGAGGATCTCATGGGAGCAAGCCAGCCACGCTCAGTACTCCTGACCTTCACACCTCAGCAGCATCACATGTAAAGCAGGTACTGAAGAACTTGAGGCACCTTCAGATAGGGTTGTCAGAAAACACAGAGTTTTAAGGTCAGACATTTGGGTTTTAAGCACCTAACATGAAAAGCCTGGCTCCAGTCTCTAATACATTAACCTGCCACCTCCCTCACAGCCAGAGGCAGCCACTCAGGGCGGGGCACATACCAGATGCTCAGGAGACACAGGGAATAACTCTGAATATCAGCACAAACCACCAGCAAGACTGGGTTTGGATTCAGAGATCAGAGGCAGGCTGGAGAAGTGTAGAGAAAACAAGGACATATTGCAGAGAATAAAAAGACATCACTGGATATGGAAAAAAACCACTAGGAACAAAAGGTGGCAGAAGGGTAATACAAAGACATTCAAGCATTTGCAGGACTCTTGCTTGTCTGGAATGACAGCCCTGCCCTATGGGGCCTCTTACCTATGCAACACAGCACTCCATCCTGCTCTGCAGGCAGGTTAGCCTGGACTTCAAACTCTGCATTTACCTGAGCTCCAGTTCAGCTCAGAAATGCAACAAAATAATTGAGGGGTCAGAGCCAGGACAGCGACCTCCCTCCTTCCCAAGGACTTCAGGCCAGGAGCAGGCTTACATACAGCAGCTCTGTTGTGCCCCTGCTTCATCACCACTTGTGCGTTCTGAGTGGGAAGGGGCTGGTGGAGCAGCTGAACCTCAATCTTGCAAGTATTCTGCCAGCAGAGTCCCCTCTGGGAAGGGAATTTGCTGCTGCCCATCTCCAGCCAAAATCTCACCCTCTCTGCCGATACTCATTTGCTCAGAAAATTTCACTTCAAAGGCAACAGCTGCTCTTCAAAGGGGCAACAAACTGTAGGGAAGTGGAGAATCAGTGGTCTCCCTAGCCTTGGCCACAGTTCCTGCAAATCCTTGGAGGGGCTTTGGCCCAGATTGCAGAGTAATTGCAGAGCAAGGAGGGAAGAGATAGAGGGGATATGTTGTTTGCAAATTTTTTTGAAGAAAGAAAACCTTTACCCTGTCTTTGGACAGGCCCATTTGTCATTTTTAATCTGTTTCAGGGCAGATTAAAGATGCTGTATTATCTACCTCCACTGAGATCCCTCAAAATACAGCAAACTGTCAATTCTGAGTATTCCTGTAAAATTACAGACATACAGCTTCTGGTGGGGTACTAATGCAAAGGTGGAAAATGGTTACTTTCCCCTCATTTGACCAAAGAAATGCTGTAATTCTTTGTGGCTGGTGCAAAAAGCATGGGAAAAAAAAAAAGTTCAGATTCTTCAGCATAATCCTGGTGTCCTCAGTTTCTTTTGGTCTTTTGAGATTGTCACCCTGGGGTACCATCAGATATTAGTGACAGGTCATACATGACAATAAATTATCTATTTCCAGACAGAGGGAGACTCTGGCAGCCTGAAAGAACCCCATCATCCTGTGTGCTGTTTTATGTGTCATATATGAGAAAACTTTACACTTAATGGGCTTCAAAACCAACGCAAACAAAGAAAAGACCCCAAAAAAGTGTTTACGTGTCATGATTTCTTATAGCTTTTCTACCCTGTTTCTGTTCACTGATCCCCCTCCCTGAAAAAATTTGCATTTGATCAAAGACTTCAAATTCTGATGGTCCCCTAATTTCTCTCCCTGTGCTCTCCTAACCCTTTTCTTAAAGAGTACTTAAAACAGTGGCTACTTTCCCATATGGTTACTCAAGTCCCATGTTCTGCAAGTAAATGCCCTAATGAAAGTCCCATCACCACAGAGGTTCACAGGCTCAGTTCAAAGTACTGCTCATCAGAGAGCCAAGAGGAATGCGCCCTTTTTTTTGGTTTATAGAGCTTTTCCAAGGAGCATGACAGCACTCTCAGCACTGAGATTTGTACCAGGAATGGTCTAATAATGGCCATGGGATTCCTGAATCAGTTTCCCAGCTCATCAGACAAAACACTAATTTGTGTATCAGTTTTAGCCTCCATAATTTCTCCACAGTTACAAAATACTGTTTCACCAAACAATATTTTTAGTCTTTTTGAAAAGGCACACAGAATCCAGAGAAAGAGTAATTCAGTGCTCTGAAATCTTCAGCCAGCGAAGAGACAAAACTGAAGAGCAAGGACAAAGCTCTAACTCAAAGTAGGTACTCACAAGCCCTTCATTCAGGGCTTCTTGCAAAACCCATGCTGAACATCCAGGAACTGGGGAAAAACCCTCTCAAAGTCTCTGGCTGTTTGGAAAGAAGCAGACCCAGTCTGAAGCCAAGGTACAGCAGCTCTGTCTCTCATCTTTCCTGCCTCAGCAGCACTGCCACGAGCACATCTGGTACCTCTGAACTCTGAAGTGATGGGTCACTTACTTACAAAGCACCATGGCAATGCAGCTTTACCTCAAAAGGGCTTCTGTTGCATGTTTATTACCTCTCAGTGCTCTCTCTACCAGATATTTTTCATTTTCTAGAAAAATGTTTCTCTTTTCTAGCCCAGATAGGTTTGTAATATCCACCCACCTGACCACAGCATCTGAGCAGCTTCCAGAGTTGCATTCAGCAACATGCCTAACATTTGTCATATGTGGTTTTACTTGCTCCCTCCCATCCTCTTGCCCAGGGAAGGTCTGTGTGTTCAGTGCCTTGTTTCATTTTGGCATTTCATTTTTAAGGTGCTTCTGGATCTTCCCTAGCAAAGAGAAATCAGCACCAGGAAGCATACCTTAAACAGAGAGCAGAAAGGTGGAAGTCTGTGATTCTCCTTGGTGCAATTTCTGCCATTTGGTCTTGGATTGGACCTTGAGAAACTGGCTGTCTTCTGGACAGGTAAGTTTAAGAGTTCCCCTTGATCTCTAGTTTATGGTGAGTATGCCACAGGTTGCCCAGAGAGGCTGCAAAAGCCCCCTCTCTGGAAATATTGAAGGCCAGGTTGAACTGGGCTCTGAGAAAGCTGACCTGGTTGAAAACATCCCTGCTCATTGCAGGGGGTGTTGAACTAGATGATCTTTAAAGGTCCTCTCCAACCAAAACCATCCTGTGATCCCTTCTGAAAGGCAGGGGTTTGAAATTCAGATTTTTCATAGATAGGAGATGTTCAAGCCACTGAGCACCTGGAACATAAAGAGGACACAAGCTTGATGCAATTCTTCTATTCCAAGCCATTGCAATCAGAACCAGAGGGCAGGTTTCCATAAGAAGCAACAGTGATTCCTTAAATCCCAGTAAACCACCAGCCAGCAAAGCCCCCTGTAAAACCCTTGCTAACCACTGGGCATGAATGAGGGCAATGCTAACTGCTTCAATGCTCTTCAGGGGAAGAACCAGAGACTGTCTTTCTTTTTTGTGCTGAACACGACAGCTAAATAAAATACCATCAGGATCATTGTTTTCAAACAAGAACTACACTTTAATGTGAGGGTGACAGGGTGACAGGTAGGACATGATGAGGTGACATCAAGAGCCAATGGGGCACTACAAATGCAGATTAGATGGAGCAGTAAATGGCATCAGGAGGGAGTGATGCAGTAAGATGCAGAAATTAGAGGTATGCTCTTAATTAGATACTAAATGAGTATAGCAGAGGACTTTACCTGCTACAGTGAGGTTACCTCACCTTGGAGACTTTCACATCCTAGGACCTGAACTGATCATGTCTGTCAAGATTTTCTTTTCAAAAGATTTGGACAGAGAAAGGAAGGATAAAAGAAAAGGAAAAAAAACCTAAAACAGGATCAGTACTTAGCATCTGGGGCAGAAAAATGTTCTAGCTCCTTCTCAACAGAATTCTACTCAAATTCTCAAATTCTACTCAATACACAGTGAGTATTTCACTTTTTTCTATTTTCTTTTTTTTTCTTTTTTTTTTTTTTCTTTTTTTTTTTTTTTTTTTTTTTTTGAGGATGAAGCAGCTCACAAGGACAGCAGGATCCAGGCAAGCCAAGACTACAGCACCCAGAACACTGTCCAGAGAAAAGAGAAACTTGATAAGAAGAGGTAATGGATGTCTGCAAATTAGTGGGTGCTCTCACCACGCAATGACTGGAAAAGGAGTACAGGTGAAAGAGGGGAAAGGAAAAGGTATAACAGGTGTCTGCAGAACAACTTCTTCTTTCGAAACCAAGCAAGTGCTTTTGCTACAGAGATCTCTCAGGAAAGTCACAGTGAGAGTTCCTACTCCACCAGCCTGCAGCTCCAGAAACCACTGCTGCATACTCCTCTATCTTTGCATCCAGCGCACCAGGCCACTTTCCCACAAAAAATGAACAACTGTGACTCAGCAGGTCTCTGTGAACAGCTTTGTGAGTGAGATCTCCAGGCAAACTACGCAGAAACTTCAGGCCATCAACACCAATCTCTACTTCCCCAGCTAAGCAGCTGCCATTTGTGGAGCAGATTTTGATGGCCAGAGACATGAGGAGAAAGCTGGAAAGCAGAGCCCTGAGCTGCGGCACCCAAGATTGCCCAGCACCTTCCAGCAAGCCTCATAACCATAAGATGGGCAGCAGTTGTCCCACACAAGACTTTAATTTTTGCTTTAGTGAAAGGAACAAGCAAGGCACACCAGCTCCCAGGCTGTGATTTCATGGTAGTGCAGCCAGCTTGCTCCCACCCACCCACTGTGCCAGCCAAGCTTTTGGTGCCAGCTGCATGAGGAGCAGGACCAGAAATGGATCCAGCTGGGGAGAAAGAAATATCAACACACAAACCAACAACAAATAAGGGAAGGTGGGAAATCTCTGCAAGATCCATTCTCTACTATGGTTCCTGAACTAACTTCACCAGCAGTGCCAGGGGCAGGAATGAGTGGGCTGGGTAAGGAAGGAAGGGGATGCCTAAGCCAGCATTTCAGCAGGACTCATAATCACTGGATCCCAGAATGGGTCAATTTCGAAGGGACCACAGTGGTGTCAGCTGGTCCCACCCCCCTGCTCCAGCAGGGCCATCCCAGAGCACAGGGCACAGGATTGTGTCCAGAGGGGTCTGGAATATCTCCAGTGAGGAGACTCCACACCCTCTCTGGACAATCTGTTCAGTGCCTGGGCACCGCCCAGGGAAGAAGTTCTGCCTCACGTCCAGGTGGAGCCTCCTGGCATCAGTTCCTGCCCGTTCCTCTGGTGACATTGCTGGGCCCCCGGAGCAGAGCCTGGGCCCTGCTCTGAGCCCTCCCTGCACACAGGGACACCCAGGGCTGAGGGCCCCTCTCAGCTGGGGCTCCTTTCAAGACAGCTCCAGCTCCCTCAGCCTTTCCTCATTCAGGGAGATGCTGCAGTCCCTTTGTCAAGCTACTGCCTCTGCAGCTTTCAGCCAGACTGGCAGCCCAGGACTTACAGGCCTTACACAACTGGCTCACCCAGCTCCACCTGTTTGCAAACACCAAGCCCTGTTTTACATTACTTGTGCTTAGATAACAATAGCTTTGCTAGAAAAACACACTAAATATTAACTCCTCCCCAACCCAGGAAGAGAAGCACCCAACTGATCATCAACCCCAGGTATGGCCCAGGTAGGAGTCAACACCTATCCAGCTGACAGCAGAGGCAAGATGCCAAGGAGCCCTGACCCACAAGAGATGGTTTCTGAAGCCATCCTCATTGCAGTGCTACAGAACCAGCTTGGAGAAAGAACATAAAGAGAATAAAAGGCAACTGAAATCAATTAAAACATCCTGCTGACTTGTCCTCCAGCACCAGTAACATTCTAATTCTTTTCTCTGCATCAGTGCCCAAGATTCATCTCCTCCTAAAGGAAATAAGCTACTTGATTTACTACACTAAGGGCTGTCACAAATTCATGTGCTAGCAATTGCAGCTGAGGGACTCCCCACATGTTGGATCTTTTAATGAGAAAACATGAAATGTTGCTTCTTAGCTGGCCTTGGCAGACGGCTGTGACACAGGAGATTTCCCAAGTAGGTGAGGAGAAGGTGAGACAGCTTGGCTGTGGTCAGTCGAGTGGCTCTGTGAGCTGAGCCAGTAGAGGTCTCTCTTCCACTAATAAAAATAAATAAATATCTATATTAATCTGTGTATGCAAGTGTCCTCACTTGGGATCCCCCGGTCTCGTCCTAGAATAAGACATATACATCCAGAAGCCAGCAGCTAGGATGGGAACAACCATTTGTTCCAGAAAAAGAAAATTCAAAAAACAGAAGTTGGTGTGGTGTACCAGGTTACCAAGCTCATGGTATCAACTCCAGGCTTCCTACCTGGCAGGAAAAATTTACAGTATGGTCAGTCCCAGAGCTCCAGCTCCTCTCCCCAAAGCAAGTGAGGACCAGAGCTGCAACTGTACTTGCTAAGACATAGCCATCTCTTCCAGCCTGCCCAGGTAGCAGGGGATAGGAGCCCTTTCCACACCTGTAGGTGCCTGGTTTCACTCTGGGTAGAGTCAGTCATGGCAGAAAGGCTTTATCAGGCAACAGTTGGATTTTTGGCCTCCACGTAAAGAACTGCTGGGTCTTTGTGGGAGAAGAGTCTGGAGCACACAAAATGGGGCGTCTGCCCACGACTGGAATCCTTGTTTGAAGACTCAGATGTTAGGCCAAGGATAAAACTGGAATGAAACTAATGTTCCTGCCTGCTGTCTCCTCCAAACAGCTGCAGGCGCAGTAGGACAGCCAGGTATAAAAGCCTGAGCTGGCAGAGCCTGTCTTTGCGGATGGGGAACGCTGAACCACAAGGTGTGCTGCTCCCTGCTTCCACCCAGAGCCGGCTGGCAGGTGCCAAAGCTGCCGGGAGGAGCGGGGCAGCCCCTGCCAGCACGGAACAGAACAGCACAGCATGGAACAGAACAGCACAGCACAGGACAGAACAGCACAGCACAGAAAAACACAGCACAGAACAGCACAGAACAGAACAGAACAGCACAGAAACACAGCACAGAACAGCACAGAACAGCACAGAACAGAACAGCACAGAACAGAACAGCACAGAAAAACACAGCACAGAAACACAGCACAGAACAGAACAGCACAGAAAAACACAGCACAGAAACACAGCACAGAAAAACACAGCACAGAAATACAGCACAGAACAGCACAGGACAGAAAAACACAGCACAGAGCATCCCAGCACAGAACAGAACAGCACAGAACAGCACAGCACAGAACAGAACAGCACAGAACAGCACAGCACAGAAAAACACAGCACAGAAAAACACAGCACAGAAACACAGCAAAGAGTATCCCAGCACAGAACATCACAGAAACACAGCGCAGAACAGAACAGCACAGAAAAACACAGCACAGAAACACAGCGCAGAACAGCACAGCACAGAACAGCCTGCCACAAGCACCCATCCAGGTCAGCCTGGTCCAGCTGGGCCACAGACTGGTGTCCTCCACGGCAGTGACATCCCGCAATGTGCCAGCTGCAGCAGCAACCCTCCCCTTCTCCAAAAGCCAGAGCCAGGGAACTGCCCCCCCCCGAGACCTGAGAGCGGATCCCCGCAGGATCCTACAACCCCTCAACAGCAAACAAAGTGCCCACGGCTTGTGGAGAACCTGTGCATCAGCAGGTTAATTAAAAAGGGGAAGGTACACACAGCCAGGCACAGTTGGGAAATGGGGGGAATTCCAGAGGGGTTACAAAGCAGTGGTAGCTTTGTTTTCTCCAGGGAGAAGCAGGGAGTCTGACGCTCCTTTGTTTTTAGGCAGTTGCACTTGGTATATTATCATTACACATTAACATGTTGTTTTGATATTTTTATTCTCGTTATTAATTTTATATTACAGGAAAATATGCATTTGCTTGCTCTTTAATTGAACTGAATTGGGAATTATTTTTATTAGAAAGCAAAAAAAAAAAAAAAAAAAAAAAAAAAAAAAAAAAAAAAAAACACCAAAAAAAAAAAAGAAAAACACATTCCCCTCTATTTTTTGGCTAATTTTCAGTCTTGCAATGACTGATGTGGGCAAGACAGAAAACAGGCAGGGAGAGGAAAGGCACACAAGCTGCCTGGATGGAGGAGGTGGCTGAGCCTGGATGAAGCACAGCAAACCGCAAGTGCAGATACAACCCGCCCAGCAGGAAAAAAAATGCCTTTTTTCAGATTCATAAGTAAATGAAACATCAGAGGTGGGGGGAAAAAAATCAGTATGAAAAAAGTACAGAAAGTCTCCAAGGTTTTTCCAGTAAAATGAAAGCAGAAGACATCTTATTTGGGGAAAGAGCAAAACAATTCATACAATATAATCTTATTTTACTGCAGATCACACATTTTGTTAAAGCCACTATAGTGTGGCCTTTTTACTTTGGTATTTTAAAAATAATAATAAATGGGGGTAGTAAATTACTTTTTAAAAAAAGACAAAATGCTGCAGGATGTTGAAACAAAAACATGTTGACATTTCCTGAAGTGCAGTATTTTCTTTTGAAAATGAAATTCGGTTTTGTGGATTTTTTTCAGCTGAAGCTACTGAGAAGTACAGATGGGTACGGATGTCGGAAAACATCGTTTTCCAGCTAATTTCCCATCTGAGGAAGAGGAGGCCGGCTCCGCAGCCGAAAAGCAGTGGGTGTTAATATTGACTTTAAGGACACTTTGTTAGTACTTCTTCTTCCCGCCAAACGTCTCCAGTGAAAAACGGTCAGATCCACGTCCAAAATACTCCTGCTAAGGAAGGGGTCAGACCCCTCTTTCCTGGCACGGGAGCGCGCGGCTGCGCGGAAGGGAACGCCAACCCTTCCTGCAGCACGGCGCTGCGTGGAAGCCCCGAGAGGGGAGGCAGAGCCGGGGAGCGGCGGGACGCCAGCCCGGCCGCGGGGGCTGGCGGGGCGCCCGCGGGGCGGCGGATCCCGCCGGGAGAGCCCCGCGGCCGCGGCTCGGCGGGGGCGCGCCGCCGGGGGCGCGCAGGTACGTGCGTGTGCACACGCGGGGGGTGCGCGCGTGCTCGCGTACGTGCGGCCGCGGAGCGACGGAGGGAAGGAGGGAGGGAAGGAAGGAGGGAGGAAGGGGAAAAGCGAGCGGGGCAGGGCGGGCGCTGCGTGCGCACCCCGCGGGGCGGCAGCGCGGTTGCATCAGACGGGGCGGGCCGCGCTCCGCCCTGCCCCTCCCCCGCCCCGCGCCGCCAGGCGCCCCAAAGCAGCGAGGCAAGGTTGCCTCCAGCCGCCCGAGGAGGAAACGCTGCGGCGGAGAGGAGAAAGGGACAGAGGGGAAATAGAATTTTAAAATTTGCCCCCGCCGCGCCGGCCCGGCCCCGTCTCCAGTTCCCCGCGGGGCTGCGGCCGTGCAAGCGCCACAAGCGGCCCCCGAGGGAGGGGGCACGGGGCGGGTCCGAGCCGTGGCCGCCCTGCCCCCCTCGCTCCGGGCGGGGCGGCGGGGGATGTTCCCCCCTGTGTCTCCGGCCCCGCGCATCCCCCGGGGGTCACCGGGGGAGGAGGAGGCGGGGCGGGAGCGGCGCTCCCCCGGCGCTGTTGCGATAGCGGCGGCCGGGCCCTCGGCCGCCGCGCAGGCAGAGAAGCGGCATCGGTCGGTCGCGGTAACGAGGAGAGCAGCGACGAAAACGAAAAAAAAATTCAAAATAATAGCGGGGGGGCGGTCAGAGGGCACATCCCAACCCTACGTGACGGAGAAGCGGGATGGACCCCGCCCGCCGTCTCCCTCCCCGGCCCGGGGGCTGCAGCCCCGCCCTGCCCCCGTCCCCCGCCCGGGGGGGTTTGGCTTGCGCCGGCTACGGGGATAGGCCGGCTCGGGGAGGCGCCGCTATTTATTTTCCACCGAGATCACTTTGTTCTTGCTGGGTAAAAAAAAAAAAAAAAAGAAAGAAAGAAAAAAAAAACTATCACGGTTTTGCGCGGGGTTTTTTCTTTTTCTTTTTCTTTTTCTTTTTTTCTTTTTCTGTTTTTTTTTTAATTCTTCGCGAGTGTTTTCCACGTTTGGCGGGCTGGGTTGCGCAGCCCCGCCGGGGCGGCTGCAGTCCCTGTGCGTGGGGCAGGAGGGCGGGCACGGAGCGCGCCCGGGGCGGGCGGCAGCGTGTCCAGCGCTCCTCCGCAGCCGCGGGAGCAGGGCAGGGGCAGCTCCGCCGTACCCACTCCGGCCCCTCCGCCCGGCCCTGCCCGAGTCGGGGCCGACACTGAAGTGGGGCTGGCGGCCGAGGTCTCGTCCTCTGTCGCCGTCTCGGCACAGGCCGGCGTTCTCGGGGAGGTTTCGGAGCGAGGGCGAGCCCGGGCGCGGCCGGGATAAACAACAGGATCGCGTTGCACCGGGAAGGGGGGTGGACCCTGGCGAGCCTCGCAGGGAGCTGCGCTCCCCCTCCGCCCCCGTTCTGTGTTCTTTTACGTGTTTATTTATTCCTCGCAAGCCCCGGGGCTGAGAACGCTGCTCCCCCGCATCCCCGGGCGGAGGGGCCGCTCGCACCTTGGCGGGCGTGGCGGGCAGGGCCGGGCAGCCCCCGGCGTCCCCCGCACCGCGGGCATCCCCTCCTGCAGCCTGCGGTGCCAGCCCCTCCCCGTGCCCGGCGGCGCCCGGCCCGGCGCATCCCCGGCGGTGCCGGGGGCCGGCGGAGCGCGGCCGGTGCCTCCGCCGGCATCAGGCGGGCCCGGGGCGTGCGAGGCGCCATCTTGATAGCCACGAGCGGCCGCCCGGGCAAGATGCCCCGGGGCTCCGGGCACCGGCTTGGGCCCCGGCGGCGAGGGACGGAGGGACAAGCTCGGGAATGCCGGGGATGCGCTGGCTCTGCGATGGCGGTCCAGGAGGTGCTCTTTTGGGCTCGAGTTTGAAGCCTTAGGGGTCAGAGAACTAAGTGGAAGAAATACCTCTTCTCTCAAAAAAAAAAATCAAAAAAAAAAAAAACAACCCACCCCAAATCCCAAAAACATTTTGACACAGGAAATTCCACTCTTATACACCAAGAGGGCACATCATTCCCAACTACCATAGAGGACACTCAGAAGCATTTGTGTTGGAAAAGCCCTCTTTTGAATCCAGCTGTTAACCCAGCAGTGCTGTTCCCAAGTGCCACATCCACGTCTTTGAAATCCCTCCCGGTATGGTCACTCCACACTGCCCGGGGCGGCTCGTCCCAATGCCTGAGCACCCTTCCATGAAGAAATGGCATCGCTGCACTAAGGGAGCTGCATCCTTTACTTTCACCTCCGCCAGAGACCCGTGAAGAGAAGGATACTCAAAGGAAAACTGTTATTTCTTGTAGTCTTATTTCTTCCTGTGCCAGTCTGAGGGACGTTGAAACACACACTAATGAAGACCATATTTCTTATATATGGCAGTTTTCTTTATTGATTGCTTGATGTGAAACAATATCAATCTGGAATTTTTTTTTTCCCCACACATTACAAAAAAAAAATTAAATTGGCTCAGTCTGCAATCTTTTAAGCACAGCCATATTAATTATGAGAAAAAAAAAAAAAGAAAAAAGAGAAAAAAAAAAAAAAACCAAACTGAAAAAACCCTCTAAAAAGTCTACCAAATAGAGCATTTACAAATGCACAAAAACATGCCACTTTGGCTTTATGGGGAAAAAAATATTGTCTTCTAGATTAAAAAAAAAATCTTTTAACATAAATAAGTTAGTATAATTTCTCAGTGTCTTTACAGAGTTATGTACACAGGTACACTTCAAACTTTTTTTTTTATTTTTACATACAGGTACACAGGCAACGTAGAAATACTGTTTAAAGATGTAGTATCCCTTTTCCTCTCACACACAAACATTCGGGAAGTGGGTCAGATCAGAAAACAACAATATTCCAGATTCAGAGCAAAAGCTTTCCAGATTAGGTTAAAAAAAAAAATCAGGCAATGTAATCAAGTGGGATGATTTTACACAACTTTTTACAAGCTATCAGTTTTGGTATATGGATTTGGGGGGCTGGGAAGGCGGGAAAATTCTGCTACTACATAACGGAATCATCACAGCTCCCACCTCTTCAGTTCAATGCCATAGGAAGAAATTTCACAATAATCTGCTCTGAACAGTTACCACGATGATACAGTTAAAAAAATCTTAAAAATTAAAAAAAAAAAAAAAACGAGAAAAAACACTGTGGACCCACTTAAAGGGACAATACATCTTTAAGTAATAAAAAACCTACACTGCTTCTCTTCATAGATTTCTTGACTTGCTAGATTGTGAAAGCAAGTTCAAATCGGTCACCCTCTTCCAGTCCCTCCCCCCTCCCAACAAGTTTTATGTGCTACATAAGGTAAAAACTATATACACAGGTAGTACAATGAAGCAAATAAGGAAACACCTAATTGCACAATGCTACATCCAATGCTTTTAGAGGCAGGTCTTTTAAGAGTGCCTAAAATTTAGTGTTATTGTTTGCTTTTTGTTGCTGTTGTTTTGTTGCTGGTTTGTTTTCTTTCTTTTTCAGTGCTTGTACAGGACCTCCATCTCCCGGAGATCGGCGATATGTATTTTTTTTTTTTTCCTTTCCCACTACAACTTTACATCTTCCTCTCTTCATCGCCGCCCGCCGCACCCGACGAACGAGGACGCGCACATCCTCTGCTCTGCAACGGGAATAATTAAAAAAAAAAAAAAAAAAAAAAAAAAGAAAGAAAAAGAAGACGGGGGAAAGCGATTAGAAAACATCGCACAAGAAACGCGATCCGCGGCGCAACCGGTTCAAACCGACACCGCATCCCCGGGGCGGGCGGGCCCAGCCCGGGCGGGGCCCCCGCCGCCCCCCCGCCCCGGGCCGTGCTCCCCGCTCCGCTGCAGCGGCCGCGGCCCCTCCATCCCTCGGCGGGGACTGCGGGGGGACCCCTCCCGTGCCCCCACCCCCAAAAGCGGGCGGGAGTAGCGGCATTCGCATGGCCGCGCTCGGCCACGGCTCACCCCAGCGGGACTAATTTGTTGCAACTTCTGCTTTACAGCTTAATCTCTCTCTCTCTCTCTCTCTCTGCACAATCGCAAATCGTTTTATTGTAAACCTCGCTCCTAACCTCGGCTCCCAAACCGCCGGCGCAATTTTTACCAGCTCTCCCCGCCCCAGCCCTCGCCTTAAAACAAAACAACAGAAAGGGGGTAGGGGAGAAGGAAAAAAAAAAAAAGGCAAAAAAGGAAGGAAAAAAAAAAAAAGCTGCACAACCCAGCCTCCCATTAACCCGCTCCCTTCCCCCTGCCAGCCTCTAAAACCAAACCAAAACAACAGAAACCAAAAAAAAAAAAAAAAAATGAAAAGGGGGAGGGGGGAACAACCCCAAACCAAACAAAAACAAAACAACCTTGCATTGCTCGGATTTTGAGAAAGTGCCCGGATTCCCCTTAAACCCAACTTCTTGACTTATTTCTCCCGCAGTGCGAGGTGGCCGCGACACGCCACGGCAAGGCTGACACTGGGGGTGAAAAAGCCCCGGGGGCGGGGGACACGGGAAGCCCCCCCAGATCCGCTGGCATCTGACATGATGCACCAGCCGCGCTTCCAACTCCGTCCCTGCACCCGCACGGTCCTCGGGAAAGGGCCCTCCCTGCCCTCGGTGGCCATCCCGCAGGAAGGCAGGGTCAGTCCCACCGCAGCCCCTGCCCCAGCCCCCTGACGCTACCGAGCGCAGGCTTCGCTCCTTGTTTTGTTCTTTTCAAGCCCTGCGCCTCCCACTCCCCACCCTCCAACACACACCCATTGCCGAGCGCTCGGGGAAAGCCACCCTTCCTCGGAGAAAACACCCCTCGGCGAGCCCACAGGGGCTCGAAGCCCCCTCCCCAGCCCCTCAGAGATGCGGGACAGACACTCGGTCACCTCTTCTTTCCCTTAATTGCGTCCTAATGCCAGACCCTAAAGGGAACTGACCTAAACGCTTTACGTTTGATGTCTTCCCGGGCTTGATTTCTTGGGTGTTTGCTCCACTGAACTGGCACTGGGGGAGTCTTCTGAAACCTCTTCTTCTGTTGTGTTGGCTCTTTTATTTTGAGGAGAGGAATCTAGGAGGGGAAAATTAAAAACAAGGGGGAGGAAAGGTATTAAAATATTTTCCTTCCAGATGTTTGCTCGGCATCCAGGGGGGTAGACGGAACCGAGGGGGAATATTCCCAGATCCCCATGTCAGGTATCGGCTGCGTGAAGCGAGCAGGGGGTGGGGAAATGGGCTTCTCCCTAGGCAGGAGACCCAAGTTTCTTCTTTCCAGCTAAAATCCATGTTCGTTTTTGGCTGAGCGCTGTGAACCTCCTCCCACCTGGGCAGGAGCCCGGCTCCCCGCAGTGGGGCGGCGAGGGGTCGGGGGATCTGACCCGCGTCTAAGGGCTCTTCCTTACAAATCATCTACCGGCTCCCACTCCAGGCGGGACCCCCGGGACTGCAAACACTACCCGGGCTTTTTTAGGGGGAAAGGGGCGGGAGGGGTGGCACGCCGAGCCGGTGCCACGCGTGGCAGGGGCGGAGGGGCCGGAGCGCCGGCGCTGACACGAGTGGGACGCGGGGCAGAGCCGTGGGGTACGTTACCATCGGCCGCGGGTCTTTTCCTCTGGGCAGTGCACTGCTCTGCTAAGTCCGTCTGATTTTCTGAAACATCAGTCTTTTGAGCTACACAGTGAGTGTCCTCTGAGATTCCCTGAGAACCGACAAAAACCACGGTTTGGCAATTCCCGTTTACATCCACGCTCTGGCGGGCGGCGGACTTGCAGACGGCTTTCCGTAGCCGGGGGGGTCTGAAGTAGAAGTCGGGCGAGCTCCCCTTCTCCACGGCTTGCCACTCGTACCTGCCTTCCAGCGGCCTGTGATTCTGGAAATCGAAATTCCACTTCCTCTGGTACGCCTCCTCCATCTCCTGCAGGTGTTTTTTAAACTCCCTGTTGAGCTCTTCGTGGTTCACCGGCCCGAAGAGGTTCCGGCACGCTGACGGCTTCGGGTACTCCGACTGCCTGGCCTCCATGCGCTCCAAGGTAGGGCTCCCATTAGAAATGCGGACGTTTGACATCTCCCCGCACGCTGTGGCTCCAGGCGGAGGTTGTTGTGCTCGCTGCTCTCTCTCCGCGGCCTCCGCCGCCCTTTATTTCCCGGCGCCCGGCGGCTCCGCCCGGCGGCTCCGCTCCGCGCTGCCCCGCGCTGCGGCCCCGCCTCGGCTCCGCTCGCCCTCGGCCCGCGGAGAAGGGGCGAGGAGGCGCCCTTGCATAAGCGCCGGCCCGGGGATGAGCCCCGAGAGCCGCCGCTGCCGCCGCCGGGGAGCCCCGGGCGGGTGAGGAGCGGAGCGCGGCGCTGCCCCCGCGGTGCCGGTCCGCCGCCGGTGGCGATGCCGATGGCGCCGGTGCCGATGATGCCCCTGCCGATCGCACCGCCGCCGCGTAGTAAAAGCGAGACGGAAAAAAACAAGGCGAGACGAGCCCTTTTCTCGGTTGCCCAATATGGCGATTGAAGGGAGGCTGACGAAGAAGAAAATGATTGACAGCACGAGTCTATTTAAACAGCCCAGCCGCGCTATTGGTACAGCACCCGGCGCCGCCCCGTCCGCCCGGCCCTGCCCCGCCGCCGCCGCCGGCTCTAAAGGTGGGACGGGGCGAGCTGGGAGCTAAGGGAAAAACGAGAGTGGGACGGTATTCCCGAGTCTGTTTTTTCTTATTCCTCTGTAAAGCCCGCAAAGCCCGGCGGGGTTTGTGCCACTCCACAAAAACACGCATCCCCATCCCGCTGCTGGCCCGAGCGCCTGAGGAATGGTGACGGCTGGTTTTGAGCCAGGGCTGTGACAGGAGCGTGTCACCGCTCTGCTTCGCCTGGGTTGGGCTCTGGCGACACGTCCCCGACGAGGTCCGGGGCTGGGGACAAGCTCGGGCTAGTGGGCAGGCTGGCCACCATGCCGCGGGGACCAGCACCCTGTCCCGCAGCGCCTGCGGAGATGGCTGGTGGCTCCTAGTGCCGAGACGATCGTCTCCTGCCCTCTCGGCAGAGAAAGGACTAGGTTAAGAAATATCTCTAAAATAACCTCTGCCGGGATTTCAGATGTCAGCTACGCGGGGAAAGAAAAGAAAAATAGCATTGGGGCTTGTCCTGTTTGTGTGCTCAAAAGATTAGATGAGCAAAGAGTCACAGCCAGGGATTTTCTAAGCAACTTCCTCGCATAGTCAGAGCAGGTGTGGTGGACATGAGAGCAATTGTGCATTCCTCTCTGGTCCCCTTTTCTCCAGCCCTTTCCACAGCCATCTTCACTCACCAGGCAGGGCAGCCCCCCAATGTGTTGTGTGACACCGTGAGTTCTCTCAGGCACTAAAGGTTATGACATTTCCAGGTGCCCAGATCTGGTGTCTGAATCTTTGGAGGGCACTGAAGGCTCTTCACACCAATCCATCTGGGCAGGTCTCCTTTGCGAGCAGAGCAACCCTGCCCAAACTTCACGGTGGGAGGGTGAGGAGGATACACAAGTAGCAAGCTATCTCAACAAGACAGGGTCCATATAATTGGGTTTACCTGGCTGAGATGAGAGTCAGCAGGTTTGGCCTCGAAGACATGGAGATTTTACACACTGGAGAGAGGACACAACCTTCGCACAGTGCTCAAGCCCAGGCCACCACTTTGCTGGCCATCATCAAACTCAAGGCCTCCAGCTTCTGCTCACACCACTCAGCAGAGTAATCTCAGCATCATCAGACCCAAGTTCAAAAAAAATTTATGTATACAGGCAAAAAACCCCAAAAACAAAACAAATAAGATTAGTTAAAAAAACACACGGTTGAAATACATTATTAGCCACATTATTTTTATTTATATGCTGGGGGTTTTAGTACTTGGAAGTTGTTTTTCAACTGCTCTCACAAACTACAAGTTTCAGCAATTCACTTGCAGAAAACTAAAGCTGATATTCACATGTCTGCAGACCTGAGATGTTTTTTTTGAAGTTGCAAGCCCATGATAAAACTCCATCAGCTGGAAAAAGTGGGCCTTCATTTGCGGTATTTTCAGGATTTCATCTTCCTTTCTCTAGGCTTTCCTCTCTTTGACTTCCATTGCCACCAGCAAGGAAGCTCCATTTCAAGCTTCATTTTCTCTGTCAGGTGGAGGGACACTGAACTTGTTTTGTTGATCCACAGGAGGAAGTTGTAACTAAGTGATCTGCAAAAAGTGTCTGAGGATGCCCAGGGCCCATCCTGCTGATGGGGGTTTCCCTGCTGGTAGCCTGCTGTGTCCCACCCCAGACTCCTTAGGTGAGGAGTTCCCATTCTCTGCTCTCTGGGAGTCTCTGCTTGTCTCCCTAATCCACAAGGGAAAGGCAGCCCTCTTGTCTGTAGGATTATGACAGTTGCACCAGAGTATAAACACAAACTAGGAAAAAGAAAAAAAATTATGAGGAGTGTGGGTTTCCAAATGCTGGAAAAGACTCCGTACCCCACGAGTAAAGCAGCAGCAACATGACGGCAGTACAACAGAGAGCACTGATTTATCTGAAGCCTTCGGAAAAGAAAAAAAAAAAAAACAAGTTACTGTAGGACAAGAACCTTCTGGGGTTTTTTTGTTGTTGTTCTGTTTATACTTCCCTTAGTACAAGGGCCTGAGACTGAGTCCCTGGATGCTGTACAAGTATATTGAGCACAAATAATTAAATCCAAAGGGGAGGAGGAGAGGGGGGTGGGGGAGGAGAAGAGGGGCGCGAATAATTTAAGACGCTGATAGAAGCAACGGAGAAGATGAAAGAGGAGTGCTCTGCCCCTCTGTTTATCCCTCTATCCCTTCTCCTGTATCACCCTGCCCCGCTCTCAGAGGGACTGGGGAGAGCGAAAGGGGAGGGCTGTACCCCCGGAGCCGCGGTAGCTGCGCGTCTTTCCCGGGGCAGCACAGCCCCCATCCCGCGCCGCCGGAAACGTTGGGGTCGCGCTGGGACAAATCATCAGGAAAGGGGGTAAAATTAAGGAGAAAAATTAAAAATTAAAAAAAAAAAAAAATCAGAGTGTCTCCCCCGGGGTGGGAGCATCCGCATCCCCGGAGCATCCACGGGATCGGGGTTGGTCTCCGCCGCTCTTTCGGCTCTCTCGGCTTGTCCCCCCTCCTCTTCCCTGCCATCTCCGCAATCCACCTTAAATCGCTGCGGCTGCGGAGAGGGGAAGAAAAAAAAAAAAAAGAAAAAAAAAAAAAGGAGAAAAAAAAAAAAGAAGGCTGTGTCTGCACGACCTTGCCATGATCTAAAGTGTTTTGTTTACAGTCAGGCACCCCCGATGGCTGCAGCAAATCGGGACAGAGGCAGGCGCCCGCCCGTAGTAGCAGCGAAGCGTGGAAAAAAAAAAAATACAGGAAAAAAAATATACTCGAAAGTCGCGGAGTGGAGCTGTGGAAAGATCAGAGCGCCATCGTCTTGCAAAAGAGGGGCACAGCAGTGGGGCTGCGGGGGAGGCGGTGCGGCGTGGGGACGGGGCCGGGGCTGAGCCGCCCCCGCAGAGCTCCAGCCTCCCACAGCGGCTCTGCCCCGCTCCGGGGCCGCTCCGGCTGGAGATGCGGCCAGTCAAAGATCGGAGCAGAGGATTGGAGAAAGGAAGGAAAACAAACAACAACACCAAAGCCCAAACAAAACTCGGAGGAGTGAAAGCGGGAAGGAGGGAGGAGTGTTTGTAGGGAGGTCTGGGCGACGAATGTCCTGGCTCCTCTAACAGGCTCCGGACGCCCTGTCCCCTCTCTTCCCACTACCCCTCTCCTCGCTCTTGTTTGGGCTTTTCCACTGGCAGAGCTGCTCGCTGTTTTTCTTTCCTCCAGAATCGCTTAGGCAAGCTTCCCGTGTCCTTTTTGGCCACCCTCCTTCCCCAGCACTTTATAAGGCTGCCCAGTGAACCAGCAAAGCCCATCCGAACCGCACACACAAAGCATCTGGCTTGCTCGGGATTTTATATATTCCCTTGCAAACAGGGGGGAATTGGGAATCCTACCTGAGCTCCTCCACCAGGATGTGTCCTCCAGAGTCGAGGATGAAGAAAGCAGGGAGAAGGCATGACCTGTCTGGAGGTTTGAGGTTTGTTCCTGACCCATCTCAGCTGTTACTGAGCCAGTGCTGCTTCCCCACCTCTCCAGGTTTTCAGGCCAAGTGCTGATTTCTTCAAGAGATGTGGGGCGAGCCTTCCATGAGATTTGGGGGGCAGGCCCCAAATATTCACCATACAATATCCACTTAACAGGAGCCCTTCCCTTCTAGGCAGGTTTGGGGCCCGGTGAGGTTCAGCAGCAGAGACTGTCAGGAAGGAAAGAGCCACTTCAGTCCAAGGCTCTGGGACATGATCCAGCAGTGCCCAGGAGCAGAGCCCTGCCTAGGGGGGCAAGAAGATGCTACCCTCCTGTGCAAGTGGCATTTGAGACCTTTTGCTCATTTGCTGTAAACTCTAGAGGGAGCCTAAGGACAGAGATCAGCGCCAGGACTTGGCCTTACTGCTGGCAGCGTCCCCAGTGCCCGCCCGGGCTGTCCCTGGGCTGTCCCGCTCCCGTCCCCGCTGCCGGCGCTGCTGCGGGCTCTGCTCCCGCTCCCCTCTCGGCAGCCGCGGCCAGGGGTCCCAGGGGTCCCAGGGGTCCCAGGGGTCCCAGGGGTGCCCAGGGGTCCCGGCCCTGCCAGCACCTGCAGCAGCCTGGGGTGGGCTCAGGTACCAGCACCAGCCCAGGGCATTTTGAGTCCTTGTGGGAGTGCTGGCTGTAGGTACAGCTTGGGAGTGTCCTCAATGGGATTTGGGGTGTCCTTAAGGGGATTTGAGGGTGTCCTTAATGGGATTTGTTTTAAAAGGCAGGTGCTGTGTCAGACATGCCTCTTCTGTGCTATAACACAGCACAGAAGGGCAGGTTACACAGTTATGTCTGCAGAAGATACAGGTTAAATTACTAGCACTGAAAGTACTCATTCCAAAGAGAGAACTCTCTGCTGCTCTCTGCTTGTCACCAGCTTCCCTTGACTTGCTAAAGGACCAGTCCTTCCAAAATACCCTGATTTTGTCTCAAGGAAGACTCTTCTGGTCTGGCTCCGACCATTTTATTTTTGTTTTTCATTTTGTTTGACATGCAAAATAGGAGCAAGCTTGAACTGCCCCTGAAGCACAGGTGAAGCCTGGAGTGTCCTGCAGCCTGCAGTGATGGATGCACTTTACTGGGTAACCAACTTCTCCTTTTTCAAACCAGGAACAAGAAAGAGGATGTTAATATACAGTCCCTAAAAATAAATACACACGCTTGCACGTGATTATGTTGAGTTATCCCAGCAAACACTACTGTTGTAGAGGTGAGGCCTAAATCAGTAAGTTGATTGCTTGCCATGAAGTGACCTAATTTTTCTGAAGAAAACACACCATATGAAAAAAAGTCTAACTCCTGGTCTGTAAGATTTCTCATTTAATACATCACATAACCCATGCCACTTTGTTAGAATAGCAAATTTTTAACATTAGAGTCTTAACTAGAGGCTTCTTATGGCAGCTAAAGTTCCTTTCCCTTTCTGTGTTCCTCCCTCCCCTTCCCCTTCTCCTTCCCTTTCCTTCTCCCTCTCCCCCTCTCCCTCTCCCTTTTCAGGGTGTGGAGAGGATTAACCTGCTCCGTGTTTATAAAGTTCTGAGTACCAAAAGCCCAAAGCAAGAGCTGAGCACCAACAATAACCAGGAGCTATTATTGTCACTATGAGATTAAAGTTTCCCAGCCCCCTGCTCCGCCACCTATGCCTTTAAGAAAGTTTCCCAACAGAAGAATTATGTGCAGTGGAAATGAGTTGTCCTGTTTTTCTACAAAGCCTGAAGTGAACCTTTCTGGGAAGGGAATGATATTTTGTAGCAATGTTTTCTCAAGTACAATTCTTTAGGTTCCCGAGTGATGACACATTGTACAGCAATGCTCTTGGCACAAGGCGTTCATCTGTGAGAAGCGATGCTGGCCCCATTTCTTACAGCCATTCATTAAATAAAAACACCCTGTGTCATGTGTTCTGTTCCTCTGAAATGTTTAACGTTTTTAGTGCCTGAAATTATATGGTGCCTGGATAATTTTTTTTCCCCAGAACACAGCACTAACCTCTAAGTCAGTTACTGAACCTTGTTGGAAGAGCTTGTTATTTTTCGTTAGTGTTGTGTTTTGTCTTCCTTTGGTAGGATCCCAGCTTCATGCAACAGGCTTTTTCAGAAATACAGAACTATGTAAATGTGATGCTTACAGCTGACCACAAAGAGGCCGCTCACCAAAAAAATACCCCGACATGAAAACATCTGCATATGTTAGAATTTTAGGCATTTTGGGTGCTGTTTACATGAGAATCTAGCCCAGTTCTCTTTTTTACTTTTATTTTTCTTTATTTTTTCTTCTTTTTCTTGTTTTTCCTTCTTTTTTACTTTTGTCTTTCTTTTTCTTCCCCCCCCCCCCTTTTTTTTTTTTTTTCTTTCCCCAATGGGCTGTATTAATTGCCTTAGGATCAAGAGGTCTACAAACATCTTCCTTATATAAACAGAGGAACTGGTCTGGCTACTTTCTAAACCCTTTAAGGAAGATGACCCATCTCACATACCAAAATGATGGCATTAAGAAACAGATTACTATCAGGGCTTGGGATCTGAGTTCTGGTTCTGGCTTCCCTTGGCCATGTCATGCACATTGCTGCAACTCTTGGCACCTCCATTTCTTCCCTCACCCTTTTCCTAATCTGTTTAGACTTTTAGCTGTTGGAAAACACTCTGTTTGTACAGTACCACATCTTGTTTGTGTTAACCAACCTAGCAAGGCAATTTTTCGGCTCCAGGATGCAAAAGCCAGGGCATTAACCTACAGTAATGGGATGTTATTACAGAGGAAGATGGAAAGTGGATTCTGCGAGCATCCGGCAGTGGGAAAATTGTTATGAGGTAGGTGACAGGCATTTCAGAGAATCATAGAATCACAAAATGGCTTGGATTGGAAGGGACCTTAAAGATCATCCAGTTTTCCACCCTCCTGCTTTGGGCAGGGCCACCTTCCACTATCCCAGGTCACTCAGAGCCCCGTGCAACCTGGCCTTGGGCACTTCCAGGGATCCAGGGGCAGCCACAGCTTTTCTGGGCACCCTTTGCCAGGGCTCACCATCCTCACAGGGAAGAATTTCTTCCTAATACCCAATCTAAACTTGCTCTCTGTCAGAGTGAAGCCATTGCCCCTTGTCCTGTGACTCCAGGCCCTTGTAAAAAGAAGTGGTTCACCACCATCCTTCCAGCTGTGCCCACCAGGATGGTCCTGCCAGGGCAAGAGTCTCCTGAGCCAGGTTACCACGGGGCTGCATCAGTGCTCCTGACCCTTTTCATAACTGACCTAAACCAGCCAAGCCTAAAAAAGTAGAGCAAGCTGGCAAGTCAAAAAGCAAACACTACTTCACTGAAGCCAGTCTATTGCAAAATGCACTGTGGCCATGATTTCAGTGGCTTATGAGAAAGATGGAAAAAGAGAGGCCTTTTATTTACCAGCACTTATTCTGGGTTTCCCTCATAAGGAGTTAAATGTTTCTCTGAGCAGAAGCCTAATCTGCTGTGATTTTGACTCTCACAAGCTGCTTGGTTTGTTCTGGCTGCCAGCAGCTAAATTGGGATATCTATTCAAAGAGGAGTACCTGAAAGCATCACTTTAAAGGATTTGTCACCTTGTTATCTCTAGTTTGAAAGGCTTTTTGAGAACAACATCCACTCAGGATGTTTGCAAAGGACGAAGTTATCATTGCAAATATCGCGGTTTATGTTTAATAACTGACTTCAATGACAGCAACAAAACATAGCTAATACTATGAGACGCCCTGGCAATCCTCCTTTCCTTTTGTTGCCCCCCACCCCAAGCCTGCAAAAGACAGGTGAGAAATCAAAAAAGCAGCAAAAGCTATGGTCTTACTCAACAATTGTTCCTTAGATCTCTGTAACAATGTCCTTACAGAAATTCTTCTATTCTTGGTGGTTTCCAGCACTCTCAAGCCATGGTCAACCTCTCAGAACTCCTTTGCCCTTCAAAACCAGTGAATAGTGCCAAAAAATTGACCCAAGCCCTCATTTGTCCCTGTGGTTGTCTTTTTGAGCCTACAGCACCCTGTTGTTTCAAGGGGGGCTGAAGAACCTGAGTGCAGCCAGAGCTTCCCAGGCCAGTAGGGAGCCTTTTCTTGCAAGCCTTCAGAGCAAACTGTGAGGCCTTGCTAGACCTTGCCTTGGGTTTGCCTTGCTCTGGTGTGGTTGGTTTGCTCAGCCCCAGAGTTAGAAACAAAAATCCCAACTCTCAGCACACAGAAGAGCCCGGTCAGCCACCCAACAGGCCACATAAAGCCTGCTGAGAAGCCAGGGCCAGCCCCTCCAAGGCTTTCAGGTGTGTTAGCACCTTTGAAAACCTGTCTGTAATGCCCTAGAGGGTGATTGGCAAGAAGCCTTCTCAGAGTGCCTGGTGGAAAGGAGGAGGTTGGGATGGCTCTGAGGGTGCAAAGTTGCTTCAGGGATTTCATAATGCTGGGTGTTCAAAAAAAATAATATGTTGGGGTTCTTTATCATTTCTTCTGCTCTTTTGAGGCTCCCTCCTTACCACAGGAACCAGAAGCTCATTCTGCTGTGAAGGAAAGATTCAAGGATTGTGGCAGCAGCATGGCTTTCAGGACCATGAGATTTAAGACAAAAGCTAATTGTTCACACCAGGAGCTGAGGTACACTTTGGCTGCACAAGAGAGAAATAGACTTCAGCTCTGGACATACGATCTGGAGAAGTATCTGGGAAGACTTTCCAAAGGTTCAAAGGTGAGGTTAGGTTCAAAGCTAGTGAAGTCCTGTTTTCAAGAGTGATTTTAGCACTAGGGCACCTTGACTTCATTACAGTCATGCAGACCTCCAAGGTAACATTCTCAAAAATAGTTACCTCAATATCATGTAACTACATCGTTTTGCTGCCTGTGAAAAATGTTTCTATTTAATTGAAGTGATTGTAAGTTGGTCCTACCACTTCTGTGAATGTTCCTAACAATGTTTTAAAATAGCCATTTGTTTCTTCTTACAAATTGCAGATTTTTTGTAAGGGTGATTTAGTGGAATCTCTTGGTGAGAACAGAAGCATCTTCTACAGCTTTCTTGTCTCCCTGCTAATTCTTGGTAGATAAAGCTAATGATAATGCTGATACACTGTTTTCCTTTTGTACATTCAGATATAGGGCACCTGGGGCTAGTTACTTCTGAGCAATTTTACAGAATTTGTATTAATTAATAAGTAATTTGATTATTTTTGTCTGTGACCTCTCCCCAGCGATAACAGCCCATCTTTCAGAAAGTCAGGTACGAGGCTTTCTTTTCCCCAGCAAGTACTCAAGTCTAGGCCTGGCAAAGGGCCAGAGCACACAGGGACAATGTTCCACAGTAACATTTTGTACCTCATTAAAAAAAAAAAATAATAACAACAACAGCCGACTCGCACATGAAATAAAAGTCTTTCTTTTCCTCCTCTCTTTGTTTTACCAACATTCATTTGTTCATCATACTTCCTGTAAAAATGCCTGCACACATACACACTCACACTGATTTTTCTGCTGAAGAAATGACGTGTTAAGATGTCTTGTATTATTTTTATGAATTTAGTTTGGCTTACATCAAGCTACTGTGAAAGATCCCCCATCTCAAGGTCTCTATGGCAAGGGATTTCTGGGTGACTGATGGTTTGGATTACTTCAGTTTGGGGGTGCTTCTCTTTAAAAAATCCACAGAAGCCTATTGCTTCTATGTTCTCTCATACTGAGTACCTTAAAGCCAAGAGACTGCTAAGTCACTCTGGAAAATGCTGGCCTGGAAGACTTCACCCATCTGTGCAAATACACCACAATCCAATTAAACTGGCAGACTTTGCAATTATTTGCAGATTTCCACAATCTGGCAGCAGCAATCAGATACAGCCCATGTTGCATAAGTGAGTTGTCGCAAGCCCGTGTGCCCCACGGCCTGAGAGAGCTCCCCAAAATCCTGGAGGAGGAGGAGTGGGCAGTGTGGGGTGTCCTGCAGGTGGGCACACGCCAAAGGCATGGGCTTCAGTGCCAAAAGCACCCCCTAGCTGAGCCCCTGGCCCCAGAAGGGCAAGGTTAAACATTACAATTTGCTGCACCATCCCCTCCACAACTACAGTGTCACAAAGCCAATTTAAGAGGTTTCCATCCTTTGCCGCTTATTCTTACATCAACTTTAAGAAAGGCCTTAAAATGAAACTGAAATGTAAGAAAAGAAATTAACAAAAACGAAAGGGCTGTGCGAGGGACATAATCCAGATGATTTTGCAGCAACAGAATCAATACAAACTGTTGCACTTTCACCACTGAGGAAAAGGGAGGTCAAAAAGTGGCCTATTCTGAGGAAGGAAAGAAGATGCTAAACTCAGTAGTAACCACAGGACTACTTCCCCAACCTGTGTCAGCGCAGAGCTAATGTTTGTGCTAGCAGAGGGAATGAGGGTTGGAGAAGGGGGAAGGTGAGCTGAATGATTTCTGTGGCAGTGCCCCATCAGAGTGTTTGTAGGGGATGGGATTCCCTCTGCCAGACAGATTAAAATACTCAAAGGCTCAAAAGTACTTTTAGTACTTTGAGCACTCAGAAATACTTTCCATTCAAAGAAGCAGTGTGTTTGTCCCTAACAGCTGATTTGAAACTAACCACATTAGTCCAAGCTTCAGGCTAACTTCTTAAAATCTAGGCCTAGACTCTTGTAAAAAGCCCACCAAAACAAAACTGCTTCAAAGTCACTTTTTTCCTGCCATCACCATTTCCAGCTGCACGTTTTCACCCTGGTTTCACCTCTCCCTCAGCTGAGTGGATGCTCCTCTTGGGCAAGGTTTTAGCTAGGCCTGGGAAGCTCCTCAGGTTAAATTAGTAATAAAGGGTGGGACTTTGTTAATATTCAGTGTAGCTCCCAGATCTGGTTCACAGCACAACTCCACCAACAGTAGTGTTGGCAGAACCCCCAGGTCAGTAGATGGTAGGCACTGAATCTTGGCCCCAGGTGCTCAGGCATGGAGGGAATTCCCAGTCCTCAGCTGGTATTTCCATGCAGCATGAGAGGGAGATCCCCCAAAGGAAATGAGATGTTTTTACAAGCTGTGAGGTCGCTGGATCCCAGTGCCCCCACAACGTGAGCGGACATTTGAGGAGCTGAAGCAGCACTTTGAGCAAGGATCCAAGTAGGTGAGTAGTAGGAAAGGCTGAGGTGGGAAGCTCTGGCCTGAAACCTGCTGCTCTCAAGACCTGCTCTAGGCACCACCAATGGCTGCTGCAGGCTCTTCTGGAAACCATGGAACAGCAATGAATACTCAGCTCTGCACAAGCCCCAAAACCCACAGGAGGAAGGGATGAGGGAAGTGAAATCTCTTTAAACTGTGGAACCCAGCCTGTGGGGAGACCCATCTCAGTTGGGTGAGTCTGCACCATTTCAGCAGCCTTTCCTCTCAAGATCTGCAGCCATGAAGATGCTCAAACTCTTTCTTTCCAGAAATGAGGAATCAATCCCTTCAAATCACGGCTGTGTCCTCTCCCACAGCACAGAGCTCATCCAGCAGCTCCCATTTCAGATCCCACCTGCATCCCAACCAACAAGCTCTCCCAGGTCATCCAGCCTAGGGCTTCCTGCTTGTCTTTTGGGGTTGTTTCAAGTTCAGAGCCTAAAACACAGGCCTTTTTTTTAAATCAATATATATGTTGTTAATTCTCTCTATTTCTTTTGTTCTGATATTTATTGATGTCATGCAAAATGAAAATATTTCACTAGAAGAGAGCTAACAGGCCCTAAGATAAGCAGTTCAATAGTCTTCTCTGAACATCCATTAAAAATGGATTCAAGTAGCATGATGGTATAGCCATGTGTTGTAGGCACCTTCATAGAAATAAGGGAGAAAATGGATGAAAAAGCAGCAAAGCTAAAAGAAATAGTTCCAGAGCATCATTCTCTACTTGGATAACACAGCTCAGACTTTTAATCTTAAGGCTGGGATTTGTCTCCATTATTGCTGATACATCCCCCTTTCTCCTTATTCCAATAGAGTATCTTCTTGCCAGCTCCTGCATCACTTTCTGGGAAACTGAACTCTTCTGGCAAGCAGATCTCTCTAGTTTGTCAGCTTTCAAGTCCATGGAGGTCAAATAGCATTGCTCATCCTTTCTGGGGCAGTTTGCAGTGGTCTATGAAAATCCCAGCTATCACAGAGCACAGGGTCCGAGTCACCTCATTTTAGCTGCAGGAAATGGGATTCCTCCTCTGAACCACTCATTTTCCCACCTGATGGAGCACCATGAGAAGACAAGTCATCCCTCTTCTCTGGGACACCAGCTGGGATAGGTGAATCACCCTCTGGATGTGCCTGTGTCTGTCGGTGGGCTTTGGAGGGTACCTGCGCGTTGAGTTCAGACTGGATGTGAGCTTCTAGTCAGCCCGATTGAAACGAGTCTTGCCCATAGTGCTGGCATCTCCCCGAGGTTTCCATTTGCAGCAGCACTGTAACAGATGCTGAGAATACATTAAATGTTTTCCTAATGTCACATTCCCATGTCTGCAATCATGGTAATTGCCTCAGTGGAGTTTTGCAATTGCAAACGAGCAGGAAGCCATCTGCAAAGGAATCTGTCTATTAAGATGTGGCCCCTACTCTGGAAGTGCTTGAAAAGCCCCAGCACATTTCTTGGGCTTAAGATAGAAAATTAAGGAAAAAAAAATTAAAATTAAAAAAAAAAAGTCAGACTCCTGCAGCAGTATGGAAAGTATCCAGAATATACTCCAGTGATCCAAGGAATAGACTGACTTTTGCTTTGGGACTGTGCTAATTAAATACTGCTAACTACATCTGAATAGAATTAAGTCTAATTTAAGGCCCTTTCTGAGCTCCGGGGCAATGTAGGCTTGTCCTAAAAAAAGAAATTACCGACTGCTGACAACAGGTGTCAGCAACAGGAGCGGCTGAAGCAGGGCTGAATGTGAATTAGCTGCAAGCGTAGACAAGGACAAGCTAAGTTCAGCAGCATTGCTGCAGCCACGATGAGACCTGGCTGGAAGCAGGGATAAACCTGGGGAGCAGAGCAGGTATGAACCCGAGCAGTCAAGGGTGCAGCTGCTCTCATCAGTGTGTGCAGATTATCAGGGCAGATCTAATTTTCCGTGGCATAGATAAGGTTTGTTTTAGCACCACACATGCCAAAAGCACCTTGGGTTCCCATAGGAATTCTTGGGTGGCAGCCAAGGGGAGTGTTTTGCAACGAGTACTGCTCCCTTCCTCTTACTTCTCCCCCCTGCCATGCAGTCCACAGGAGTTCCCCCAAGGAGGGATCAGGTGTTTTACTTCTCTTTTCCATGTGTATCCATATTAAGTCAAGCAGGAAAGGTGCTACAAAGGCCTTGGACAAACCAGAGCACTACTGGCCCCACCAGTCCTTTGCTGGCAGCTCTTCCACTGCCATTTCCTGCTGGCTCCTCCACTGTTTTTCTCATCATGTTTCTTTAGCAACATCCCATGTCTCTTCTTCTCCCCCCTTGCTCTTTTGCTTTTGAATATACATTTATGATGGGGGATTTTTCCATGCCCTTTCTCTGTAATTTATCCCATATGTGTATATGACTCTTCCCATAAAAAGCTTTTGCCCAAGTCTGTCTTTGGTTTTCATGTTTTGGCTTTATTTTTAATAATTTTTGCTGTCATGCTCTTTTTCTCCACTGCTTTCAAACCCAGGCCTGTTTAACCCTTCCGGCCTTCCTGACCTCCACAAGCACAAACATCAGTTCTCTCTCCATATACTGTCATTCCCTCTCCATCAAGGAAGCAAGAAAAACAGGTTTGTGGTTGGTATTTGTTAACAGAACAAAACCAGCAGGTTAAAATTCCTCTGGGCTTGTTTTTGGTTTGGTAAAAAGAAGGGGTAAGGGCAGGACTGAGAGCTGAGGACACACACCCAGGCTCCCACCTGAGCTGAGTGGGACACCTGCTCCTCCACAGGCATGGGGAGGGGAAAGGCAGCAAATGCAGACTCAGTGAAAGGAAGGGCAGTTTCATCCATTTCAAAGGAGTCACACCCACCCAAATTAACACCCCTGTTTTAATTTACCTTCGTACCTCCTGTTAGAGTAATTTATCTTCCAAGTCACATTACAAAATGAGAGCTTTGCCAGGGGTTAAGGGTGTTGGACCAAGCTCACAGGCTTTCTCTACTTGTAAGTATTCAGCACTTTCACATAGGTTAGATTTCCTGCAAAGGAAGAATAGACAGTTTCTGTTCCTGATTTGTGACAAGGCTGTATAGGATCCACACTTATGCCCAGAATAAGAGCCTTTAACACTGTCTCAAGAAAAACAATTGTGCATATGCCCAGCTTTCCGCTGTAGCAAAGTAGTCTTACTGTGTTAGAAGGATGCATGGGCTTAACACTGCTTTCAGAAAGCTTAAAAAAACAAATGAGAATTGTTGACAGTGGGCAGGAGCTGGGACAGTCATTGGTGTCATTGTAGAACAACTGCAGCAATCTTTTGGACATCCCACCTCAGGAAGGCTTAACTACTGGACCTCTTCCATCTCCACCTTTAGGAGCTGGGGGTGTCTGAGTAAGGAGCATTAGAAAGATTCTCTGAGGGAACTAGGCTGTTGCTACAGGGCCACTAGATTCTCTCTTCCAATAGAATATGCCAGGATATGCAGATGAAAAGCCCTCATTTAGAAAGGATGAGTCTGAACTCATTTGAGTCTGAACTCATGCAAATTGACCAGATATGTTTGTTGACTATAAATCTAATAGCAGAAAACTTTTCTAAGGGAAGATGAGCCACTTGGACCTGAGAGATCACCTTCCATGCCATATTTTACTCTATGTTGTTGCTTTTTTGCTGGTTTTGTTGTTTGGGGTTTTTTTTGTTTTAAAAAAACAAACAACAACAACAGCAAACAGCACCTCAAATAAATTTATCAGAGGGAATTCCACTGGAAACATTCCCTTTGGAAACTGGGATAATACACCTGATGGAAAAAAACTGCTCACCCTTGTTTATTGTGACCTGTCCCCTTGACAGCTCTTTGCTTTGTCCTACAAGAGACAGTGGCCAGTCACCCCCTCCAAGACATTCATGACTTTATTGGCATTTGTCATAGATGTCCTCAATCCTCTACAGGCTGTAGAATTAGGGAAGGTTCAAAGAACAAGCTCAATTAATGCTTGCATAATGGCAAGCCATCCCGTACTTTGGACCACATTTGTCACCCTCCTCGGAATGTTTTCCACTTCCACATGCCTTTTCCAAGCTGAGAAGAGCAGGACTGCTTGTGGATGTGAGCATCCCGCAGATTTGTACAGGGGCAGGGGGAACATTTCTGATTTCTGAGAAGGTTTCATTTGCAAAATGAGTCGAGGTCTTTGGCCCCTGCTGACCCCTGTTCCTGTATTACAGCCCACAACTATTCCTCCGTGACGGTGGTGAGCACTTAGCTCGTTGTTTTCCATGGGAGGCTTTTTCCCATATGCATCACTCTGTGTTTATGCACAGTGACACTAACAATGTATGCATGCTGCCCGTTCCCACTGAGCTGCTCTTCAGCTCGCTTGCCCAGCTCCCTCTCCTTCTGGCAGCAGAGCACAGAGAGAGCTGCAGCCTCAAGGGCTGCCTTTCATCCAGGTACCGAGCCAGAGGCAGGGAGGCAGCGTGCCCAGCCCAGGGGTTGCAGTGGGGATAGCTGTCAAGCACAGACAGAACCTCGGCTTCACACTCCCCCATACCTCATGCTTCACACACCCCTGCTCCTCGCAGCCCAGCCACAATGAGCCACTTCTGACCAAAGCCTGAAAGGCAACTGCCTGCTCCTGGACTTTTCTCTCCAACAGATGCTCTGAGAAACAAACGGCCGTGGCTACAAAGCCTACATTTCCACCTTTATCCTGTTACTCAGCCTACTGGAGTCACCAGTTTACTTAAATGATTCTTATTACACACAAGTAATTTTTCTTGCAATGTGCACCTCCTGTTGTCTCTTTAGGTCAAATGGAAAATCCATGAAAATCAGTCTGACCAGCTCCTGGTAGGGTCCTACAACCCTTGTTCAGCACCACTCAGCTGCTGCAGTATCCTTTAGCACATACACGGCCCCAGGACCAGTGCCTCCACTGGAAAGAGGGAGCTGTTTTTCCTTCCCCTCCTCTGGAGTGTTGTGGCTGGGGGATATCTCTGGCCACATGCAGGTAGGCAGGCTTGTATAGAGAAACCAGAATTCCCAGCCACATGGCAAATCCAATAAGTTTAAAAAGACTTTTCATGGCTAGGCATGCCAAAGAGAGATGCTGAGATAGGACATGAAGTATTTGGGGGTGGTTTTAATTTGTGTCATAGGCACATGCTTTATTTGTGTGTGCAGTGACTACTCAGTTAATTTTTACAGTGCACATAAATATTAATTACTTGGTACAAGATCCATTTTTCTGTGAATGTAAAACATGACTAATGAAAGAAAACCCATTTATTGTAAGATACCTCATCTGTATTGTTTCACAGTGAGGCTGATAAAAGCCAAACAGAACACGAATCTGTATTAAATTAAATCACCCCCATCAATCCCTCCCCCCATACTCATGAAGTCATTAGTGATTTGGTGGGGAAATGTAAGCTTGGAAAATCAGTTTATTGATAAACTGCAGGGTAAAAAAAGAAGGCAGTGTCAAAAAGCAATAGCACATTTTTAAAGTCATTATGATACCAAATGTAAGGCTGGGGTAGAAAAATGTGTAGGTTAAATTATGCAGATTTCAAAATATTTCAGACCATGTCAGCAAGAAAGCAGAAAAGTCCAGAGCTAAGTTCCCAGGGAGGGCACACAAACAATGACTCAAAAAGGAAGCTTGGGAAATGTGGGGAAATGCTCAGTAATTACTTTTTCATTTGTTTTGCTTCATTCAAAACAATTCAACAAGGGAACACGAAACACAAAAATTAGAGCAAACAACAGTAAATTAGCTTAGCCTAGACTGCATTCATTATTTATGAACACCTACTACCTCTGCAAAATAAAACCAGCAGCTTCCATGCAGACACATGGAATTTCTCTGGTGAAATGCAGGAAGATGCACCTTAAAATCTGTGAGCAAAAGGGAGAGGAAATAATGGTGCTGTTTCAGCAGTAGCCTGTCTCACATTACAATTAAGGAATTTTGACTTCAAAGGGAGATGGATGGAGGACAGTAGATTAGAAGGAGCTGCAAGCCAATGTTCTCCTTCAACCACTCTGAATAAATTTCTCCAGCCCAAGGCCTACATTTCTTCATATAAAGCAAGTGTTTTGGCATTAAAGAAGGAGCAGAGCCCTGCAGAAGTTGTCCCAGGTAGTAGGTGTCAATACAAACTGTGAGGAACAGGAAGGAAAAAAACTAGGAGGAAAATGAGGATCACCAAGATAAAATTTTCCATCATAAAGGTGGGGTGGGGGCGAGCAGCCACCCTCCACATCAGGAACTTTATGGCTGGGTGCACAGGTGCCATTATAAAACCAGAGGTGTTGTGGAAGTGACAGCTCAAAGTGTGAAAAAAAGGGATTTTGTGGAACAGAGGAGAGAGGTTAGAGGGAGCAGCGCAGTCTGTGTTCCTGAAGCACTAGGCAGGAATTGGCCCAGTCAACTCTTCTCTTCTGTGGGGCTGAGGGTCAGACCAGTGGCAAAGTGCAAACCAGTCTTAGGACACAACTCTTGGCAGAAATGCTCTTGGAACAGTGCAGGTTAGAAGTCAGTAGTGGTGGCCTTGCTTCAGCCAACCAGGGAACCAAATGAAAATACCTTTTCCAGTTTATTTTCCACCCTCCTCTCCATTTCTCCCCAAACAGTAGCAGGAGGATCTTGCCACCCACATTCACACTGTCCTTAGGAATGTGTTTGCCTATTTTAGGGCAATTTGGAAACCCTTGGGAACACTCCTAATTAATAAACATACTTTCTATTTTCTTTTCCTGTATTCCTCTGTGGATTTCCATCATCTTCCTTAGCCAGCTATTGTGTACAGAGCCATTCATGACCCAACAGCAAGGCAATCCCTGGAACTCCAGGAATCCTAACCTGGCATTACCATTCAAGGGGGGAATTATTCTTCAAAACTGAAGAGCTCTTGCCTCTCCAGTCAGCTCTAGGCCTGCTGGTACAGTCCAGCTCTTTTGCGTGGAAGGCAGAAATAAAAGAACCTCAAAAGATTCTGCCCTAAAAACTCTCCAGTCTGTTGTCTGTACAGGGGACAAGGACAAGGAGGAACAAGTTCACATGAGTCTCTTGCTGTTTACTAAAAATACTGCCAACATGATGCTTCTGATAATTTTGTTTGCAGTACTGGTTTAGAAAGAGGAAGTACAGATGGGTGAGGAGATATAAAAAGACTTTGTTTTTCTTCTCCTTGTGACATGTTGTGTAACTACAACCCTGAAGAGAGCTGCCAGTGAGGAGAAGCATCAGGGTCAGCTCTGCTTTGCCCAGGTGGTATCCAAGGAGAAAACAATGCTGCTCACCTCAATATCCCTCCCTCCTGCCATCCTCTCTGAGTCTAGGATGAAGTTATAATTTATTTTATTTGTCTGTGGACTGTCACCCTACCTAGTCAGTTAACAAACTACCCTCACTCAGTAGTCTTCTGTCAGATATCAAAACTATTTTTCCCACTATGGTTTTGTGCTGAATGTAAATTTAAAAGATAGGGCTTCAACTGCATAAGTAGCCCAGGTGAGCTGATGTAGTTTTGCTCCAGAGTTGAAGTTTATACTTTCCCCCCCAAAAGTCAGAAAGCTTTTGAGATATCCTTTGGAGATATTCAAACCCAATGAGATGAGGCTCTGCACAACCTGCCTGAGCTGACTCTGCTCTGATATCATCAGCTGGGAGCAGGTGATCTTGCACTGTAAACAAAGAGCAGGATCAGGACCTTTTGATGAAAATTGGACAGGCACAAATCTATGGAGCCAAATCTATGGAGCATCCCAGGGTCCCAGCTGATACTGGATCCAAGTCATTCTCCATCACATTTGAAAAGGCATGGCAGTCAGGCAGAGTCCCTGGTGAATGAAGTTCTTTCCCCATGGGCTGGTGGGGCACTGAACAGACTCCCCAGGGAGTGGTCACAGCATCAACAAGTGTTTGGACAACGTTCTCAGGGATGCACAGGGTAGGATTGTTGGTATGTCCTGTGCAGGGCCAGGAGTTGGACTCAATGATCCTTGTGGGTCCCTTCCAACTTGACATATTCTGTTGATTCTATGAATGGAAAAAGAGAAACATCACTCCTGTTTTCAGAAAGGGCAGAAAGGAAGACCTGGGGAGCTACAGAGCCTGGCCTCTGTGCCTGGGAAGGTCTTGGGGCAGAACCACAGTAAGGGCAAGCTGTGCCTGACCAGGCTGGTGGCCCTCTGTGAGAGAGTGACTGCGCTGCTCAACAAGGGAAGTCCAGCTGGTGTCATCTAAGTGGACTTCTCCTTAGGCCTAAGGCCTGTGACACAGTCCCACATGACATCCTGGATCTCCAGACTGGAGAGACATGGATTTGAAGGGTGGACCCTTCAGTGGATGAGGAATTGGCTGGATGGACACAGCCAGAGAGCTGTGGTCAAGAGCTTTATGCCCAGGCGGACACTGGTGGCAATGGTTCCTCTCAGGGCTCTGGCTCAAGACCGGTGCTCTCCAATATTTCCATCCATGAAAGTTCAAGTTCTAACAGGGCTGCTTCCTCTCTCCTCAATCGTGTAAGAAAAAAATACCCCAACATCCAACAATAACAACAATGGCAACAAAAAAAAATCCCAAAATCTAACCACCAAAGAGTCTTGTTGAAGGAGTTTAAGTAAGTGATGTTTGGTAGGTCATTTGGAATTCGTACAAGAAAGCTGTTAAACTCGGTGATGCACTCAGGGTTTGTGTGGATTTTAGGCCTTACTAATGATGTTATCAGGATAAATATGCTGGATCACCCATACATCTCTGCTATATATATCCTGAAAACACTCCTGTGAGGCAGGGCAGTCCTGTTTACCCATTAACTCACGGGGAACAGAAACTCAGATGTCCAAGTGACTTGTCCAGGATCACCCAGTAACTCTCCAGATCCAATGCTCTTGTAACCATGCCTTCCTTCCTCTTGCCTCCACAAGAGATTTGTGCCTCTCCTGTCCACTGCAGCTGCATTAGGGCGACTTTGGAACGCAGACAAGCAGAGAGGCCCCTGTCATGTAACCCTTCGAGCAACAGGACTTGAGTGACTCTGCCAGTGGAAATTCCCAGTATGGATACTGACTCCATATCAACCAGCTCACACTGAGCTGTATCCCAGCCCTGTTATCTCCCTTCATCTCGTTCAAGTTTTAGCCTCCTGTTCTACAACAAGTAGGTGATAACAGGGGCAAAGTACAGTGCTGTGTGTCACTGAGGCCTGAACAGAGATGACTGCTCTGAGAACTCGTGCCTTGCCAAGAGGTTCTTCTGGGATTTGCATTTATTCATAGCACTGGGATTGCTATTCCCATGGGATCCACAGTGGCCTGAGAGGATCATCAAACAGGAGATATAAAGCAAGTGCCATGCAAGGGATTTCTGGAAGAAACATCAACAGGCTGAGGTGGGGGGGCTCAGAAAGGGGTGGTCAGTCCCTCAGTTAAGCCCCTGCTCTCCATGAGGCCAGGGTCTGTCAGTGGGAGACTTCCTTTGTGGTGGAAGCTGCACCTTGGTGCGTAAGTGGGACTCTGGAATCACCTCTTGGACAAACTGGTTCTTCATCAGTCCCACAATCCCCAACCCAGCCCTGAGCACTTTGGTCCCATGGCTTACCCTGCTTTGGCACCTTGCTATGGGGGAGAGAGGGAGAGAAGAGTATTGGCAGTGAATTAAGGGCAGGGAGTCCTCCATCAACTGAGCCAAATAATTTGAAGGTGGCTCAGTCCACCTTGGAAGCTCTCAGGCATCACCACTGAAGTGATCCACCCTTGGGAGAGGAGTTGAGGAAGGCAAGAAAAGCTCAGTGGAGGCATTGAATGGGTTGCCATACACGTGGCCCAAAGGTCTGAGTGCCCTGGGGAGCTCTCAAGGCTTTCTGTGTGTCAAGTGAAGGCACAGCATCATCAGTATTTCTGTGATCCTTCTGTGATTCCCGAGGCCACAGTGGAAACTGAGCTTCAGTCAGCTCCTAATGCAGACTGTTCTCAATACAGGACAGAGAGGGGATGGGTCAGCAAAGGAGGATTTTTTTCAATAACAGGGAAATTTGTAGTTTGACAGGCTTGTAGTAAACATAAATTATCAAGCAGGTCATGGCTCAGATCCTGAAATTTTACAGCAGCAGCTACTAAAGAGTAATGGTGGGGATTCCCCGAGTATGCTGAGCTGGAGCTATAATTAGACCATTTAGATATTATCTTCCTAACAGACAAAATTGCTCAGCTCCACAATGCCCGCTGCTTCTGCTGATTCTGGAAGTTCCCCCACATATTTATTTACACTAAAGGAAAGATCTGAACTCTGTTTTCTTTGCTTCAGCAAAAATCCCCCTTACGTCATGGGATCCCTACCCCAAGTACCCCAGGATTAGCCTTCCAGACACTGGGAATGAGAAGATACCCAGTTATTTACAGTGTTCTCCTCTTACCTTCCCCCTCTGCTTCCATCCCCCGGGGAGCTGCTCCCTTTTGAGTGATGAGCTGTAAACAATACAACACACATTACAAATTGTGTGTGCAGAGAGGATGAGTAATTGTTTTGAAAATAAGAAATACTACATAACCACTCCCTTCATGGCTACCAAGAATGGCCTTCAACTCCCAAACAAGCTGCCAGTGACTGCATTTACACATAACATGGATGGGCCAGACTTCCCTCCGAGCTGCTTTGCCATCCTACTCTCAGTGAAACTGGGGCAATTTGTTTTAGGACAGTTCTGAAAAATCTCCTGCATGTAACAGCCTGAACCCACTTCCAAACAAAATTTGTTTTGTATGGCATTTATACATCATCCTGTCAGCTACACTCCCAGCCTGTTATTCCATCTGCCAGCAGAGAAAAAAATAGATGTCCATTTTGATCTGATTTTCATACTAATGAGAAGTATTGGGCCCAGGAGCCTCAATATCATTGTCTTGTGAAGTAAAAACGTCAAAATTATTTCAAGTGGTTGTAAATTAACACCTTGCATCCCCTCTAATCTCACCACAGTAACATGAAAGGAGACTTTACCCCACCTCCCTGGATAGAAATGCAAGCTGAAGTCGTGCAGATTGCTTCAGGCCATTCTCGCCTAACTTGCAGCCCTGTTCCTCTGCAGACAGCAGGGTCTGTATCTTCTTAGCAAGTTCACTCCTTTTAGAGTCGGGAAAATAGAAGTAAAGAAAGAAATACCTGGTTTGAGAGCTGACAATAAGGGAATTTGAATTCTTTTTTCTTGCTGTTGTCAAAAACAGGAGTGCTTGCAGAGACTCTACAGAGTAAACCTTGGGCTCATTGCAGGATGAGAAGCCTGAAATTAGTGCTTTTCCTACATCATTGTTACCCTTGTTGAGGGTGTAATTTTTTACTTTTGCAGGACAGAGGCAACCTGGGGTGAGAAAGCCAGGAAGGAAAAGACATGGGCAGTTCAAATAGTTGTAACAAAAGATCAGGATATTCCTACCATGGAGCAATTCCTGGGTGAATCACTTACAAATAAGTTGAGATTTCAGGTCTGAGAGACATTTGCAGTGGAGCTTTAAGAGGAAGGGCATGCCCAGCTGGGCAGAGAAGGAACCTGGGGGCTGCTGCTTTGGGGAAGAAGTATTATTTTGAGCTTTCTTCTGTAGTAAGAGACAAAAAAAAAAAAAAAAAAACAAAAGCCCAATGAGAAGTGGGGTCCTTCTTGACTCTCCCGTGGCCTGGCCTGAGCTGCTCATGGCTGTAGCATCACTCTCTGGCTGCTCTTTTGGTTGCCCCTGACCTCTTGGTGATGGTTACAAACCTTAGGGGAACTTTCTCCTCATTTGACATCTCCTGCTCCCTAACAAACACCTCCCAAGGAGCCTCCCAAGGTGTCTGCAGGAGTAGACATGACTTACACCTTACCTGTGGATGGCAGGAGTAACTTGAAATGTTTTTTTTCTGACTTTATTTATTCATCTGAAGAGTCCAGCTAGATGTACAGCGATGGTAGCACTTACAGATCTGGACACTTGCTAAGTGCAGCCCTCAGGCTGGGTACACACAGCTTCATGCAGCTGCAGCCATGCTTGTTTAAGAGATTACAACAGCCTGTCCCAGCTGCTCTTCAGTCCTCTGCCAAAGCTGCCAGCCCCAAGGGGAGGCTGATTATCATGAGCAGCTCGAAAAGCTTTCCAGCCTGAAGGAGAAGGACCAGGAGGGACTCTCTGCTTAGACCATTTCCATTAACCTGGTCTGTGTCACAGCAATCCAAAGCTTTGTTCAGACCTCTGACCAAACCTGAATTCGGAAAAAAGCCACAACTTTTACAGTTACCTAAGCACTTGGTGTAAAACAGTAAACCTAAATTCTGCCAGATGAATCTGGTTTTGAACCCAGAGACACTGAGCCATTCACACTGATAAACTGGAAAGCTGCTCTATAAATGCTATAGGAGAGTTTGTTTTGAACACCATGAACACCAGTTCATGGTGTTTCCGGACTGACTGCAATTACCACATTTTCCTAAAATTTTCAGCCCTTAGATGGATGAGTGAACCAATTCTTCCCACTTTTACAGTAGCGTAGGTCAGTATTTACTACACTGGAAAAATATGAGGTTGGGTCAAGCACGTAGGATCCCAGACATGACATTCACAGGCCGGCACAGATTCCCCAGATATGTGAGCTGTGCATTGGGGGGTCACATTTCCAGGCAGTAAAATTGAGTGTGGACTGCAGGTGACCGTGGCACTTCCCAGATAATGATGGGAAGAGTCACCCAAGGAGGTCAACTCACAGCTACCAACCAGTCACACGTCACAGCTTGTGTCACACAGCTGGAGGCATCAGACATCCTCTGCCGTGGGATCTTACAGTGTTTCCTTGCTGCTCTTGAAGGCAACTGAGTCGTCAGGTTTAAGGAAACACAGGAAACCCCAGTCACCTTGATTTGCCACGCCTTTGTTCAGAACTCTGTAGGACTCTTGCAGCTTTGTATGAAGCAGATGTAAAATAGCTTTCCCTTGTTATGAACTCTGGTTTGAATGCCTTTCCATGCACCAATCCCATTCCTTATGGGAAACGGTTCAGCTCCAAGCTGGCCAACACGTACACTATTTGTGGTTAATTTACAAGCACATGATTGGTTCCACTGAAATTCACTGAGGACACTGGGATAAAACTAAGAGTTCAAAATCAGGCCTGTCAGGAGGATCTGCCAATAGAATGCTTGGAGTATCATGGCAGTCCAGCCCCGATGAAAGACCATCATTCTATGATTTTATCTCACATTCAGCAATGGAAGATGGGTATTTGGATATGAATATTCAAATGCACACCTCCAGACTACCTAGTGACCATGGCTTCAATTTAAATGCATTTTCATAATATTCTGGTAATATCATATGTGGGGGTTTTTCCCTCTAATATTGCTTATAGTTTCCTCAAAGTTTAAGAATCTGCTTGCTTTTTTTTTTTTTTTCCTCCATGCTATTTCTGCTTGTTATTCTCTTTAGTGCAAAGCCAGGTGCTCAAAAGAAATTGATTTAGGCTTGGATGTTCACTCCATTTTACCTCAGCTTTTACACCATTATCAGTCAGTGACCTTCAGGTCACTTTTCCTCCCTGACTTGCAAAACAGACTGGAGAGGCAAATCCTCTCAGGGATCTAAGGACAGATTCATTTAACCACTAACTCCTAACACAATTTAACATTTCCAAACAATCTCGCCGTGATTTAGGAGCCCATGTCCTACTTTCAAAAGGGATTTAGTTAGGTAAGGATGTAACAAGGAGAAAAAGCTCTGTTTGAGCTTTTTTGGGCAAGTAGTTCAAAACATCTCACATTAAGCTCTACAGCCACAGCTGCCTTTGAACCAGGGGCAAAGGAACCAGCTTGCTGGTTCAGGATGCTCACTGGGATAGAACTGAGCAGTTTAAAATCTCCAAGACTGGTAAAATAGAGTAGGAAGAAGAGAGAACCTGCCAGCCCAGAGAAGGAAGGGCAGGGACTACAGGGCAGAGCCAGGAGTGTTACAGGGTGATGGTGATGGTACGGTGTGGATGGGGAGGAAGGTCTGGGATGAGAAGAGCAACACAGCTGAATTGTAGGACTGGGGATGCTTGGGGGAGGTCAGCTGTGATGGAATGGCATGGGAAGGAGCTGAGGAGCAACATGCAGGCTCATGGGAAGAGCCAAGATACTGCTGTGCATAGTCCAGCGTTCTGACTGTGACTGCTCTGCAGCACAGACCCTTGGTGTGTCCCAGTCCTGCTCCTCCAGGGGTCTGGAGCCCCCAGATCTGCCAGAGGAGGCAGCAGCCCCCTCCCAGCTCAGACATCCTTTGCCTGAATAGGAGGGTGCAGGAAATATCCACAGGCATTTCCAGGTCCTGCACTGAAATGAAGGCAGGCTGCAGCCTGGGGTTTGCCTTGTTCAACCAGCTCTGGTGGCACAGACAGTGAAATTCCTTCCTCCATATGAACTGGAATTCCTTTAAGGGGCAGAAAAGATGGTTCAACCAGAGAGTGTCTGACGAGAGCTGCAGACAGTGTTTTTGTCTGGGTACATTCCTTTGCTCAGGTGACAGTAATGCCACCATGGCCAGGGAAGACACGTGTCCCTCCTGTCAGGGACTCATTCACTGTAAGCAGTGCTCACCACACACAGGGCTCTGGAAGGGGCTCTGTCAGTGTGTAAATGCCCTTTGCCAGCACGCTGTCTGATACCCCTCATCAGATTTCACAATTAAAAATGAGTTAGAAAGCACCAGCTGCACGCATCAGTCTGCAGTGAGGATTGAGAGACACGTTCTGATTGACACCCAGGGGGATGTTCTTCCCACTCCCGTAGTGAAGTCGTTCATGCAGGAGACTCCTGTTGGAGTGAACAAGACTTAGCTATTACAATGAACTTTGCTTGCCACCTATCCTGGGAAAAGGATAGTAGAAAATAAGGACTGGGACTGCCAGGCAGCGAGAGCAGGCAGAGAGATGTTACAGGCCATAAGGCACCTCGTGTCCCTCATCAGCATCTGCTATGGAACATGCTAGTGAAATACTGACTGAAAGACACAAATCCCCAGCTGGGACAGGGAAAGGGCCTTGTGTTTTATTCTAAACAGCTTTAATTCTCTCCTGCCTAAAGGAAGCCCAGCCCATACCGTGAGGGAATGTGCTGAGGCTGAGCCAGGACAAAAGCATCTCTCCTTGCTCCTCCCTTCTCCTGCTCACATATCAGACTTGGCAGCACGGGGGACAGGACTCCAGAGTCAGTCAAGCTCCAGTAAAAAAAACCCTCTTTCTACGAAAAAAAAAAAAAAAATTAAAGCAAAAAGCTTTCACAACAATTTCTAAATAAAACCAAAGACAGACAAATACAAGCTGGGACACCAATCTTCATGAGAGATCTCCTTGCTCCCAAGCATGCCTCTGGCTAAGCCTACTGTGAAATCACAGCACCAGCTTCCCCTGCGTGCACACACACATGCACAACCCTCTTTGTAAAAATCCTCTGCTCCAGAAGCTCCTGAGAGCAGCAGGAACAGTGACATAAGGACTGCTACTGTCTTCCTAAAATTTTTGGTGTGTTCATCCCACTTTTGTCCCATTCCTTCAAAGACATCTGTGGTGGTGTTGAAAACCGGTGGCTCTGCTGCTCCCCTCCCAGCTCTCCAGACGTGGTTGTGCCTGCTGAGCCACTGCTATCAATCCTCTCTTTCCAGCTGCAAGCCTTGTGACTCAGATTCTCCAGAAAAAACCCTTGGCTCAGCATCATAAGCAGGAGGGATTAAAACTCATGAAAAATGAGCTCGTACCAGCCCTTTTTATAAGTCTCTAATGGAGGGTCATATGAGCTGGTCAGACCCCCTGCCTTTGCCTTTTTCCCCCTCCCCCTTCTCTGATCTTCCTGTTATTCTTGGCCACAAACTGCCAGGGCACTTGGATCAGGAGAGGATATCCCATTCAAAAGCTCAAATCCCAGTGTGGCCTTTTCCTGCTGGAAGCAGTTGTAAAAAAAAATTTTTTTTTCCCTTTCTTTTCTTGGTGCAGTTTTCCTGACCTACATATTCCAGCTTGTTGTAACTTCTGCTCTATTGATGACCCATATTTTCAAACTGAAAAAGAAAAACCCTGGGAAGACATGGTACTGGATGAGTACAGAAAGCAGGGACCCAGCCCTGTGAGGAGATCTCCAAGCAGTTGCCCAAAAGTAAGGCTGATTTAGTAGCTTTTTATTCCCCCTCCCAACCCGTTCAACCCAGCTGCTTCTAGTTAAGAACCAAAACAAAGCACAGATCTCCTGCTAATTCGATTTCAGACTGGGAGAAGTTTTGAACAAATCGGTCAGGCTGCTCTAGACTGTTCCCCTTCACCCACAGTACATCCAAATGGGGAGACCCAGCATCCTCAAAAGGATCTGTGCTCCTGACACCCTCCAGTAATGAGACGGTTCTGGGATCTGAACCCCTATGTGCAAGCAGAGTGCCCTGAAAAGCACCAAACCTGCTGGGAAAACCCCTCCATCCCAGATGGTGGGATGGGCCGCAGCAGAGGTGGTGGAAACCAAACCAAATGTTGCTGAGGGAGCCCCAGGAGTGATTCCCTGGGCTGGAGGAGATGGACACAAGGGTAGAAAGGGGAGCTGGAGGAGCACAGCCCTGCCCTGGGGTGTCACTGTCCTTCAGGATCACCCTCTCCCAGCTTTAGCTGCACCCCTGGAGCTGATGGGCCACAGATGCATAGGCCTCCCCATCCCATCTCCATCTCTTAGTGCCAGCTCCCTGTATCTGTTCATCCTTCATATGCTTCTTATTGACAAATCAGGATTAATACAGCCAAAACCAAAAGCATTTTCCTTCCTCCAAACCCATTCTTTCTTTACTCACCTCTTCCTCTGCTCTCTGTTGCAGCTGCCCACCCTAACCCCACCTCAGTTGTGCAAACTCATCCTCCAGGAGCTAACAGTTCCTTCTCCCTGCTTTCCCTGCATTTAGCAAAAGCCTTTTCCATAACACATACCCAACCCAGCCTTGTCCTTGCTGCTGCAGCAGCAGACATGCCCAAGGCTTTGCCTTTTGTGCCAGGATGTTCATTTGGCACCTACAAATCTCCACCTCCAGCACTGCAGTTGTCAAATCTGGTCCCTTTTTTTTGGAACTAGGGAATATAGCCCACAGTGGCTTCCTCCACGGGCTCCTCACTGGCAACCACTGTGATACCAGTTTCAGGTGACAGGGTCTTGTTCCAGTTCACCCCAGATTTCTAACAGCAAGTAAAGATAGCTGAATATCTGTTTAGGTATTCTAATTTATTGTTATTATTTCATTCTGTGCAAATAAATTTAGATGGTCAGAAGATCAGCAACTGTAAAAGTGTTCAATTCAATGAACTCCCATGTCAGAAAAATTATTTCTGCTGGTTGAACATCTGTACCTTGGGCTCTGTAATTCATTCTACCTTTTTTTTCTTTGAAGCTATTTCTAGGCAGCTCTGTGCTAGAATAGTACACAGTGGTGTCCTTTAGTAAGACACTAAGTACAATTCTAGACTCTAGATGGCTCTGAATGGAAAATTAGCTTTCTTTCCAGACTTTGATATTGTCTTCCTTCTTTCACCAAAGCGTCTGAGGCTCCAGCCTGTCCTGGAGCAGTTACCCATGAGTGGTAAGGGCTCTGACCCAGAGCTTGGGGAGAGGCCCTCAGTGCATGCAGGGCACAGGGAGGCACCCCAGGCACCACAGGCACAGCTGACCAGCAGCTCACAGAGGAGCCAGGACTGCCAAAGGCTCACGTGCAGGGATGTGGAAATATGAATTTTAGAAATAGCCTTTAGATACCTTATAATTATAAAAAACAAACCCTTGTTGAAGTGGGGTATTGAATTACCTCTCCTTCCACCGTGCCCCATCTAGTCTTAGACTGTAAGAAGAACGGGGATCCTTTTTTCCCGTGTGTTCAGTGAAGGATTTCAGAGTGTCCCAGGAAAGGCTTGGCTTGGAAATACCAAGTGTGCTCAAACACACTACGACTGCAAAGCACTCACCTTGCAGGCGGATAAAGGAATTCACCCTCAGCACAAAGCTGTGCCATGGGGATGACTGGCTTTCCCTCATGGGTGTATTTCTGGGGAAAAATCAGGGAGGGCTGAGTTTCCTTTTTGTTCTGTGCTTACCTCGCACCATCCAGGTCTCCTGCAGAGACACACTCTTCTGCCTTTTACTTCTTGCACCAACCACACAGATCCCTTCATGATCCCAAGTGTTTAATGGGCACTTCCCTGCTCATTATTTGGTGGTGCTATGGCTTAGCAGGCTAAGAAGGTCGGTGCTGGTGGTTTTCTTTCCCTCTCTCTGCTTACAACATGTCCCCTTTTCAGAGACAATGAGCACCTTCATCCCAGTCCCCACTGAATTGTATGGGAAATGAGAGGGAAAGGGGGGGCTGATGTGGGGCCATGATGATGCTGGAAGGAAGACCTCGATGGTGGGACCACCTTCCTACAATTATAAAGAGTACAAGTCACCCAAAGAGGGGACAAAGGCAGGGGTTGGGCCACTTTGTGAAATCTTTCCCTAAATAAAAACCTGAAACAAGGAAAGCCATGGTTATGCCAAGCCTGTGCGATCTGCAAATGTCCAGGGAGAGGGAAAGGAAAAACCAAAAGGACACAGACACTGCAGCAGGGGTCTGCAGGGATTTCATGAGCTGACACCAGGCCAAGCAAGGTCTCCCAGGAGCACAGTGGGAACGCAGCTGTGTGGCTTCCACACCCCAAACACAGACAGGCCAGTGCAGGAACAACACAGGCATGAAAACGGGCGCAGCTTGGCTCCCCTAACCCACTGCTGCCCCTTGGACTGTCTGAACAAGCTGCAACAGGTCTCCTCCTGGCCTCTGATCCATTCCTACCCAGCTTCTGTCCTGCTGCCAGAATGGAGTGACACCATCAGTGTCTGCAACTTGGTGGTTTCAGGATTTGGTGACCGAAAGGTTGCCAGGGAGGACATAAAGTATGAGAAAATTAGGGAGGGGATGCAGAGAAGAGAGAAACCTGGCAGTGTGTGGGGGGAAACCTGGCAGTGAGTAGTGGTCCTAACCAGCAGAGTGCTGATCTGTTCTGAGATAAGCAAAAAACCAAATGTCAAATTAACTCCCTCCTTTTGTGGTTTATTTTGAAACCTCTGTGGCTTTGAATAAGGTGGTTTTGAAGCAAAGACCAAGCCAGGGGGGAATCCCAGACAGGGGGGCTGAAGACTAACACATAAGAAAGAGGCACAGTTTAGGATGTGCTTCTGCTTTCTTTACTTGATCCCAGACCTGTGCCCACCTCAAACCGTGGTGTTGATTTCCCAGCACCTCAGAGGCCCAATTTGCCCAGCCCTTTACACATTACACTTGATATTTCTAGTGAGCAGCCACCTGTAAAGGCCTGGAATCAGCCCACTGTGCAGGTGAACAAGGATCTGGGCAGAGTTTGGCACCTGCCCCAGTGCTGGGTGTCTCTAACCTTGCACATCTACTTGTCCAGCAAGGACAGGGAGGAAAAGCGGTGCTCTTTGGCTAAAAATGCCTTGTAAAGCCCTGACTCCCTTAGGGGATTATATCCAGAATAGCTTGGAGATTCATCTTCCACAGTTTAGTGCAAAAAGTACCTAAGGATCCCTTTGAGAAAGATAAAAATTCAGTTTAGAGACCCTGGATTTTCCAACGAACTTCAAAGGGGCCTCCAGGTTTTAACCCTATTCTTACCATTTTGTTAAAAATACCAAGGACTCTATGGTGTTAGGTGTCCTGCACAAAAACCAAAGATACCTTCTCTAAAGTTAGAGAGCTAGAAATCAGGAATTTAAATCTGTTTCTCAATCCCCTGCCAGTAAATGGCCCAAACGTCCAGAAGTGCTGAGCAGTCGTGGCTCACATGGCAGAGCCAAGACTGTGCTATGTAGTCTGGCAGCAAAATGAAGTGAGCCACAAACCTGGAAGCCCAAATGACCCATTTTTTTACAAACCATGGTTTCCTGACCTGGTTGTTCACAACTGCAAAAAAAATTCATGTGTGTATCCAAAGCTTGCATCTTGAAAAAAAAAAATTCAGGCTGGAAAATTCACCATGAGAATGTGAAGGGAGAGGGTTGAGGTTTCTCCCCCCTCCGAGATGACTAATGCAAAGTTTTCAGGACGCCGACAGAAAGAGCTAAGAAAAACAACAGTGAAGTGCCACAGCAGTCATATTGCACACAACTGATGCGCAGCATAACCCACAGCCCTCCTTCAGAGGCTGGGAGGGAGCAGGTGGCAAATGAGCCAATGTTTTGGTGCTGTAAAACCTCTCAAGTGGAGCAACAGTCATCAGGCTCCAAGAATATCAGCACTTCCCTGCAGCACAGCAGAGAGAGTGAGGTCTCTTGCCTGCAGGCTGTTGAAGCACACACAACACGTTTCAGATCCCTGAGATAAGTAAACCTGACAATGCCATGTTTTGACTGGAAAGAAGCCTCCAGCATTAGAAGGAGAAGTGGTGAAAGGATGTATTTCCTTCTTCCACCTCCTCCTCATCCTGTAATCTGTGCAAATTTTGGGAGCCACGTGTAAATTTTCGGCATTTCGATATGCTGGAAAGAAGAAGCAAAAGCCTGAAGTGCTTGAGAAATGGGACAAAGGCTGTTTTCAAATCAAACAAAGGAGAAATCGCAATAAAATTTCTGAGAGGATCAAAGGAATGTTTATGTCACCCTTACGATGTGCACTAAGAAGCTTTTTGGGAAGCCCTTGTGAGTCACTGCAATTGGCCATCTGGCTGCCATGATTAATGTTTTTCCAGATATAGCCCTCACCAGGATTGGATGCTGGTTTATCTATGAGCACTGAAGTAAAACAAGCCTTTCCAGAATCACTGCTGACCCCACAAAGAAACAACGAGAATCATTCACCTGCACTTGCTCAACTATCTGTAGTACAGACCTCTCGAGAGTCTTCCTCAATGCTCAGGGCCTCTCAAGTACTTCAGCCTGACAAGTCCAGCTGTAAGAGGGAGGAGAGATCAGCTGGTGTAACAGCTCATGATGTAGAGAGAGGCAGGAGGGCAGGGTGTGATGATGAGAGAGTCTCAGGAACCACAGAATCACAGACTCCTTGAGGCTGGGAGGCACCTCTGGAGGTCTTCTGGTCCAGCCCCCCTTGCTCAAGCAGAGTCACTCAGGGCCAGTTGCCCTGGACCATGTCTGGATGACTTTTGAACATTTCCAAGAAGGGAGACTCAACAACCCCTCTTGGTCACCTGGGCCAGTGCTGAGTCTGCCTCATAGTAAAAAAGCTTCCTGATGCCCAGGACACTTTTGTCACCTGAACTAAGCATCAGGTAGTCAAAAAGTTGTCCCTGTACCACAGACAGATAGGACATGCTGCCTCAGGTTTCACTGAGACCTGTCAGCTAGAGAACAGCAAACTCTGGTTCCCTTCTAGGTTTGAGGAGACTGTACCCCTTTGTTCAGGTATTTCTTGCAAACTGTTAGACATAAGCTCCTCCCTGTGCTGTCCTGTTTTATCCCTTCTCTTTTTCTGGCGCCCTGTTCCAGGTCTTTTTTTTTTTTCCAGCCAGCTAAAGTAGCTCTCTCATCTCTGTTTCCCAGCAAGACAACCAGACCTCCCAGCTCTATTCCCACTCTCCCTCCCTGCTTCTGCTTTCAGTTTGCCTTCTTCCCCAGTCTGGCCACCAGTCAGCCTTCCACTGATTCAGCTCCACGTTTAATCACCTGTTCCTATTCCCCACCTTTGTGCAGCTTGATTCATGCTCTGACAGCACAGTCCACTGCTCCAGAAGACAAGAGCTGTCAAAGATCCTGCTTTCTGGTCCTTTTTAGCATCCCCTACCTCTGTGACAACAACAGCCTGACTGCTCTTCCTCTGCACAAGAAATAGCACATGAGTCATCTGGGGAGGATAAATTAGGACCATCCCAGAAATACCCTGCCTGGCCCTAGGGCTGAGCTTTCTGCCAGACCTCAGCACCACTGGCAGAGCATGACAACATCCCAATAAAGATAATAATTAATTAACAATCTTTCACACTCTGAACCTCTGGATTTGTACAGCTTACTGATTCCGGGAAGCCAGGATCTCAGCAATGCCCACACCATCTGTCTTTTGTCTGCAGAAGAATTTATCCCTGTTTTCAGAGGCCAGCGAGGAAACTGGGTCTGTTTAGCATTCTCACCTAGTTACAGTCAGTACTGTCTGTGCTGCTACTGCAAATAAATATGTGCCTCTTGCCTAGACTTCAGGAAAGATGCTGTGTGCCAATTTTTTTTGTTTTTTAAAAAAATATTCCATTGAAAAACATGATTACTTCAAATCTGGGGAATGTTTTATGGAGACTTCTGACTTCCTTAATTGGTAAATAATGCTACATGTGCCTTGTTTATTGTTTATTGTTTATTGTTTATTGTTTAGTGCCGTGTCTTTTGTTGCAAGAAATGGCAACAATGGTTTAAATTCTTGCTGCAGAGGGAAGTGGGAAGTTTCCAGCCTCACACCTCAGTCTGATGTCCCTCTCCATCGTGTTTTTTATCATGTTTTTTCCTCTTTTTTCCTAACATGGTGGGAGTGTTCTCACATTACAGGCTTTCCTGACGAATAGGTCAGGCAGGAGTGCGGGAACCAGGAGCCAGTGGAAAGGATTTGGGATGGAATACCAGAGAACTGAGTCAGTCCATTCCTGCATCCCACTTCAAGTAAACCTCTTCTCTTGGCTGCCTCTCAGCTTCTTCATATAAGCAAAACATGGATCACAGCCTTCTCTGCTCCTAGCCAGGTGCATGGAGCTGCAGGGATGAAAACTCTGTCTCCTGGCCAGTGACCCATGACTGGGAACACTGCAATCCTCCACACTGAGAAATTCATGGAAATTTGGGGGGGAGATGAAAGCAGAAGCAGGAGGTCCCCAGAAGTTTGGACCCTGGTGGCAGGCAGCAGGGTGGGAGAGGATGAGAGAGCAAGGGAGGGAAGGAGAATGGAGAGCGCAGAGCAGAGGGGGAGTGGGACAAGCAGGAGACATGTCACATCCACAGGCGTCAGAGACACTGTGGCTGTTCTTATGAACTGGGGTTAAAGGGAGGAATTAGCTGGGAGCAAGAACAACAGAGGTCAGGAGAGAAGGGAAGGAACGTCGGTCGTTCACGCGGGAGCCAGTTTAGGACTGGTTTTGATTGTGAATTTTCTCATTCTTTATCCCATTTGGTTTTAAAAAATCCTGTCCTCATGATTTCCCCTGGGAAAGCAGTCAACAATACAGCAGCTGACGGAACATCTTTCCTGAGACTGAGACTAAACTTTCCTTTTGTGTATCCTCTGTCCCAGCCTTTGACTCCTCGTTGCTCGTGATGTGCCATGTGAAACACTCCCCGCTTCGCCTCTGCCTTAATACACTGCAATGCCAGCAGGCTGGTCCAGCCTCCCACTGCTCCCTTCTCCAGCCCCTCCTCTTCTAACAAAGTGATGCTGGTGTCACTTCTCATCCATCTCTTCTGCTCAGCCAGACAGGGAACCCAGGGACAGCAGTGCAAGAAGCCCCGCTGTGGTATTTCCATCACACACCTCTGCCAAGGTGTTTTCTAACCTGAACTGTTGGCTGAATGCTCTTCCCTTTTTTCCCTATTACAGGCAAAAATTGGCTTCTGTCTTTTACTACCAAGCATGAATACCCAGCCTGTAACCTAAAGACACACTGTGGGAATGAAAAGGCAGCAGATGAAGGTGGTCCTGTGCTCAGAGTTTCTAACCTCCATCTAGCTTGCACTGAGACAAAAAGCTCCCCTCTAGCATTTTCTGGAGGTTAGTCTAGCAGTCATACTTCTACTTCTGTGCCTGTTTTTAATCTTCCTTGACACTTCTGCACATGCCCCAAAGACTTAACTTGTCCCAGCTGAGCTGTTTCAGAGCTCATAATGTGAAAACAGGATAAAAAAACCTGCTGTCTCCCTTGACGGTGCAGGCTCGCTGCAGCCCCTGATGAAAGCCCAAACGGTACAAAAAGATACCCAGCCAAGTGACAGACTGCTTCAGCTGGGGACTAGCCAGAGCTAGGAGTAAACATTTGGGCTGGAGACTAGAAAATCTACACCGTGAAGGGTGTTACAGGCCTTTGTCTGGGATACCGCCCCTGGTGTTTCGGAGAGATGAGGTAAGAAACTGAAACGGGGAAACCGAAGTAAAAATAATGGTGTCCCAAGAAAGGTCCTAATCTGATTAATGTTGTGTTTGGCTCCTGATTCCCTTCTACTCTTTCAGTGTGTCAGGTGATGGGTTAAGGGATGGGAACCTGATCCTGAGAGTTCCTTTTGGCAGAGGAAATCAGGGCGGGTTTTTTAGTGAGCGTGTTCTGGGAGGTGTAAGGATTTTTGCTTCCCTGAGAAGGAGCAGGAGGGAGGAGAGGGAGAGCTTATGCCTGGTCAGCCCTCAGCAGACTCCTCTCCTCCCTCTGCTCCTGCACACTCTGCCACCCTCAGCAGGGAGAGATAAAGAGAGCAGGAGAGAGACAGCTCGTTTCCCAACACTTGTTTCATTCAAACAGCCTTATTTTTGGTAATGTTACACCAAAGCTGCGAACAGCTCAAGTGGCGGATGGTGCTAAAACTCTGTCCTGGGCATGTTCCCAGCTGGAAAGATATCACAGGACTCCAGCCCACCAGGGAGACAGCAACGTCGGCATCACAGCGCTGGAGCAGAGCGGTGCCTCACCCGCCCAGCAGCCTGTCCCAGACAGTGACCAGGGCCAGGTGCTCCAGGGGAAGGGAGAAAACACCCCCACACCCCTATTTGCACAGCATCCTGCAAGGAGGGAAGCCCTGCCCTGTCAGACACTGCGCTGGGCATGAAGACAGAAGGTCCCATTCTGGCCAGCGCAGCCACTGGTGCAGCTTGGTGGCCAAAAAAAGCAGACACACCCTGGTCCCAGGTGTGAGCAAAATTGCTGGAAAAGGGTCAAAATTGAGCAGAGGTGTCCCAGTGACATTGGTAGTGCTCCTAGTGGGAGCTCTGAAGCATCTGGACAGGTTGCCCAGAGAAGCTGTGGCTGCCCAACCCTGGAAGTGTCCAAAGCCAGGTTAAGGATAAGGCCTTGAGCAACCTGAGATAGTGGGAGGTGTCCCTGCACATTGCAGGGGGTTGTGACTGGATGATCTTCAAGGTCCCTTCCATCCCTTAACATTCTGATTCCATGAGTTTATGATCTCTGAGGACCAGGTCGTTCTCCAATAACTTGGCAGGCTTGGGGCTGTTTCCATAGTAGGGATGCTACAGAAACTGGATTCTTCTGGATGACCAAAAATGAGAACTGCAGTGGGAACTCCCTACCTTCCTGTCAGCCTCAGGTGACCATGCAGGATCTCTTCTGCCTGTCAGAGTTTGTAGCTCGTACAAGACAGCAGGTCACCTCTTCACTGTGCTTCTCTCCCTTTATGCCCTTTTCTGCCCATCCTATCCACACTAGCTTTGAGGAATTCAGTTTCATTCCCAAGTTTCATTCAGTTTCATTCCCAAGTCCCTCAGAGGCCAAATCATGGAGTGCAGTACAGGCTCCAAACTAGAGCGTCTCTTGGGTTAAGTCTGTCTCCTGTGTTTATATGGCACATTTCACTCCATCTCACACAGAAAACATCCCTTTTAGCAGAAACTCAGTCTGTGAGAAATGCCACCTCCACTCTGCTAAAATGTGGCCCCCTCTTAAGCGCAGACATAAAGACAAACAGAGCTACAAACACTGACCAAAAACTTTGAAGCCAGATCCCATGGGTTCTAAGAAATCATGCTTTTAATGTATGTGATAAACACCAATCCTTCCCTTGTGGGCACTATGTTTAGCAAGTAGAAAAACATGTAATTCCAGGACAACTACTACAGTGAGAATATTTCTCAGAGGTTTAGATCAGAGGAGAAGTTGCTATAGGACATTGGCTGTGTGCACACCAAGTATGCCAATCCCCTTATCACTTAAAACCTCATTCAGAGTGTTAGTGCTGGCCCTGTGCAGCATCTTAATTATAATTTAACTAGAAATCTATTTAGCCCTTGAGGCTGTAGAAGATATATTTAGTGTGGTTTAGACAGGCTCATTTGTGTGATTACAGGTAACTTCGGCCAAGCACAGTTTGGTCTTACAAATCCAGGATCACAGCTGAACAGCCAGTGAAATTTATCCTCACCAACCCCAAACATCCCCTCACAGCTTCGGTGCATTTGGTGTAAGGAAAAAAAACATTTTTAAAAAATTATGTTTTCACAAGTTTTGTGAAAACTGGCAGCTGAATAAAGGAAATGCCCCCGAATTAAAGTGCCGGTGCAGAAGGCAAACAGAGCTCAGTCATGTACTCTAATCTAGTGGCATCCAGCTGGTCAGGCAAGGCATGCACAGTTTTAGCCTTGATCGTGTGTGTCACAGCTCTCTGGGAATGAGGGTGGGCAAAGGGCTCAAATCCTCAAGAACCAGGCTCATCTCTTCTGACACTTGTGGGACATTGGTGGCACTGGTGTCCATCTGAGAGAAAATGACTGAAACCTTCTGGCTTTCCACATGCTTAAGGTTCCTACCAGCTTTGGGAGAGTGGGTAAAAAAAGAGCCAGAAATGCTGTCAGATTAGGAAAAAAGAATGGTTGGAGTCAGACTGAACCTTTGGTGATCATCTAGTCCAATGCCCCCTGCTACAGTCAGAGATATCTTCCATTAAAGCAGGCTGATCCAAGCCTGGCCTTGAACCCTTCCAGGAATGGGGCATCCCCAGCTTCTCTGGGAAAACATGAATGTTGTATTAGAAACAAACAGAAGCTGTGGCCTTCCCCTCACTGCAGGACAAGCATGGGACAGAGCCTGCCTGGAAAAATTTCCCTCCTACCACTTGATGCTTTTTTCCAGCTGTCCAGCTTTAGTGAGACTCTTAGGATCTCCATAATATTTAAATTTGCAGATACCCCAAAAGCCTTCTTTACAAAACCAATTTATATAAATTCACCGTTGCTGTATCTGCAGAGCTCACTGTGAACATCACTCAGTAGTTTCCACCATATTGGAATGAGTTAAATTTTAGGTTACAATATTGAAAGTGAAGGTAAAAGTAAGAGTATTTTTAATAAAGAAACAAAAATGCAAGCTATGGCTGATGTCACTCCCCTGCTGCCCTTTTATCCTGGTCTCCTGAGGAGGCAAGGCCCAAGAGGTCTGGCAGTTGTCCCCCAATCACTTTCCAGCTCATGGCTCAGAATCCACCAGCTTTGAGGAGCAATGGGTCATGCCAGTGCCCATGGGCCTCCTTGGGCACTGTATCTATTCCTGATGCACATGCTTTGTCATCTGGCAGTGGCTGGGAGGTTGCACACCCCTTTCCATGGTGTGCCCAGCAGAAAATGCCTGGACTATAGAGCAGCTAGAGTTCCTGCTGTCCAAAAAGGAGAAGAAGAAAAGCAGAAGCTCAGAACCACTGTGTTTCCATCTCCTGTTCACACCTTTGACATCTTTCACATCTTTGCACAGGAGTGAATGAAGATGGAATTACAATAAATAGCTCAGGAACTCCTCTCCAGAAGTACACTAACAATTTACACAGTTTTGCTGTGTAGTCTTGCTGAATGTCACTTGAGAAAAAGCTGACCAGAAGGCAGGAGTGACTGAATTTTGCTGCTCAAGGACTGAGGGCCAAAGTTTGTTTCAAAGGTGGCACTGAGCAGCTCCAAGCATCCCCTTCAAACATTCACAGTCCCAGGGAAGCCCTGTGCCCATGGACGGAAGAGAAATTTGCCTTTGTTTTCCTGGATCTCAGCTGTCCTGCCAGGGTGTGCAGGGGAGGTTCAATGAGGGCTTTTTCCACCTCCCTCCCAAAACAGAGGCTGTGCTTTTACATTTACCACCCCTCCACATGAGCACTTTTCCTCTACTCCATACAGTGCAAGCTTTCCCTGCATTAACATCTCTATTACATCTACAGAAGTGTATTTGATATTTATAGCTACAACATTCCTCTTTGTTTTATACCTATGCCTTCTTTTTCAGTATTTGTTCAGGGATGTGTCAACAGGCAAAAGGCCAAGTAATTGCACCATCCCCAAAATGAGGTATACTTGCTCAGAAATATACTGTATTAGCTATATTTTCTAAAGGCTAATTAAATCACACGCTGTTCAGAAGGCAAAAGTACCTCGTTTCAATAGGTGAGGGACATTGCAGATATGAAAGCTAATGGGGAATCTGTTTCAGGGGTGGGTGGGGGGTGGAGAAAGTTCTATTTCCTCAAAATCTTAGAGGTTTTAGACTGAGTTTTAAAAGCAGGAGGATAAATGGAGTGCGAAAGATTGCCTAGCCCCTAATTTTTCCTGTGTTTATATCTGGGTTTTATGTTATAGTCAATACTCTTAAGCCTATTTGAAAATTAATCTCCAGTGAACAGGTGAGTAGATAATGGAGTGGTGATTCCTCTGTCTCCATTTATCTTTTCACTTATAGAGTTAATTGAAAATAGGAGCTCACTCAGTACCATTTTTCAAGGCACACACTCTTAGAAAGCACTGGTGTCATGCAGCAATTTATCTTTTGGGTCACTGGCACCTCATAAAGGCTATGAGTTACAGAATATACAAGCTCTTAGCTTTGCACAGAGACCAGAACTGATAGAATAACCTTGCTGTCTCTCTTCACATTTATCACACTTGCCTTAAGTTAACAATCCCTTCCCACCAAACCTGCCATCATCCTTCATTTTTCTTCGGGTTTTGGTCTGAGTTGTCACACAATATCCAGGAATAAAAACACTGTACTTTTTAATTATCATTTAAATCTTATTGGTGTAAGAAATAGGAAGCTGCAAAACTCTACCCAGACAAAACTGAGGGGGAAAAAGGGTGTTTATAAAGACCTACTGTGGTGGTGCCCCTGCCTTTCTTCGTCTACATTTCCCATCTAGAACTATAAAGGCAGCATCACCTCTGGAAGTGACAATCCCAAAGGAACAAAGGGCATGAAGGAAGCAGCTGGTGTGACTGGAAAAGAGACACATCCATGCAGCCTTCTTTCTGCTGCAAGCCCCTGCATCCTCCCCTTGTCCTCCCCACTGCCATGAACTATAAGGCAGTGGCTGTGCATCAAATCAAAAGCAAGAGATATCAAAGCATGAGTGATTCCAGACATTCAGAATGGATGGCAATCCTGGCTCAGGGAATAGTCCTGTAGGGAGTGATCCACTGTAAAAAGCACATTGCAAACCAAGAGCAGAACCTTGAGGATGAGGCGGTGCCTGAACATGGATTGCCTTTATAAATCTTGTGAAACCTTAGATCACGATTGAAAATGGCTAAGAAGATGATTCATAGCATTTGGCACAAATACCTCCACGTGCCTAAGAAGGCACGTGATTACACACAGCTACGCCAGAAACTGTATTATCAATTTGAGCTTCCTAAAAGAAAAAATTGAGTAACAAAACACAGAATTGTGTTTGCAGAGAGTTCAGTTTTCTGTGAAATAAACTTGAGCCCTAACATTGCTACTTCCATAGGAAATTACTTTGACTACAAGAAAAACAATTGTTGCCAGCAAAACACATGGTTTCATAGTTTGTCATTTGACAAAGGAACAGCCTCAAAACACTTTGCAAGATGTAACAAGGAAGATGGAGACAGGTTTTCTTAACACCTGAAATTGCCATTAGGTCTTAAAAAGCAAGATTTCTGCAGCCCCCACACGGAAATGCTGGATTTGCACAGGAGCACCAATAGAGCAAAAAGGGTCTCCCTGTTCCATGTCTAGTTTTCCCCACGAGAGTTTAAAGATGGTTTGGAAGGAGGAGATGTAAAACAAAGTTTTGGCCTCTGCCTTTGCAGGGGTGATACCAAGGAATGGAATATGAAAGGATGGTGTCTTATCATTCGGGGTGGAGGAAGATGGAGAAGAGGGCTCTGCTGCCTGAATTTAGCAACAGTCATGTCTCATGGAATTAATATTTTTATCCCTTTCTCAGTTGAAATCTTCATCTTTATGATCATTAATGATAGTTTTCTTCCTGCTTTGTAAACTGATGAACACTGTTGCCTTTTTCCAGCTCTTCCCTCTTTTTCTGCTCTTGGACAGTACAGGAACAGAGAAGAATAAAAAACAAGTAGCCCTTTCAAATTCAGAAAGGAAAACTCCAAAGGCAGAGCCCGCCCCCCTGCCAGTGCTAACAAAACCCCTGCCCAAGTCTTCCTGTGTATCGTAACCTGAAAAATGGGTAAATAATACAGTGCCACCTTCCCACACAGACCTTATTCAGCCTGCCTCACAAGTCTGCTGAGAGCAACATGGAAATTAAAACATGGAAATTAAAACACTTCGCTTCTGAAGAAATGTTTTCGATTACTAAAACTCATGGAAATATATATTGTTGATTATGATGACATAAAAATATCTGTGTGCTCTAGGATGACCCTGCTTGAGCAGGGATGTTGGCCTAGATGACCCACTGTGGTCCCTTCCAACTTGACCCATCCTGGGGTTCTGTTTGTGACAAAATCTGGCCATGGCTGTCAATGATCAGTCCATCACAGCAGCACCTTCTTCATTCCTCCACTGGTGTAGAATGTGAGCTCTCCCCATGCACACACCACAAGGGTCATCACTAGCATCTCCAGGTCCTCAAGCCTGGCTTAGACACCCACACCCAGAGGGGCTCTGGTGCCCCTGGAGCACCTCAGCTTGTCCAGACCCTCCATAATCTCAGCCAAGATGCCACTGAAATCCACAAAAATACTCCCAGCACCTTTCTTTCCATCTGCAGCAGAGGGAATGCTGTTAAGCTGCTCAGCACCATCTTTCTTGTCCTGAAATGAATTAAGAATTAAATGAACTTAATGGACTGTTAGACGTAAGGTCCATGACTGGGGGAACGTGGGAATGTTACCACATTCTGTGTGGGTTTACATATATATATATATATATATATACACCAAAAGACAGATCAGGTATTGGGAAGTGTGGGAGCTGGCATGACTTAAATGCCCTGGAATAAGGGGTAGATATTGCCCTGGTTTTGGCTGAGATGGAGTTAATTTTCTCCCTAGTGGCTGGTACAGTGGTGTGGTTTGGATTCAGGATGAGAAGAATGTTGATAACATGAGGATGCTTTAGCTGGTGCTGAGCAGTGCTCTCTGCAATCAAGGACTTCTCAGTGTCTCGTGCTCTGCCAGTGAGCAGGACACAAGGAGCTGGGATGGAGCATGGCCAGGACAGTGACCTGAACTGGCCAAAGGGATGTTCCACACCACAGAATCTCATGGTCAGTGCAGAAACTGGTGGGAGTTGGCCAGGAGCCACCCCTGCTCAGGGATGGACTGGGCATCAATCAGCAGGTGGGGAGCAACTGTACTGGGAATTACTTGTTTCCTTTGGGTTTTATTTATCTCTCACTTGCATTTTCATTTCATTTAGTAATATTAGTAGATATTATCCTGCTTTCATTATTACCCTGTTCATATCTCAACCCTCAAAGTTGACCCGACAGCATGCTCTTAGATGGCATAGAAATCATGGGCTGAGAAAGAAAGGACCCCACCAGTAAAGCCTGTGCATTTCAGAAGCACTTTGGTCTCGTTTTACAGATGTTTTAATACACCCACGCAACCCAGACAAAGCTGTGGGAATGGTGACAGTGCAGCTTTGGAGCCCAGATATGGAAAGAGTCCTGAAAAAAGTGAGGAGGCACATCCTGGTTCTGCTGCAGTGAACTTGCAGTGACTCTGTAGGGCCACAGTTTCACCCTGGATGCCACTTTAAATAATGGCAATGACAACAGGCATTACATGCACATGATGTAAGCTTAGAGGAGTTGGAACCCTTGTGATTGATGACATAATTAAGCACATTAGGAGGAAACTTTCCATAGGGAAAGGTTGTTCTGTAATTATCCTCTCTGCAAGCATTTTATCTTCTTTTGAAACACCTGGAATTAGACAGTGTTAAAGACAAGGCACTGGATTCACAAGCTGTGCTGGAATAGACACAATCATTAACAGAGCAAAACAAGGTCTTTTCTACTTCATTCCCATGTGTTATTGAAGTGTGCTAAAGGAAAGGGCATAACTGTTTGACAAACACCTCCTTTCTTCCCAACCCTGATTCACTGGTTTCAACCAGTTCCTCCTATGAAGGAGGGAAATTTCTAACATGGAGATTCCTGTAAAGCACCCTTCCTTAGACCTCTTGCCATTTCCTAAGAGCTGATTGCCTCAGAATGAGCTCAGCTTCAGCTGCCGAGGGCTTGGCACGGGGTGAAGAAGCATCCGAGGTGTGCCGAGGATCTGATGGTGAAGGGCAAAGCTGTGCCCAGCCCCGGCGAGAGTTCCGTGTGAAGTTTGGAGTCTCTGGATGCCACCTAGAGGATTATCCTTGTCCTTGTGCTCTCTGCGGCTTTTCCTTCGGAAAAGTTCTTTTCCACCTTTCCTAGGTCCTGCAGGGTGTGAGGAACATCCTGTGGGCTCCTGCCAGCTTTGCTCCCGTGGGCAGGAGCATCCACACGCTGGATGAGCAGGTGGTACCACGCAGAAGGATGCAGAATTACCAGCAGGACCTGGCTGGGGCCCAGGAGCCACTGCAGTCCCATCACACCTCATGGTCAGCCCCAGATGGTGTCTCACACTCCCTTTTCCCTCCTGGAGCTCCAGCCACCTCCAGAGAACCACAAGTAATATTTGGAAATCAACCCACATACCAGAAGACTGACCCAAACCTGCCCCTCTCTGAATTTCCTGTGGGTCATGCATTTGCAGGATGCTGGTTCAGAGCCACTAAGGGCAGGAAATAAGTTTTACAAATGATGCAGGAGCCAGTCCACCTCTTTGGACCTCTTGCTTAGGTGTGCAGTCAGTGTCATCAACTGCAGAACTGACACTTGGCTTCCCCCTAGGAAGAGAAACCCCAGCCCCCAGTATCTGAGCTTTCTGTGGCACTTTTCTGTGCAGAACCACCTAAATGCCAACACTGCCCTGTCCCTGACTAGCTCTTGATACCAAAACCACCAAGAGACATTCTCAGAGTAGGCACTTGGGGTGTGATTGTGAGGGAATGCCCAGAGCTCAGATGGATGAGATACAGCCCTGAAAAGGTAGCATGGGGTGGTGATTATTCCAGCCACACCTGGATTTGTGTTTGCTGTGGCTGGAGTGCCCTTTGAGGTCTTGAAGACCAAAGCTGAAGCTTCAGGTTCTGCAGGAACTCTGCCTGACTGCATGGTCTGGAAACAAATCACCAGTTAAAAGCTCTCAGCTCTGTTCCCAGACTCCTTATGCCCTTTAGAATTCAGTAGCACAACAAATCTGGAATTTGGCTGTTTGCTAACGTTTCTCTGCAATTTTATTTTTTTTTTTTTAGACTATCCACTGCTTGTGAGTGGGGGCTGAATTTTGTGGATCCAAAGAGTGAGAAAGAATTTAATGACCTTTAAGATATATTTTTAAGCTCTTCCAGAAATTGAAGACCTGGTGCAGGAATTAGTGTGTGAATGTGTTTGGCATATTTATGCCCTTCTGGTCTATGAAACCTGCAAAATACCTGTATTTTCTCTGTCTTGCCATGTCCCCACCTTACCTGCCAGAGGAGGTAAAAACCTCACCTCTTCTGTCCTCCTGGCAGCCTCTGGGAAATAGGAAATCCACCTACTGGCTGTTTGCATGGGATTTGCCACTGTAGGAAAGACAGTGGTTTTGTTGACTGTGACCGCTTCTCAGGCAAGAATTACTTAAAAGAAAAGGGAATTAAAATATCAGGAAAGAATCAGGAGACTGCCTAGATCATCTTCAACTTCTATCTTGGCTGACACAGCCAAATTAATTCTGGTAAAAGCAGTCGGAACAGAGATGCCACCTCAGCTGTAAATTAAACCTTTCTTCTGTGCTTTACTTGTGACCATCAGACTGTTGTCGTGGAAGTTCTTTTTTTCAGGCCCTTTCCCTTGTTTAAGGTGATAGCCATGGTTGTTTTCTCCAGGTAGGACTTCTGTGCTGTCTGTCTTTTGCTGCTCTACCTTAAGGGACATTTTTCACTTCCTTTTTGGCATTTTTGCTGGCCTGTAGGTTTGGCTGTGGGCATCTTTTCCCAAGTACAGCAAGGAGCACAGCTCAGCCATCTAAAGCAGAAACGAGAGAGAGCAGCCAGGTCTCCTGCTAACTTCAGCTTGGATATTACACTCAGTGAAGGCATCCAGGAATTTTAAGGGCAAATCGATCTTAAATTTGGCTGGGTGGCAGAAGGGGCTAAGTTTTCAAATGCCTCTCACCAGGGTGTGCTGCCAGGAGTGGGTTTCAGCACTATGAAAACAGGTTCAGTTCCCAGTATTCTGCATGCTGAGCTCTTCTGAGCATCTGGCCCCTTGTTTGCTCTTCTCAGTGGGGTTTGAACTTCTTTGAAAAATACCATCCCATACATTAGATTTCCCTTGTCTAAAGGAAAGTACAAGGAAAGGAAAGCGGGTTTTGGTTTATCCAAAGGGAGGTTTTCAAGCCATAGATCTAGGATTTTCATTTGGGATTTCATGTAAGACACCAGCTTGAAGTTTTCTAGAATACAATTGAAGCTAAAGTTTCAGGAAACACATTCTGAACAGCGATGTAGATCTCAGACTAATTTGCTACTTGAGAATATGAAACTTAATTGCTAGCAAGAGGTTGGGGAAGAGGCTGGAGATTAATGAAGAGTGGAACATTGCACACTGGAGAGCAGAACAATAGTATTTAATGAGGCCTCTTTTCTTCTCCAAAGCACTTTACAGCCATTAACTAATTAACAGTATAATTTGCAGGTAGGAGTACAAAAGTGTAATTCAGAGCACAATGTGGTGATGGTTTCAGGGGAACTGCTGTTCAATTGTAAATCTCTCACTCGGTGTGTGGGAGTAAATTATGCAGATATTTCCAGGGGATATTTTTCTTCCGCTCTCTCAGTTTTCCCCAGGCAAGAAACATTTCATCAGGGGATGTAGAAACCAAAATACCACGCTGCACAGTTTAACACTTTCTCACATGTGTTTTCATAAGAGAAAGCACTTCAGTCTAGCAACCAGTCCTCTTGTCCCCAAGGACTGTAGGTGTGCAAGATGGGCCAGGAAAATCATTTGCAGCCTTCTCTTTTGGTGAGGCCTGGAAATGAGACTTCTTAATCCTTCTCTCACACGCACAGATCCTTCTCACTGCCAGCTAAAGCGGGGCATCAGATGTTTCCCTCTGGTGTCACCCTGTCCCTCTGGGCACAACAGAAGTAATTCAGGCAAAACTGAGCCAGGGAAAGTCACACCTCCAGGCAGGGTCTGACCCCGTTCTCCCACCCCTTTGTTCACCTTCTGTCATCCCATAAGGGAAGGTTGCTTTGGGATTAGGATCAGAGGCTGGGTTTGATCCTGGTTATCTGTGTTCTGCTCTGGTCAACAAGAACACTGTAATGCATTACATTGAGATCCAACAATGTGCTTTTAATTTAGGCTACCAAAGGCAGCAATAAATAAATATCGATATACTAGAACCCAGCTGTGGGGTTTTGTGGACATTGGAACCTCCAGAATGGAAGAAGCTGAGTTTTTACTGCTGCTTTTGACTCCTCAGTCATGCAGAGAGACAGCCAGTATGAAAGTAGGCTTTTCCGTCTACTTCCCAACCCTTTTATATAGATATATTCCATCTCCATTTCCTCCTTTTTGATGTGGACCCAGAATAGTTCTGCTCTGTTTTCTGGGAGAGTCTCAAATTCAAAATTCAGGTCCAATGCAGCCTTTTTTCCTTTTTTCCTTTTTTTTTCCCTGCCGCTGGCAAGGTTGGTGCTCCATGCCAGCTCTTCCCTTCCAACGTTTGTGGCTTGCCTCTGGCTGTTACATTTAGACCTTGGCTCTCCTGGGAGAATTCATAAATCCTTGCCTCCTCTGCTAAGAGTCAAAGAGAAAATCAGTAAAAATCCTGTGTTTCTATTAGGCTGTCTTACTTGTGAAGCAGAGAGTCCATGCAAGATGGCTGGGGGAAAGGAAAGCAGCTGTTTGGGCAGGTTTATTTGAACAACAGAAAGCTTTCCCTCCTGGGTCTCTCTAGCCAGGCTTTCCTTCTGACAGGCTCCAGCCCCTTCACTTCTCTGTGCCAGTGCAAGTACTCCTTGGGGTTCCTGAGGCAAACCAGCCAATTCCCATGGACCCTGTGTGGCATTTTAGATGGAGGCTACACCATCCAAACGTGGCTCTGGGGAACCTGCATCCTCCTGGCTGCTCAGTTTTGAAATCAGGCTCCATCCTGTGGGCACCTGAGCTGTTGGGCTCTTGCTAAGATTCTTCACTGGCAGAAATGGGAATTCCAACTCTTTCAGTCTTGCCTGGATTTCATCTGCTAACCATAATGCCTAATGCATTTCCTTCCCCAAAACAAAAAGAAGGTTAGCTATAGACAAGCCTTTTAAATGGAAGAAATAAATAGTAAGGATCACATTTGGTAATTTGGATTTTTTTTTCCTTACTGCTCCATCAAGAGACTACAGAGGGTTAGGGTAATAGCAGGATTAGCTTTTCTACCAGGTTAACAGTGCATTCTCCTTGGGATCACATCCTGCTCCAGAAGTTTGACTTAGGGCTAGTTCAGATACCACTGTGCCATGCAGACACATGCTGAAGGAAGTTGGCTGCAGGAATCTCTCTGCACAAACTTGGCAGTTAAAGCCTACAGAATTCCAGTCGTGCTGCCAGTAATGTTCTGCTCTGAAATGAAAGCAAGACTTCATGCTGAGAGGACCTGATAGCTGTTGCCAATTTGACCGTGTAGAAAGCTCAGGTTTAAATATCATCCTGAACTAAAATTGAAACAAATGCATTGCTATGAATATAAACAATTTATACCAGGTAAACCCCATGAACTCCAAAGATAAATACTCACCTACCTTCCATTTCAGCTAGTTCTGCCCTGTGACCCGAAAAAAGTATCTTGGGGTTTTTTTTTGGTGCAAGATTGGGAAGCAGAGAAGGAACTCACAGGGGAACTCCTGCATTATAATCACATTTCTATAGTTAAGGATGATGTAAGTTTGCACCTAAAACAAAGACTCAGCTGCACTTACAGATGAAAATGCAGAGGATGTTCTCCCCATGAGCCATAGTTCATAATCTGAGCAAGGAATTAGTTATAGCTCAGTGATAGTGCAAGCTTTTATGCAGCCCTTGAATTTGCAGTTTGACCTAATAAGCAGAAATAAAGTGCCACATATACATAGTACTTCTGATGTTGCTTTACAGCATATTTTTGGTTACTTTTAAGGAGGAAAAAAACCCCAGCCCCATTTCTGCCAGGAAAGCACTGCAGCAGTGGATCTCAGCGCTGGAGTGAATTGTTGCGTTGCTCATCTTGCATAAGAGTGTCCAAAGGCTTTTGATCTCAACTGGATAAAGGCCAGCACATTTCCTTTGTTTTGCTTGGTATTACGTAACTTTATGTGGGACATGCTAAAGGTATCAGTTTTGTTCCTTCAGGAGCTGTAGAGAAGTCAAAATTATTTCTACGACACGAGGAAAAAAAAACGAGATTTGAGAGACTTCTTGAAAAGCAGCTGTTTTCAGTGTCCTACCCTAATTCTGTTTGTGCATTTCCCAGGTTACTACTCAGCAAAGAAGCGAGTCAGAATGAATATGCAAGCTGCTGCAAAGAAGTCAAATTCTTGAAAGCGAGGAGAGATTGGAAACATCTGCCCAGCTTCCCCAGCCTTCAAAAATTGGGTATGCAGGCTGTGGACACTTAGGGGCATCCCACAGAGGTGTGATCCTGACAGCAGCAGTGACAACAGCAAATACACATATTGGAATGGGGTCAAGCCTCATCAGCTGGAATCCCTTTGGTGGGAAAATGTTTGCCTTAACAAGTTTGGAAGCTACAGAAATTGCCTAAGACTACCAGGTGAACGTGCATTAAAAATCACCGTTCATGAGAAAGTGGTACACAGTTAAAACAACAGTGTGTGTGTAATAAATTGTTTGGACAAGTCACTATACAGTTGAGGCCTTTCATATTGTCACATGTTTACATACCCTCTATTTTGGATTTAGCAGGGACAACTTATCAAATTTCACCATCCCAACCTTATGGGTTTGGCACACTGAATAAAAATTTCCCAGACCTTTCTGTGATTTTTTTTTTTTTCAGGTACAGCATTTTGTGTTTGGGGCTCTTAAGAGCATTGGGTGTCATTGTAAATGATGTGAATGGACAAAGGTGAAATTATTTGGGAACATTTCCCTTTACATCAGCAGCCATTTTAGCCCTGTACATCTGCCCCACACTCAAGAATTGGGTCAGCTTACATGTTACGTGGAAAATTTGCAGGCATATTCTCATCTCCTTCAAGTCTTTCCTTTTTCTAGCTGGGCCAAATTCAGCCCTTAATTTGGGCTATGCTGTTCCTCCCAGGTCTATGAGTTTGCACAGGGAAAGCTGAGGCAAATTTCACCCATGGGTTTGTCCACAGTGGTTTGAAATATCTGCTGCATGAAAGAATGAGGGAGATGATGTAGTTGTCGTTCTGTGTGTTTTATTCCTGCTGCTTTCTGTGTGTTTTATTCCTACTGCTAATCTGTCTGTGAGAAGAGAAAGGGGCATTAATAACACTGAAATCTGAGTGTTGCATTGGCTTCTTTTCCATGGCATTTGTTAACACACACTTTTCCATCACCTACTTTTTATTTCCCTTTTTTATTCCCCTGACTGGTTGGGATAATTGAAATTTTACAGCACATAATAATCAGCGGGTAAACCAGAAAAAGAAACCTATAAAATATACACTCTAAATTATACTGCTGCATATGGCCTTAAGATGCATGCAGTGTTTAATGAACTGGTTTGGAAAGAGCTCTGTAAATGTCAGGGTTTTAGAACGACAGGAGGTGATGGACTGCTGCTTTTTGTCTCAAATCTAAACAAACTCAGGCTTCTCCTGAGCAGTAAAAATTAACATGCTTGTGTGTGTGTGTGTGTGTGTCAGGTGTGTGCTGGAGAAGTGCTGGAAGCAATACATTATGGGCAACATCACCAGGGTTTACTGTGTTTCTTTTTTTCCCATTAAAAGCTATCAGTGTTTAGACATAAATAAAGGAGTCAGCTGGATTCTGCCCAAATGGCACAAGATTTCAGTTTGTTTCTGAACAGACTTCATGGGCTAGGCCAGTCTGTTACAAGCTTTTCAGACTATTGGGATGTAGCATGAAGCTGTGGGTTTTCGTACGTTTGGGTTAATTTTTAGTCATTGCTTGTGATTAGAAGAGTGTAATCTTTTTTTCTTTTTTTTTTTTTTTCCCTCAAGTGTGGTCATTTTCTCTAATTAAAAAAAATTGCACCACTGTTTCTCCATGTGTTTGCAATTTTAAAGCAGACCAATGACACTGTGCACCTTTTGGGGTTGTAGCAGGGTTAATTGCAGAAATACTTTCTGACTGGGGTGATACAAGCTGGGCATAAAAGCCGTAAAGTTAGCCATGCATGAGGTTATCATAAAGTCTTTAAGTGAAAAAGAAATGCTTCCCTTTATTAGGAAAAATAATGACTCAATGCCCTGCTGTCCCAAAAAACAAAAACGGTGTTTTTGTTTTTCATATTAATTCCAAAACACCTCAGTGCTTAAGCCTATATTTAAAAGGAATTATCTCCTTAAATTTTTTGAAATCAGGACACTGAAGTGTCATAGGAATTATTAAATATATTGTTTAAGTTACCAATAACACAGGTTTTGGATACCAATGCAGGTAATGGGCTGATGTGGAAACCCAGGGCAGCGGGAATATTTCTCTGTCTGCTCTGGAGTGTCCTGACCCCCAGGGGAGCACTGACTTTGACCCTCATTCATGGAGAAAGTTTCCTAGACTTCAAGATAGACTGGAATCCACAAAAGTGTGATATAGATTATAGAGAGTAGTGTAGGTGCACTACTCTTTCACTTGGTGAGAAATTGAGGTTTTGGGATTTTTAGTATGTTGTGGATGGAAGCAAGATGGAGGGCACAGGGTGTCATCCTGGGTTTCTTCTGCATGCTTCTTCTTCCTTCTTCTTCATGGGTTTGGGTGGCATTTTGTGATTGGGCAGAAAAGTCTGCACTGCAGGCTCCTTGGGATCAGTTATTGGGTTAAAAGGGAAAATAATCTAGGTGTCAGTTCTTCATTGGAATAGTTTACTCTTAAAAGACCTTGTAACAAGAGATTGTTGGCCATTATGTGCCTTCTAGTGCAAAGCTGCTGAACTCACAGTAGTGAGACTGTTTTACTGATAAGAAACAATAAACACCTGAGTCTGAACATGAAATACCAGCTCAAGGGCCTTCAATCCAGACCCAGAGAAACCGATGGGCTTAGAGTGGAATTTCAGCGTGCTGAGACTGCAAGGTGCAGCCCATGGCTGGACACTGAGCCTGTCCATGTTCACAGACAGCCTCAGCTGTGCTGGTGACTGAGAGCTCAGGGCTAGGGTAGAGAAGGGTTTCCTGCTGGTCAGAGAAGGTGATGTCTTTCTGCTTGCCATCTCATTAAAGTCATTTTTGCATTAAAAAAAAATATGATTCATTAATAGTTCTAGAAGAGACAGAATATCAGAGGTGAGGTTATAGGGTAACACAAAAGAAGAGAGAAATGCTGTTTTCATCCCAGTGTTTGCAATTAATCTCTTACACTTGTATCAGAGGGCCTAACCCTAACCTGGTGTGCACTATCTGACACCTCCACTGCTCTGTGGTGAAACTGTCTTGATTTACACCAGAGGAGAACTGAAGCTGAAGTTTTGCTGTGGTCCTTTTCATTACTCTGCTCAGAAAAAATGGACAAGCAGCTGTGTAATGGACAAATAGCTGTGTAAAGCCATTGCCTCCTTTCTACATACAAGGGTTTTAAAAGGGAAAGAAATATGGTCTCTGCTATAGTTTTCTCTGTGTCATGGCTAAAAATAACAACAAACCTCTGATGAGTGTCTGAGATTCATCACCAGCAGGGTGGATAAAGTATAACTGTGTTTTGTTCCCAGGCTGCTGGAGAAACTGTGAAACGTGGAACATTCTGCTGTTTTGTTCAACTTGTGAATTGTACTTTCTTGCTTAGCAGTGTGCACCTGGGAACAGGCCAGTTTGTAGCAAAGCTATAATAATAGTACTGCTTTTTTTTGATAGGGAGTGTAAACACTCCCATTCTTGAAATGAGGCAGCAGAGCTGATGAAAAATGCAATACACGAGAGCTTGGCTCTGCTGCAATCCCGGGCATCAACTGCCTTGGACGTGCCCAGCCAACCCCACACCAAAGCTGCTGAGGGCTGACCCCTGCCTTTGGTTGGCTGCAGGGCTTTGTGGCCACCCCCCAAACCCCAAAGTGGCACTTCCTCATGGTGGCTGTGCTCAGACTCGGGGTGTTCAGAGCAGGGTGGCAGCGCTGCTGTGAGGTCTGGTGTGAGGAGTGCACAGCAGGAGGCTGCAGCACACAGCATCCTCAGCAAGCTGGCACACAGGTACAGCGGCACCTGCCCGAGCCCCCCTCTTCCCCTTTGGGAATTGAAGCTCCTGTGTGACTCAGGGCCACGTGCTCAGCAGCCACAGCTCAGGCTCTGCTCTTACAGGGGTATCCAACACCCTGGTGCGAGCAGCACATACACCAGGGAAATCAGTGCTGCAGATTTTTTCCATCTGAGATAAATGTGTCCCATGTGCAACACAAGCAGAGCCTGAAAATGGGACAGAGCAAGTCCCGAACACTTGTTTCATGTTTTGTGCAAACATGGAAATAATCTCACATATAGATTATTTCATTAAATCCCTTTCAGCAGCAACTGGAGAAGGTTGTTTCACTTGGGTGAAAAAGCCAGGAAAATAGATTCTCCATGTGCTTCTAGTTACTTCAGGGTGATGCAAGTACAGCTTCTTCTGCTTAAAGCCACTCGTCTGCAAACTATTATGGGGCACCCTTCTGCAGGGTAGCATTGGCTTCCTGCAGCACCTAACAACTTGCAGTAGTAGATGCTTTATTATTTTTCCATTATCTTTTGGAACCTGGTTTATAGGTTTTGGGAGTGGGCCCTAATACCACAAAAATTTCTGGCTGGCAGGCAACCCAGAAAATCACCTACTCCATCCCCCCCGTGCTAAAGTAGGGTCAGGACTTGCTTATTCCAAAGCTTGCAAATTGCTGTGAGAACTGATTTGCTCTGCTCACATGGCAAATCTCAGGGGTAGCCAAGGTCAGCAGTGTTCCTCCCGATATCCTGAGAGTCTGTGTTATGCAAGAAGTTTTCTTTCAGGTGTTCATTTTGCTTTGCTTGTTTTGTTGCAGGGCTGAAGACACAACTGAATTCCACATAATCAACCTGGTGTGTCGAACCATTTGGTTGTCAGAGGTGGATATTTGCAATGTCATCAATAAGTGCTGGTGCATAAATATGTTCCAATAGCAAAATAAGCTGAGTTTTCTTCTTATTTTAGGCAGGTTCTTGTTTTTTTTGGTTTCTTTTTTCTGCACTGCTCTGACCTGGACTCCCTCTGCTGATGCCCCTGTGTAGTTTCACTTTCTACAATTCATCACTTCCACGCACAAAATATTGGCCTGAGCTGTGGGGTGCTATAAGTTAAGCTGACCTACAACCTAGAAAATGTGCTTTTGCAGGGGATATTTCATGGTTTCCCCCTGAGGTGTCACAAATCTTATAGGAGGAAACTCTTGTTGGTTTTTCTTCTTTCCTTTCTTAATTTTCTAAGGATTTTTTTTTTTCTATTTAGGAAATTCTGCCTCTCTCAGCAATCTGTTCGCTTGGCAAGAAATACGACTATCAGGTGTTTAAAATTAAAGTTGTTAAAATCAAATTTGCAGAGGCAGGAGGGTTTGCCCCAGTGTCCTGGACACGGTCCAGGTTTGGTAATTACTTGCCTAACTCAATCTTTCTTTGCAGTTTTGTGGAGTTCTTCCTGCCCCACTGCAGTCTGCTCTGGGGAGCTGCTGTGCCATGGCATGTTAAACATCTGCCTGCTTTTCACCCAGGACTGGCCACGCTTCAGTGTGTGATGAAGTGATTTATGACACATGGCGTGCACATACTCTGGTTTTCTTTTCACAGCGACTTCTGCTAAACAGGAGGAGTCACTCAGAAGCAGCACTTACGAGAAAATCAGCTCAGGATCTAAATATGGATTTAAGGATTCTGGTTCTCTCGGTCCCTCTTTCAGATGATTTCTTCCCAGCTCATCCCTTTGTCTTATAAGGTGGTGCTGAGAAGTGGTGGCTCGATGTGATCAGCTGTGTTTACAGGATAAAAACCTTCCCCCTGCCCAGTAATCCCCTCAGTGCAGGCAAGGAGCATTCCAGAGGGCTGAGCAGCCTCAGTGGATGGGGTAAAGCCAACACACACACACCTGCCAAACAAACTTTCTCCCAGCTTCCTTGGAACAGGCCAATTCCTCCCACGCAATTAGGCCTGGAAACAGGAGCCTTCCCTGCTCCGTGGCCACTGGGCCAGGGTGAGCTGGTCATTGGAAAGGAGTGTCCCAGACAAGTGTTTGCTGAACTGTTCCTAAAAATTAAGGTGGGTTTGGCATGAAGGAAGTGGAGAAACACTCTCATGACTCCCCTGAAAAAGGAAACTCACAGGATTTGGGGCGATGCATATCAGTTTCTTTTGGTGTTAAGGGCTCAGGCAAACTAACACTTTACAATCATAGTGTTACAGCGAGCAGAAAAGCTTTATTATTAATATTTTAAAATCTCTGCCTCAGATATGTGCTTGGAGCTAGAGCCATGCCACTAAGCATATGATGAATGAAACCTCTTGAAAACTCTCAGATAGGAAAACTCCCATTCTAATTGTTTCAGATCATCTGCATCCTGTGTTTGGTTACGTGGGGTAATAGAGGCCATCTGTCTCCCTGCTTTCCAATACATGGATTTGTATCTGTGTGCAGAGCTGTTTTCAGGGAGAGAGTGCACAGATCCTCCCAAATGTGTGATAAGAAAATGCGTGCACCCAGGAACAGCCAAACTTTCTGGTCTACAAGCCATGTATCTTGTTCTTCATAAAGGCTGTGAACACAAGATGCACATTTTGGTGTGTCCAGCAAACTGAGGACTCCAGGAATTAATGGGAAACATTTTTTGATCCCCTTTGCTCCCAGCGGTCTGTCGGGGCACGGGGCTGGGATGGTCCCAGAGCACCATCTGGCACTGTCTCCCCTGATGGGAAATGAGACGTGATCAGAGTCCCTGTCCTTTTGCATGGTTTTATGGAATCTCCTCCACAACCCACTCATGTGGCCTGAGAGAGATGTGCACACAAGATCCCATCAGGGATGTGGGGGCCCTGTAAAGCAGAGTGTCTGGGGCTGAGGGAGGAAGGACACAGCTGGAGACCAGTGGGGGAGAGGCAGGCCCATGTCAGGCACTTGATCTGTGCAAAAAGGGCATCAAGGTGTCACCAGCCCTTAGGGTGAAAATGTTTGTTTCCATTCAAGAAAAAATGTGCGCTGTTCAGTGCATTTCAGATAAAAAGGTGCAGTGAAATTTCCCTTTTCTTAAAACTCAGATTATTTAAAGGAGAATTAAAATTAATCATGGCCCAGCTTGTCTGGCTGAGAGGCAAGGGCAGCACCAGGGGTGAGGAGCAGTGAATCACCCCCTGCTTCCACCTCTGCAGGCAGCACCTCAAGGTTTCTTAGCAAAAAAAAAAAAAGTCAAGGAAGATATTGAGAATTGTAAATCAAGCACAGCAGGGATAAATAACTTTATGGTGCAGCTACATTAAGCTACAGCTCTCCCTTCCCCAAATACACCTTTTGCTGACATATTGCAATAGTAGACTTTAAAGGCAGCCAAGCAGTGCAGTACATTTCTTCACTCAGATTAAAAGCATTGTTTAAATTCTTGTGGCTAGACAATTTGTCTTGTCCTTAAAAAAAAAAAAAAAAAGAAAAAAGAAAAAAAAAGAAGCCATTATTAAAGAGCAAAGCAGCACAAAGAGACTGGGATGTAGGACTGAGGGACTGCAGAGAATTTTTAGCTTGCCTGCTGCAAATCAAGATCAGCCTTTTTACCTTTCCACAATCTTCCTCCCTTTGTTATTTGTGGTTACCACAAAATCTTATTCAAAGATTCTCTCAGATGCTAGAATTAGATAATGTCTCTGGAAAAGGGTGTCACAGTCTGGATAAACATAGCCATGAATAAAATATTTGATGTAATGACACCTTTCATCCAGCAAGGCTCCAGGGGGGAAAGAACTATAAAAGCACATATTTATTATTTAAGAAATAGTAAGCTGGTTTATATGATTATATAAACATATGGAGATAACAGGTGCATTTGCATCTCAGACTCAAGCACTTTTTGGCCTGATACAAAGCAATCCTGTTCCAGGGGTGAACAGCAGCAGCAGGTGGGTGGCACGAATTGCTTGTGATGCCTTTTATATAACAACACAAAGCTTTTCCTGAGAGAGGAGCCTTGCAGAGGATGGGCTACAACCTCCCCCAGGACTGCCAAGGACATCCATGATGGGATTTTTGTGGTGTCCAGTGGCATTTTCTGCATCCCAGCCCAAACACATCATGCCAGGCTTGGCAGAGGTGACTGCAGGGAACACCTGTGATGTTTTAGGGCCTGTGATTTTCCTGCCTTACTCTGTGCTATCTGTCAGGGAAAGGACTGGTTAAAATAACAGGGCTGAAGGGAGAACAGAATGGGGATGTTCACATGTGTTGTCCAGTCTGGAGAAGAATAGGGCTGTTGCCCACCACCAAAAAGCCTGGTTATGTCAACCTCAACAACACATCTCCCATGACTGTGAGCCTCAGGCAGGGCAGCAGGGGGCAGGTGAAATTCAACAGATAGCACATGTTTGGGTAAAAGAATACCTGAATTAAAAAAAGGAGGAAGCCATGGGAGCATCAGTCTCAGCAGTGGAGACTTTGCCATGAAACCCTGAACTCCACGTGTACACCCACCCAGGCACTTTGATTTTCTTGATAGTAAATGGTTTACTCTTTCCCATGTAAGGAACCATTTTCCTGTCATTTGACATGGAAAGAAACTGTCATTTGGATTGCTGAGCTGTTAATCTTCTTTCATCTGCAGGCTGTTTTAAGAAGGAGATCCACAAAAATGACTCAATTATGTGTGTGTGTGTGTGTCTGTGTCTGTGTCTGTGTATACATATATATACATATATACATATAGATAGATAGATATATAGATAGATAGATACAAACACTCTGGCATCTAACAGGTCAGAACAAGCAGATATGTCCATGCAGAAGTCATTTAATAGCACCACTTGTATAAAATGCAGAGCTTAAAAAAAATTATTCTCTTAGGGAACAATAATGAGATCACCTGATAGTTTTGTGAAGGTGACTGTCTGATCAGTGTCTAAAAGTGAGGAAATGACAAAGCACCCAAGCTCTGCTGTTCTCACAGAGCAAACCTTTGCAGGAAGTATGTTGGTACATTTTTCTGAAAAAAAAAAAAAAAGAAAAAAAAAAGTCAAACTCGGTGTTTCATGCTAAGTGCAAATGAGCAGACTGCTCTGCCTTGCGTATTTGTACATGAATCCAGCCCAGTGGGGAAAAAAAAAATGAAAGATTATTGAAAGCATTGGGGGGAAAAGAAAATAAAATCGGTGCGTGGAAAGGAGCTGAACACATTCACAAGGTTATTTAGCTCTAACAAAGAGCAGCAACCCCAGATGACCTCCTGGCTCCTGTCTCCACCCAAGTTCCTGGCCCCTGTTCAGCGTCCTGGCAGAAGTTGCAGACATCCGCCGCACGATGCCAAGAGGCTGTTTTGTCTGCAGATATGTAATAGAGATTAGCCGAGCGCTGGGGGAGCTGCTGCGCACACACCGGCCCCTCGGCACGGGCACCGGGCATCCCAGCGCCGTCGGAGAGCTCCGGTTCCCCCGGAGCCCGGACCCGCCCGAGCGGCCGGAGCCTGCGGGAGACGGGAGAATCCCAGCGCTTGGGCTCGGGGCTCTGCGCTGCCCGCCCCGGCGGCTGGATGGGTGGATGGATGGATGGATGGATGGATGGATGGATGGATGGATGGATGGATGGATGGATGGATGGATGGATGGATGGATGGATGGATGGATGGAGTGGTTGTGCCACCAGACCGGTGCGATGTGCTCGGCCAGGGACCAGCGACCCGCCCCGATGGCGCTCGGGTGGATGCCGAGCGTATCCCCGCGCACACGGCTCGTTAACACCTCCCGCCCGCGGCCGCTTCCAGAGCTGTGCCCGGAATGGAAACGCCTTTTGTTTTCCCGTAGCAGGCTTTAAAAGAAAAATCTCAGTTTGACTTTAAATACTTTTTACCCTCCCCCTCCCTTTTTCCACCAGAGACAGGAAACAGTTCTTTCATGCGTTCAGAAATGCAAATTATATTTGGCAGAACATTACAGCTCAGAAAAAGAGCTTTTGAAAGAGGTCGTGGAGGAGCGATCAAGGCAGATAAAAGGTTAGGCCCTGCACCAGGCGAGCAAATCTCCCTGAGTCACACACCCGCTGCTCTGGATCTTGTGTTTTTGTCAAAGGACTGGGCAGACCTGCAATTTCACTAACGTGCAAAGTCGGAAGGGAAAAATACTGGATTCTCCCTTCTCCTTCTCCTCCTTCTCCTCCTCCTTCTCCCTCCTTCTCCTTCTCCTCCTTCTCCTTTCCTCCTTCTCTTCATTCTCCTCCTTCTCCTTCTCCACCTTCTCCTCCTTCTTCTCCTTTCTTCTTCTCCTCCTTCTTTTTGCTTTTTCTTCTCCTCTTTCTCCCCTCTGTCTTCCTCCTTCTCTATTTTCCCTTCTACTTCTTCACTCCTCCCTTTCCCCTTCTCCTTCTTCTCTGCCTCCTCATCCTCCTCATCCCCTGCTGAAGACCAGAAGAGCCAGAAGACTCTGAAGAATCCAGCTTTTTGCCTCTTCCAAAAAGGTCTCCACTATTGATGACTGGATACCATCCTGGCATGAGAAGGGCCTCTCTCTGGAGTGCACTAAAACTGCTCGGCAGAAACCTTGTTGTAATCATTTATGCTTTGTTCCTATGAACAGTATAAACAATAAACAAATATCTTATGAGAAGAAGATAAAAATGAATAAAACACATTCAGCCTTGGCTACTAATTTGCAAATGGAAAAGTGACAGGTGCCAAACTCTCTTCTGCAGCCTAAAAGCCTGGATAGCTCAAGGTCTGGCTTAAAGAATGGAGGAAGCCAAGATGCAGCAAGTGGGCAGAGCTTCTCTCCCTGCTCCCAGGCTCCTTGTTCTCCTCTGGAACAGGCTGGGATTCACCTGGCAGAGCAGTTTCATGTGGGAGGATGCTGTGTGTGCAGGCTCCCTCTGGGAATAATTAACCAAGGTCAAAACTCCTGGATCCTTGGAGGGGAAACCTTCAAGAAAATCACAAGCACTACCAAAGTGGTTCTGGTAACTCTGTGGGAAGCCAGCCAGAGATGAACCAAGCCCTTTCCATGGCAGAAAGGACCTTCATGACTTTAACCTCACACTGCACAACATGTGAGAACACACAACTCCATTTCTTTCTGCGGCCAGTCAGCACACGGGAGTCCAAGCTGCTCACCTCACTCTGACCGCTTGAGAGGAACTTCTAACCTTTCCCCAGTGGCTCAGGAAAGACAGAAAATGGAGATGCCAACAAGCACGTGCAAGTGCACTTTCCCCAGAAGCTGGGTTTTGACACTGAACCTTTGGTGAGCCGCAGTCCCGCCGGCTCAGCCCTCCCCTGCTGAGCTGCTGTTTGGGGTAGGATCCGCCTGGTGCCTCTCATTGCTCACCAGGCCAGCAAGCACAGCCCCTGTGCTCTTGCCCGGGAGACAGCAGCATTCTGTGCTGGTTTTGGAGAAATGTTCTGATGCAGTTTGTAAAATGCTTCTGAAAACTTTGAGGAGGAGGAGGAGGATGTCAACAAATTATTTCTATCCCACTGTAGTAACTCCTCTCCTCGTTTTTTCTCCAGTGTCCTTTACAATTGAAAATCCTTCTGCCTGTCCTCTTCTGAATGGGGATTGCCTGATTTTTTTCCAGCTAATAATGAAAATAACAAATGCATTCTGGAGACTTGAAGAGAGCAGTGCCTGAGAGCACTGATATGCTGTGAAGATGAGAGGGTGAGGGAAGAGACCTTTGGCTGTGATGAGACCCAGATGTCCCATTCTGGCTGTGTCCAGCAAAGTTACTGTCAAGTCTTTGTTTAAATTGGGTCCCACTGCACAAGCATATTTATTAGCATAACAAAGTAGCAATGGCCGAGGAAAGGAAATGATGACTTGCCTAATGGAAATGAATTGTGCAGCATAACCTGGTGGTACATAGGACTCTATCATGGTATTTAATGTCTCTCCCCACGCTGAAAGAAAAGAGTCTTGACACTGGCGCCTGTAGGTCTGTAGAGCCATTGGTAGACAGCCAGGGCATACCATTTAATGGAAGGACATCATTAAATATGCCTTTATTTTTATTACTTTGTAATATTATTATGCAGCTGAAATAAATCACAAGTTGTTTTTAGTGGGATTCCGTCACAAGCCACAAAAGCAGTGAGCTGGGGGGTTCCTTCTCAATCTCCCTGTAAGCAACTTTCTGTACTCTCTGGAAAGAGCAAAACCTTCACATCAGGGTCAACCCATGACCTTTTCCTCTTTCAATATTTATTAAATAAGTACAACTTGAGCTGACGGGATCTAGTTCTAGGCTTCTGCACCCCCAAGTCTGGAGGCAAACACAAGTGGCAGAGCCCCCAGACCAAACTGGAGGAACAGGAGAGGTCTGGTGGAGGCCAAAGGTGTTTTAACTACCCTGCCTCGTTCCTGTGTGGCTCCCACATCATCTCCCAAATGAGGAAGGTGCAGAGGTGCTGCATGCTCACCCAGTTAGTGAACATCAGTGAACTGGAGAGGGAGTTTGGCTCATGCTCCCACAACCAGATGGGTAAAACATGAAGTCTTCAGGCATGCAGCGGAGAAGTGGAAAAGGAGATGTAAAAACCTGTGCTTGGACCTTCACCAAGCTGTCTGACTATCCCAAGAACCCACTCCTCACTCCCATACACCATGGAGGATGCAGCACAGTGTTTGGTTTTAAAAAGGAGAGACACCCAAAGCTCTGCCACACAGTCACACATCTTAGCTCTTGTGGAAGAAAGGAGTTTGTGGTGCAAAACATTTCACAGAAAACCTAAATATGCCAGCAGGACATTGTTACCAACATGTGATGATTTTAGCTTAACACATTTTGGTTTTCCTCTGCTCCCAGTCCCCTCTGAAATTGCTGCTGTGTGTGCAAGCCCTCCCTCCCTTGGACTCCTCTTCCTTTCTTTTTTTTCTTCATTTCCACATGGTCAGACTGTTTCAGAGGCAGGGAGAAATCCAGATCCTGATTTAGAGAGTTCTGCTGAACTACTGGCTTTGTTTGTGTAAAACATTAGTTCCTTCTCATCACCTTTAAGATGCCTTTTTTTTTTTTTTCCTTAGGTAAATGTTAACTGGAGGTTTATCATTAACCACCTTCAGTTTTTTGCAGGAGTTTATATTATTCACATGAACAGTGTGTGTTGCAAGATTCTTTTTTTTTCACTGTTTAGATACAAATTATTCACAGTTTGAGTTTTGTCTAATCTGAAGCCAAACTGATTTCAGTCTTCAGATAAGCTCCCCCTCAAAAGGGAACCTCAAAAGGCTTCAGTTTGTCCAGTTAAGATACAAGTAGCACCTGTTTGGATACTGAAATGTGTGCACATCAAAGAGATTAATTATTGTGTTTTAAGGTCAAGAAGAAATATTAACAGTAGGATGTTGATTTTAGGGGGATCATTCAATTTGGGAAAAAAAATCTTTATAGCCTGTTCTTTTCTGCAGTAAATTTAGGTCTCAGTCAAGCCTATTCTTGCTGTGGCAAGGAGCAGCGCAGGTGGGTGCAAAAGTAGATCTGATGAGCAAGTGTCAGAATGGAGACAAATGAATGCTCTTACAAAATTTCAACCCATCCTTTGATACTCCTGTGAAAAGCCCTTCTGTTTGCAACCAAAAAACAACTGGAAGAGCTCTGTTAACTTGTACTCAGTCTCTGGGTTTCCACAGAAGTGACACCCCTGATGACCTCCTTGTGTTTCTCTGTCCACAGCACGGAGCTCAGGTTCACCACGCAGGTGGGAGCAGCAGCAACAGCCACAGAACAGACAGAACCTGCCCAGAGGATTTTCTCTCTGAATGAAAAGGGGTTGTGGAAGGGACATCTCTGAGCCACGTGTCAGAGGGAGACAGCAAACCTTTCCCAGGCCCAGCTGCAGAGGGGCTCTGCTGCCAACCTCCCAAATCCTTTTATCTCAGTGTGCTCCAGAGTGTCACTCCAGGATGAGAATTCCTTCCACGGCCAAGAGGTAGCCATGGAGGGGAGGGAGGAGAGCTGGGGTAGGGACACAGCCACCCCATCAGCTCTCTACCACCAACACGTGAGAGAGTCTTCCAAAGGACAGGTCTCCAGGAAGAAATATCCAGCACTGACTGCTTCTCAATTAGTCCCTGACATCCTTTCAGGGAAAGTTCCTTCTGTATTTCTTGCAACCCTACAGCTCCTGTTTCTGAGCTGGAGGAATGTCTCCTTACCATGCCTTCTTTATATCCCCCTGCTATGCACACACACACACACAAACACAAACACCCAGAGATAAACTTATTTGCATTTGGGATGAGGATTGCAGGGGGATTCTGTTCAAAAACCTGTGCTCCCAGTCTGACTGTCTCTTCAGAGTACTAACTCCTCCCTCCTTCTTTTGCTATGTTTGCCAGTGGAAAAAATTAGCAAACCCTATTTACAAATATTTTTGCCTCTTGGCCCTCTGCCTAATGCTGTACTATTAAGGCCGTCGTTGTTCCACTAAACAATTGCAAATGTTTTTGCATGCATGCATTGGCTTGCTTTTGAGTTCAAAGACTCTTATTCCACCAACTGCCACAAAAATTGTCTTGAAGAACCTTTTTCTTAGCTGAATCCTGATCCCAGAAACAAGTAATCTCCACTTCTGCCTTCCCAAAGTTCCCTGAGCAGGTTAGTGCCTCAGCTGAGTTACGAGCAAGGAACAAAACGTTTCTCCTTTTCTTTTCCCTGAAACTCCTGACCTAGTGGCCATTCTCAGGGTATTATCAGTATTCTTCCCCCTCCAAAACCCATGGTAGCCAACACTTTCTTCTAAAGCACAGAATGAAATAGTAGTGAAACAGCAGTCCATGTTCACTTTCTTTTTTTCTTTACCCACCGCCCCATCCCCAAAATTTCACAGATGCCCATTCACTCTTTTTAACCTCTGTGCAAGTAAATTCATGCTTCTGTTTATGGTGTTTGGTCCCAAACATGAGGGTGATACAGTTTACCAGCATTTCAACAGCAGCTGAAGCAGCCAGTGATAAATGGATGTTGAAGAGCAGACAAAGAAAGCAAGTTTCATATCTGTAATTGCAAATGGTAGCATGGGAAATGCGATTTTGAAACAACAGAAGAAAGATTTATGTCTCTAATGAAAACAGCTCCAATGTCAGACTCAGCACAACTTCCCAGACAAGATAAAAACACAAGAATTATCTCCAGAAATTACTCAGTGAAAAATTCTGAATAACAAATGCAGTTGAGAAAATTGCTCAGGCAGTTTGCAAATAGGAAATAAAGGAGGACATAACAGATTAATAAATCACTATGATTTATGCACCTAGCTTTGCTAGCAGTGCAAAACAGTAAATTAAGGCACAGTCAAGCGTTCTTCCTCATGGTTTGGTCAGCAAACTTCCATCCTGGTCTGAGGCACTGCTGGTTTTGGGCCAGTCCTGCCGAGCTTGACCGCGTTCTAGGATGACAAAGTGCCAACACTCAAGATCTGTAGAGTCTTCAGGAGGAGCATTTCAGCCACTGATTTTTGTCTTTGCAGCTGAAAATTGAAGGTCTGGGAGACATGACTGCAAGCACATAAATCTTGTCTGCCTGGCCTCACCTAGATAGTGACCAGCAGGACAGCAAAGCTTGTTGTCCAAGTGTAAATTATCTGGTGGTAAGATCACAACATGAACAGTTATTCCAGACTCTCCCCACGCTGGGCACATCCTAAGTGCCCATTTACAGAATGCCCATGCTGGGACAGGCTGTGAGGAGAAAGTTTGGAGACAGAACCACAAGGACTATTGAATATCTTGGCCTTGACCATCCTGTCCGTGTGTGCCGACTCTGCTCCAGGACTGTGTCTTTAGCTGATCAGTGGCAACTTAAGATAGAAGTTTGTGATATTTAGATTCATATTAAGATAATTTATGATGTTGCAAGAGTCAGGAATTGGGCAGGGTTTAAATACTGCTTGAGAGTGACAGGAACACAGAGGCACCCAGAGCCCCAGAGCCTCTCCTTGTTGTGTTTCCAGATTGTGCCACAAATCCCTAAGGCTGCAAAGATGGAGAACAATTTTCATGCAAAATCTGCTTCAGTCTTATACATCCTCTCTGAAAGAAACAGTCATTCTTAGTGGGGCTTAGAGTCTAACTTTTTTCCTCAGCTAACTCTCCTAGCCTGACCTGAGTTGCCCTGCTGTGACCAAGTGTCCCTGAGTGATGACAAGGAAGCTGTCACACACCCTCTTTGCCAGCTCCATCGTCAGCTCCTTGTCCTGGGTGCTGCCAGGCATCTTGGGCCAAGTCTCTGTCACCCCTAAGAAATGGAATTTAACCTTCCTGGTGAGGTGACCTAACCATGGCATCCCCACAAATGAGATGTGCATTAAAGCCAACCAACTAAAGCCAGCTCATATTTCTTTCTTTGCAAAATGACCCTGGCATCACTGTCCTACCTGTAAATGAAGGTGACTTGATGCCTTAGGACCTGGGTGAAGCTCTGTAACCTTGCTGGAGCCCCATTCAAGCACTATTTCCAATCCCCTGGGACAAAAAGGTTTGTCCTGAGGATGGTTCAGTCCAGTATATTGTTAAACATCAACAGTTGAGAAGGACATTCTGGCAGAAAGCCCCTGTCCCCCCTTGCTGCCTCCTCACGCTTCCTGCACTCAGGCTGTGCTCCACTTCAGGTCTCCCTTCCCAAATCCCTCAGGGTTACAACCAAGAAAGGAGCGTCCCCCCTCCCCTAGAACCAGCATCCTTTATCTTGCTGGAAGAATGTCTTGAAGCATCATCCCTTTGCTCCAAGGCTGAGGCAGAGCCTGGAGCACGGAGCCAGGCTGGGTGCTGTGAGCTGGGGATGCGCTGAAGCAAGGCAAGGACAGAGGGGCTGCACACCAGCAGCATGTCTAAGGTGCAAGTTTCAAATAAATAAACCAGTGCTGGTTTCAAATAAATCTTTCTCATCCCCCGTGGAAATGCTGTGTCCAGGGATCCTCTGCAGTCCTTTACAAGAGCTTTGGATCCCATCACCACATCCCTTCACAGCACTCAGTTTTAAACATGACCCCAAGGCCTTTTATCACTTAAAAAACAGAACCTGAGGATTTCAAAGTACATTACATTAATTAATTTCCTCTCCAGGAGAGGAAAGGATGGAACCTTCACAGCTTAATTATTGGTCTTGAGCTCCATGACTTCACTACCAACCTTTCATACTATTTTTTGTCAGGTCCAAATCAATCTCAACCCTCCACACACACACACACACACACACACACATCATGTAGAGCCCAAAATGACAGACTGTCTTTCCGCCTAACTCTTTGAGAACAATTTTAGGTTTCTTTTCTCTTCCACAGGAGGAAAAAACTCCAGATCATGCATACATGAAGCTCCACCATCAGCTATCAGCTGGCTGAGAAAGGGGGTGACCTCACAATGCACCCCTGCAGCCACAGCTCAGGTGACACAGCTCAGCATTAAAGCAGGATTGGACAGTGCTGTCTGTACTTGAGCATATAAAACATTCCCCAGCAAACGCAGCTCAAAAACAGGGAAAGCAAACTAAAAAGGGTACAAACAACCATGAGCAAAGCATTAAATCAGCTGGTTCTGGACTCCTTTCTCAGCATTACTGCAATGTGGCTTCTGAAACAAAAAGAGTGTATTGAATTAGTGCAAGTGGAAAATTGGTTCTTTGACTAAAATGGAAAAAAAAAAAAAAGCAGGGGAAGGAGGGAGCTGTGTGGGCAAGAGTCTTTAAATAATCAGGGCGGGGGGGGAGGGGCTGCTTTACTTGGAGAATTGAAAAAAAAATAAATTAGGAGTTTGGCAAATTTTCATCTAAACATTTCAATAGCCAAAGCCTAAATTCTGGCTTTAGTTCACTACCAATGACGAGACCCTCTGAAAAATGTCAATAATATGAGAAAAAGTTATTGTTGTTTTCATTTTCCACAAAAAAAAACACACCTCATCTTCAGTGCAACTCTTATTTCAGTCTGTACTGGTCCCAAGCTGGATGGGCAGATATTTCCTCCCTCAAATGACTCCCCTCCACTAAAATCTGCCTGGGGAGGAAAGAATAAGACAAGGTAGAGGGACAATAAACGAGTCACAATGAGGGGTAGGACAGAAGAGGATGAAAGTACCTAGTAAAATGACACAGAGAGAGAGAGCAGGAAGGGTGTAAAAAAGAACAGTGTTATTTTTTTTCTCTGCCTTCCATTTCAGAAAGTTTAATTTTCTTTTCTTCATCTGTTGTAGAAAACCCCACATGTTCTCAGTTTTAAGTGGTAAAGACAAAGCCTGGGAAAGGAAACAGAGTAGAGCTGCATGAGGTCACAGCCTGTTTCATCTCCCAAAACCAAGCCCACACCTTTGCCCACACGACTTTAGATTTTACCATCGCTGTTGTGCTGTCCACCAGCTTTCTAAGCAGCCTGTAACAAGGTATAAGAAAAGTGGAGCCCACACTGCTCTTTGGGGAGCCAAAAGAGATCTAATGTTTTGGAAATGCTTACCCACATACACTGGCTCAGCAAAAAGCTGTTTGGAAGCAGAAGGTTCAGAAGTCAGGAATTATTTACAGAGGAAATAATTTTCTGTAGTACATTGCTTTCAGAAAGCAATGGATAAACAACAAGCCTCTGTCGAAGGAGTTGAAGAAGAAAGTTTTACAGGCACCCAAAATGAATTCATGCCCTGTTTGTTTGCAAAATACTGTTTTTCCCCGAAAATAAATCTCCATTTGTGGTGCAGGTACTTAGCCTGCCTGTAGCATTGACTATTCTTTCCTTGATACCCCTATGCAATTTACCCCTCGAGGTGTCCTTACCACAAAACCATCCAACCACGCAGGGTAACCAATGAACTGTGCAGCAAGACAAACACAAGAGGTGTTCCTGCAATATTTTCTTGGTCCCGCCTGCACTGCTGCCAAAGAATCTCCTCTCCAAGCTGCTGGCAGAGTTTGGTGATTGCCAAAGACCAGGCTGGGATGCTCCTGGACACCCTGGCAGGGCTCAGAGTGCACCAGGCATGGAGTCTGCACCGGTTTTTTGGAGGGCAGGATGGTTATAAAAGCCCTCTGCTGTGGTGGCTGGTGGAGCTCAGGGCTGCAATGTTTGCTGTGTCTTTGCCTTGGTCCCATGAGCACATGGCAAACAGAGGAGAGGAAATATAACTGAGGGAAAGGCAGAGAGAGGTCGCTCACCAAACACCACCATGGGCAAAACAGGCTTGAATGAGAGATATGGACTGACTTCATCCTAACGGGGTCAGAGCAGGACAGTAGAGAAGTGAAACAAAACCTTCACAGATGCCTTCTGCCTACCACTGCCTCCTTCCCAGCTCTACCTGCTCCCTTCCCCCAGTGTTGCAGGGAGACAGGGAATGGGGGCTCCAGGCAGTTCATCCCACCCTGTCCCAGCTGCTGCTCAGGGAGAGGAGTCCTTCCTCTGCCCCACCATGGGGTCCCTCCCCAGGAGATCCTCCAGTGTGAGTCCATCCCATGGGCAGCAACCCCAAAAAAATGCTGCTACGAGGATCCCTCTTCCACAGGGTCAGTCCCTCAGGACCAGGCTGCTCCAGCCTGGGTTCCTCACAGGCTCACAAGTCCTGCCAGCAAACCTGCTCCATTGTGGGCTCCTCTCTCCATGGGTCTGCAGGTCCCAGCACAGGTTTCCCAGGGAGTCACAGCCTCCTTTGGGCATCCCCCTGCTCCAGTGTGGGCTCCTCCAGGGGCTGCAGTGGATCTCTGCATCCCCACGGACCTCCATGGGCTGCAGGTGCACAGGGAAATCTCCTGGAAATGCTTTTTAACATTTTTTTTAACACTTTTTTTAATACAACCCCCAACCCTCCCTCCCCTACCATTATTTAACTGCTTTTTTCTCCCTTCCCCCCCCCCCCCCCCAAATATTGCAGATGAACTTACATTTCCCAAGAAGATTTCAATAGGGTTTTACAGAAAGTGAATTTACCACTCCTGACTGTGAGCGCTCTTGGTGGGAGTCTCAGGGTTGCACTCATGTAACCACGGGACAAAAATGACATTTTGACTATCTAAATGCTCGTGGGCAGGCCACAAATAAATGATTATTCACAGAAATTACGGGCAGTATTATCTCAAACAACAAACACATTCAAGAACATCCAGGCATGCTCACAGATAGTTTGCAAACAGATAAAAGGCCAAACACTTCCATTCAGTTACTTGCTGTAGATCATTCACGCAGCTCTAATAACAGTCCCCTGTCTCCATGAGCCTGTATCAGATGCAGTCCAAAACTGGAATGGTGGTGAAAGCCCCCACTCTATCATCATGAAAACCCAGAGTTCAAGCTCTTTTTTTTCTTTTCATTTTTTTTTCCCCCATTCATTTCTACCAAACAAAAGCAAAAGATGGGATTGTCTTCGCAGAGTTTGGTTTGGAGTTGCTTCATTCCAGTGGCATGCAGATATTTTCCCTGTGGTTTTGCAGGGTGACCAGGAACACCTGTTGAGTTTAAAAGAGAAACACAAAGCCCCTGCAAGGCAGTGTTTTGATTTGGGTAGGTTTGGGATTTTTCACCCTCTGTTTTTTAGGCTCTGACAGCAAGCACAGCTCGCAGGAAGCATTGTTTGGAAGCTGTTAAAGAGCAGTAATTGCTGCTGAAGGGTGGCTGGTTGCACAGGATATGATAAATGACTTCCCAGTGGCTACACTCAATGCAGCCACCAGGCTCTGGGCTGAACACCCTCAGCGTGTCTCAGCCTCCTCAGAGGTGGCACCCACCCCACAGCTGCTCCCCCTTCCCTCGCTGCTGCCACAAATCCTCCCACACCCTGCTGGAGCCTCAGCCAGCTGGGCTGCACAACGTGAGCACCCCTCGAGGCAGAGCTGGGAAAGAGCCCTGCCAGCCTTGGGGTGCCCAGAGGGGCTGCCCTGGCTGCAGGCAGCTCAAGAGATTGGTCTCCCTGGTTCAAGCCCATCCTCTTCACCCGTGATGCTCAGCCTGGCTAAATTCATTTGGGCTGGTGATATGCACTGCTATTCACTTTGAAATGCTCCCATCTTCCTCCTGGCATTGTTGGTCACATCTTCACGTTTTCCAGGACCCAGAGAGTGGTTTGGTCTCCTTCATTCACCCCGGGGGCTTCCAGCAGTGCTGTGCTCTTCACCCCAAAGCATACAGCTCTAGGGCCTGCCAACAGTGCCTGGGTGTGTGCCCGGCTGTGCAGGGGATATTTAGGGCATGGGGGTCCAGTCAAGGGTGTAAGTCAGCCCTGCAGAAATTTAATTTGGCTTTTGGACTGGTTTTTTGGCATGGGTGAAATTCAAAGGCATCCTTGCACTGCACGTTCGCTGGGTTGGTGGAAGAGCCGGCAGAGATGTCCAGCCTCAGCCAGCTCCTCTGCCAAGAGAGCACAGCACCTGCAGGGCACTGGGAAAAAAGGCTGTTCCCTCCTGTTTATCCAAGCAGTCCCTCTGTATTTCCTCCTCTGTTTCCCATATGGCCCACTCAGTGTGCCCACTTTGCCTGTTCTGCAGGAGAAACCCATGCTCGTTCTCCATACCCGGGAGGGAATGACATGAAGCTGTTACTCTCTGAGGGATGACCTATCTGCCAGCCCAGGCAGGAGGACTTTAGCCCATGGGCTCAGCTGCCTGCCAGCCCAGGCAGGAATGCCCATGAGGATTTTAGCCCACGGGCTCAGCCAGTTCAACTTAAGAGAGCTGTTGTGGTCCCCTGAGGAGATCTGGTGTGCTTGCAGGGAGAAACAATTTGTGTTAGTCCAGAGGGGGCAGGGGGTTCAAGGCCTCACCAGTATTTTGGAGTATTTTCTCCCACCAGCATTTTGGAGTCCTTACTGTCCTCCCAGGACAGCAATTGCCCGCGATGGTCATGGCTGACTTGCTCTGATCAAGGGTGGAACCTCTGCAAGGAGATCTCTCCACCAAGGCAGCCACGCTTGCATGGATGCTGTTATTTAAGGTTATTTAACAGGACTGAACTGTCCTGTCCAGTCAGGTCACAGCTGTGCATGAGACAGAGGCTCACAAGCTGTTCCTCAGGTTTGTTGCTCTTTGTTTCAGGGGAGAGGCTGGTGGTAGAGACTGGAGAGTGCCTGGTGTGCTCCAGCTGACCAGCCAGCACTACTGGAGAGCACAAGGGCTTGCTGTCCAGCCGGTCTCTGTGAATGATGGAGCAGGGTGTGTTAAAAGCCTGTTCACTCACTGAGATTCCTCTCAAGTGCCTGTTAGAGCTAGACTTTTACCAGCTGGCCTGTTTCAAAGGGAATCAAATTACATGCCAAATTGTGTTTAAAACTTGTGCAGGCCAATGCGTTTTCTAGTAGGGCTTGTTTTCTTCAGTCTTACCTATTGGAACAGGCAAACCAGTTTTAGCTCAAGTTGTAGGGCGACTGTGTCAAAATTCAGTTTGGGACCCCATAGAGGACAGGCTCCTCCTTCACTGCAAAGAGACGAGAGAGGCAAGAAGTGAGGAAAACAAAAAGTGAGCTGACGGGAACATCATGTCTGGTGCCTTGGGCTGGGGCTTCACCTCCTGCCTGCCAGGGACACAGCAACTCCTTCAGCTCAGCTAAGTCATGGGTGTGCAAACAAACAAAACACACCTGAGAATGTCTCAGAGCCTGAAGGCCTGGGATAAAGAAGCAAGAGATGTTCGTTTCGTACGTCACTGAGGTTGGTTCTTTGCTTGTTTTCTTTCAGAGTCAGCTTCTCTTAACCATTGCTGTCCTGAGCGATGCGCAGCCACAAAAACACCACTGCTGCCCATCCTCTCCTCTGCCTCTCGGCCTGGAACATGAACAGCTCTTGTTGAACCAGGGATGGGCACACGAGCTGCTCAAACAGAAAACTCTTTGGAAAACGGGAAGTTTCCAAGATAAAGTCCTAATTGTTGTTGGGGGGGGAAAAAAAATCTGTTAACATGAGAAGCAAATGTTTTCACACAATTGTCACAAATATAAAAGGCTTGCAGAAAAAAGTGAAAACATGTTAGATTTTGACCAAAAATATTTTATTAGTTAGATGTTTTCTTAAAAATATTTATTTAGCTGAAAGCCTGATTTTTTCAATTTAAAAAAATTAACAGTGAAGCAACAAGGCATAGAAAATTCAAATTGCACTCCAAATAGTCTCCTTGTGTGTCAAGAGAACTGGAGACAGAGTAAAATGGCCTGGAAGATCAGCAGTAATAGGTTAATATTTAACACAGGGAGGCTGTACAGGAGCTGCCACACAAGAGAAACACCTCCCTCCCCAGGCTGCACACGCCAGCTCTAGAGGCAGAGCCAGTGCCAGGCAGCGGGATGTTTGGGCAGTTTCAGAGTAACAGAGTAGCAAACAAATTTGGACAATGCAGACGAGCTCTATGTAGAGTTCTCCTCCTCCTCCGTGACTTTTTCCAGCAGAATGCCAGCTGCCCCAGGGATGCGGCGGGAGAGCTGAGTTTGGGAGCCCAGCATCCCAGGGCAGGCTCTGAGCGCCCCAAAAAGCTGCAGGGGCAGCACAAAGCACTGCCACAGGGATCCGTGCCACCCTGCCGAGGCATTCCAGCGGCACGCTCAGGCTGCCCGGGGAGGGAGGAAGAGGAAGGAGACCTTCCTTTGCGAGAGGCATCGGGTCTGCTCCCTGCTCAGCTCCAGGCCTGAACGCGGGGCTCCCTCTGCTGAGCCTGCCGCACAACTGATGCCTGCGGGATGCGGCGCACTCCCAGAGCTCCGTCTCGCCCTCCCGGCAGGCAGCAGCCGCAGGAGGACCCCTCACCTTCCTCCTCCATCAGGGCAGAAAGAGCTGCAGGTGCAGAACAGGACAAGGCCAGCGCTGGGGGAAATTCTCCTGGGATGAAGGCTGCACAGCTCCAAATCCTTGAGCAGCACCACTGATGCAGCTCTGCTGAAGGAGGAGGCTCAGCCAGCCTGGGCTGTGGAGCTGCCAACAGCTGCTCAAACACCCCTCTGGTCCCTGCAGAGGTGTTACCAGCACAGGGATTAAACGAGCCCTCGGTTTCAAAGCAGATTTTGAAGACTTCTGCATCAGAAACAGAACAAGTGATGGCCCGGATAGAAGCTGAAACATAGTATTAAGTGGCAATTTTATTTTGTGATTCTTCAATGTTACGCCAGGAAGATGGTAAAGAAAAGTAAGAATGGGCTGCTGTAGATGCTGAGCTCTTTTCTTTCTCATTGGTATATTATTCCTCACTTGGCTAAACTTCATAAATGAACTCTCCTAGTCACAGAGCCTTTTATTTCTACATATCCTCCATTTCCATCCCTCTCATATCTTGAGGGATGGAAACTTTTCAAAGCACAGTTCTTTCCCATCACTAAAATAAGTGCCTTCCACTTCCCAAAATACATTCTTATCTTCCCATAACCCATAGAAAAATGTGAAGTTACACCATCCCTTCCTTGTTTCCTTCTTTAACCATGCCCTGGTCTTCTGATTTCCATTTCTACCAAGCAATCTAACTAATCTCTGCAAGGAAAATCTCATGCCTAGGCTTGCCAGGAAATCCACTTGAGGTGTTAAGCCCCATATTAGATCCTTTCTCTCCTTAAGCCAAGCATTTGGTACCCACAAGTTACGTGGATTAATCACATGTACCTTCTATAGGTACAGCACAAAACAGGAAACCTCCAAAATGCTGCTGGCCTGTAAGGGCATTGCTGCAGGACCCCAAATTTCTGTGACCTCCTCTCATTCCTCATGCTCAGAAATGTCAAGGTGCATTTATTATTTTATGAAGGCTGTTTGAGCAGATTCATGGTGGTTTTTGACAAGCCTTCTGACACCTCTGTTCCTCAGCTCCAGACCTTCCAAGCTCAGTGCTGCAGCAGCAGACTGCCTGGAAGGCCCACAGGTTTTCCCCTCAAAATCCATCAGCACAGCCCCATAACCAGACAGGAAGATTGGGAGCAGCCTTTTTGCCAGTTCCCTGCCCAGGCTGAGCAAGTCCCCTCTGTCTCTAGCCCTCCCCCACTCTCTCTCCAAAACATACACTAGTTAAAAACACCAGCTTTGGAAATTTAACAATAAAGAGTAATGCCCTGCCTCCATATTTTGCCACCACAGTAACAAGACAGCAGAAAATATCACAGTCCCTGAGATATTTATACTGCCAGCATGGCTGCAAAGTGTATCTGTATCTTAAAAAAGAGGGGGCTGAGACACAGGAGGATTAAAGGCTATAGTTAAACCACCTACTGAGGCATCTCTAAGAGACATATTTCTGTGATCTGCAAGACTGAAGGAGCGTTTAGACCTCCTGTTCTCAGGCTGCCAGGCTTTGGCTCCCTGCAAGGAGTCATTAAAAAGAAATAAGAGTTGTGTTCTGTTCCCTTCTCTGAGTAACTTAGCACAAGGCAGCATATCTCACTCACCATATGAAAAAAATTTCTCCTGCCTGAAGAGCAGGAGCTGAGATCTTCTCATTGCTCCTTTTTTTAGCTCAGACCCCAGAGCTCATCTTCCAGCAGCCACAGCTGTGCATGATTCACTGCAGATAACAGGAGAGCGCTGGCAGGAGCAGATTCAAAATCCCATCTGCCTCCAACTCAGTCCATCACTGCCACTGCCATTTCATTAGCTCAGCGCTTCAGAAACAGGGCTTGCACAAGTGAGTCACATCCATCACCCTGCTGCAGGCAGCCACCTCCAGCCCAGAGCAGGGCAGCTCGATTAGACCTGCACCCGTTCAATCGCTCAGGCTAGATCTTGAAAGATACTCACCATGGGCTTCACAGCTTGTTTATAAAAGCAGCACTGCCCCCTAAATACTCTTATCAGCTGCCTTTCCAAGCTGGCAAAGTGGCTGCAGGTCAGTCCAAGGAGGGTAAGAACACAGACAGTGTACTGATGTTGGGTAGAACAACAGAGCAATGTCTTGGGACAATTCTAGTTCAGAAGCTCCAAAGGCACCGTCATTTTCAACCCCTTCCAATAAGATGATCCATTCTTTCCATCTACAGAGACTCATACCTGACAGGCCATGTGTCTCCACACAGATTTCAGGCATATTGCCTAAAAAATATACCATCCAGTACAAGTGGAAAGGTAGGATTTAACCTCACTCAGGTGTAACCACTACAACCTTTTCTAAGCCAAGTTCACAGTTTAAGGGAGGGCTGAACACTTGGAGAGAGTAAAGTCCACAGTGTTAAATCTACAGTTGTCCATGGGGGGGAAAAAAATCACCAAATCTACCTCATTTCACAGAAGAGCCCACTAAGGGTATTTCCTTCCCATCTTCTTCCCTGAAGTGCTCACATGCTAAATGAAACACTGGAGAATGTACAAGGAAAAAAGGTCAGACAGCAATAACAAGAGGGGAGACATCTGCCTCCATTTTCCTTTCCTGAGAATTTTTAAATTCCCATCACTTCATTGCTCCAGAGCCCAGCTGCACAAACCAACACAGCACCACCGACCTGGGTGAAGCTTGGGCTCATTTGGAAACCAAGACTGGAGCCAGCAGAGGTGTTTCTGCATGGTGCTGGTTTGGAAGAAGAGAAAGAAAGAGAAAAAATCCCAGACAGGATTCAAATAGCGCCATAATCATGCTGAATTCCATCAGCATACACAGGGCCTGGAGGAAGAGGTGAGGTGGGACAGGTAATTTATGCCGTGGCCCCAGCACAAGGCTGCCAGCAGTGAGATTTATCCTCTGTTCTCAAAGCCAGAGCCAGCTACCAAGCTGAGGGACAGACAGAGGCAAGAGATGCCAAATTTTACCCTCAGATGTTGATGTCAGCAGGGGTTGTGTATGAGGACAGTAGTCAGCCCCAAGTCTTTCTGCTCACTGAATTCAAGGTGTCTGTGGAACCAGTCATGACTCACCTGCTGCTCAGCTACAATAAGATCAATTATGATTTTTTTCTTGCTTATAAAAGCTCAAGTAGAGCTGAACTTCACTGAAATAGGCAGGCATATGAGAGTGTGAGAGCAGAGTCCAGGACTCCTTTACAAAAGCAAATCCAAAAATCCCTCTAAAAATAGAGAAGTGTCGTATGAGAAGCCAGATCCAGAAATGCTACCAGAAAAGAGAAGACAGAATGAAATTCAGCAGCTTTGACCAATCCTTTCTTGACCGAGCTTTTTCTGAAGCTCTTCATCTGTTGCACTTTTTCCACATATTTGCAAGGCCAATTTTGCTCTCCAACACACTGGAGTCAGACCAAAGCTACTTTTCAGGGTGGATATTCCAGACTTAAACTCAGTACAGAATTTAGCCCCATCTCACACATCGCCACTGTCACCCAACACAGCACATTTGTTTAATCTGCAACTGCTGTTGTCTCAGCATTCCTTCAGTAATAATTCTCCTTTCCTGAAGATTCATTCTAGCAGTGCAGGCATTTCTGACCCTTGGTGCTGCCAGAAATGAGTGTAAATGTGTGAGATAGGGAAGATAAATGAGACAACACAGCCTCTTGAAGAGTCACCACCTCCTCCAAGCAGTCACTGGGAAGGCCTAATAGGCAAATGCAGGACAAAAATGTGTTTCAGAGAAACCTGGTGGTGGTTGGCACCGTCATCGCACGGATTCAATGACTCTGAAGTGACAGTCTTGACTTCACCACCCTCCCAAGGAGAGAGGCCTTCCAAAGGGCAATGACCCACCCAGTTAAGCTACTAGCGCTCTTTGATTTAAAAAACGGGGCTTCAAACTCCGGTGCCCGAGTGGGAGGAGGCGTGAAAAGCCGGGGTGCAGAGATCGCCGTGCCCGGGGGCTCTCCCTGCGGGGCAGAGGGGACGTGCGGGGGATGCACAGGGATGCGCAGGGATGCTGGGGGCTGTGCGGGGATGCTGCGGGACTCGGGGGGATGCTGGGGGCAGTGCGGGGATGCTGAGGGCAGTGCGGGGATGCTGCGGGACTCGGGGGGATGCTGGGGGCTGTGCGGAGATGCTGCGGGACTCTGGGGGATGCTGGGGGCAATGCGGGGATGCTGCGGGACTCGGGGGGATGCTGGGGGCTGTGCGGAGATGCTGCGGGACTCTGGGGGATTCTGGAGGCCGTGCGGGGATGCTGGAGGCAGTGCGGGGATGCTGCGGGACTCTGGGGGATGCTGGGGACTGTGCGGGGATGCTGAGAGCAGTGCGGGGATGCTGGGGGCTGTGCGGGGATGCTGCGGGACTCGGGGGGATGCTGGGGGCAGTGCGGGGATGCTGGGGGCTGTGCGGGGATGCTGCGGGACTCTGGGGGATGCTGGGGGCTGTGAGGGGATGCTGCGGGACTCGGGGGGGATGATTTGGGCTGTGCGGGGATGCTGGGGGCTGTGCGGGGATGCTGCGGGACTCGGGGGGGATGCTGGGGGCTGTGCGGAGATGCTGCGGGACTCTGGGGGATTCTGGAGGCCGTGCGGGGATGCTGGAGGCAGTGCGGGGATGCTGCGGGACTCTGGGGGATGCTGGGGGCAATGCGGGGATGCTGCGGGACTCTGGGGGATGCTGGGGGCTGTGCGGGGATGCTGAGAGCAGTGCAGGGATGCTGGGGGCTGTGCGGGGATGCTGCGGGACTCTGGGGGATTCTGGAGGCCGTGCAGGGATGCTGGGGGCTGTGCGGGGATGCTGCGGGACTCGGGGGGATGCTGGGGGCTGTGCGGGGATGCTGCGGGACTCGGGGGGATGCTGGGGGCTGTGCGGGGATGCTGAGAGCAGTGCAGGGATGCTGGGGGCTGTGCGGGGATGCTGCGGGACTCTGGGGGATTCTGGAGGCCGTGCAGGGATGCTGGGGGCAGTGCGGGGATGCTGCGGGACTCGGGGGGGATGGTTTGGGCTGTGCGGGGATGCTGGGGGCTGTGCGGGGATGCTGCGGGACTCGGGGGGATGCTGGGGGCAGTGCGGGGATGCTGAGGACGCGCGTTGCCGGGGCCGCGGGAGGGCAGCAGCGATTTGCGATCCGGAGCGCGGGGCAGCTCAGGGAGCTTCGTTCTGCATGCAGGGAGGAGCTGGGTGAAGACCAGCCGTGCGGAGCTGCTGCGGGGTTTTGTCTGGGTGAACGTGTGAAAAGTGTCAGCGGCGTGCCGCTAAGGAAGCATGAGTGCAGCCTCGGCAGATTTTTGCTGCATCTCTCTTCTGGTTTATAGGAATTCTGGTCGAATTCCTAATGGTGGAGCCTTCTGGGCCAGGGGGTTGGGACAAGGAACAGATCCCTTTGAACATCATTTTCCCAAAAGCAAGCTGACTATAGACAGTAAATGACAATAACCAGCTGTGGCCACTGTTTTCTCTGTCTCTGGAATAATGCATTTCCCTTTTGTACAGTTTTATTCATGTGAGAATTTTCTCTGCTGCAACTGTGAAAATCCATTGGGAAGGTAGGGGAGAGGTGGAAGTCCCTGTGATGTGCATCCTTCTCTGTCCTTCCCCCAGGCAAGCTGAGAGCTGCCAGGGCCCTGCTGGAGCCACTCCTATGAGCCACGGGTGTCTGTGAGCTCTCCCAGATCAAGGAGTAAAACTTGAACCCGTCCCAGGAAGGATTTAATGACCTGGGTGCTCAGCTGATGCTCGGAGAGGATTTACACCCTGACACAGGCGTCACCTCACCAAAACACCCCTGCTCTGTGAGCTCACTCTGGGATCACCCCCTGCCAAAGCCTCACGGTCCCCGGGCTGGACTCAGGGGGAGAGGTGATGTCCCCAGAGCCACCCCCACCTTCCTGCACCATCCCATCCTCCCTCTGGCACTGGGATTAGGTGTGCAGCCACTGCTTCACCCAGGGAAGACAAAAGGTCTGAGTCCAGCAGTGCCACTGCTTCAAAAAGTGACTCCATTTAGGCTGCCCCCAGACAGGATGCAAACGAAGGGCTGGAGTGCTTCACAAATAACCTCGGTTCTCTGCACAGTGGGGGCAAAGAAATTACCATATCTCTTCAAGTAAGAAAATCTGGTGTCCCCAGTGAGTGACAGGTGACGACTGTTTTCATAACAGACATGTATAATGGCCTCACAACCATTTTTAAAGGCAAATTCAGAGGTGATGGGGGGAAACAGCCAATATGGGGCAAAGCCTGGTGTCCATTCTCAGGGCTTGTCCATCATTTGTTGTATTTTTGTACAAAATAAGTAAGCTGTCCTCTCCCCCCCCTTTTTTTTTTACAATGGTAATGTTAAGCCAGAAAATAAGTTGACTTTCTAATGTCCCGTTAGGAGTCCTCGTGGCTCACGCACCTCTCATATCCTCCCAGAAATACATTTCACAGCGTTCAATCCACCACTGAGCATTCTGCAAATGCCAAAAATCATTTAAGCGAGTTTCCAAACGTTGTGCTCGGCTGCAGTTGCTCGTTTTGCTAGCTGAGGGTCGCGGTGCTGTGGCATTTATAAGCAGCCCATAAAAGGCTGATGCACAAGCATGCTGTGCCAGTCAGCAGCATGGTCAGGGATGCTGGCAGAGCACCCCTCAGGGCTGGTTTATCAGTTGTCCGGAGCAACCCTTTGACCTCTGGGGCTCTGCAAGAGCCGACTCCTCAGTGGTTAACCCCGGAATAAGTTATTTATGTAAACAACCTCAGGATAAAGCCTGGCCTTGTTTCCTTTGTGTAACTCAACAGATGACTCCAGAGGAGGAGATTATCTCCCTGCTGAAGTCAGGGGGAGCCTTTTTAATGGTTTTAATGAGATTGCCATCAGGCTCAAAGCAAACACTCCTGCAGCACTTCTTGGGTGTGTTTTCTTTGTAAAGCCACTCCGGTGCATCTTTTGGAGGGAACAGGTGGACTTGGTTTTCCGGCCATCAGCAGCAACCAGCCTTGATCAGAGTGTGAACAAGGACAGCTGGAGCACATGGAATTCCCAAGCTCAGTGCCAGATTTGCTGAACAGACTCCATCACAGCATAGGCAAGTGTCTTTGTGTTTAAAAAGGCAGCATGAGAAAGGAAAAATATATAAGATGAGAAAGTTATGGGGATCCCTCACTCCCCTTCACTCTCCTTCACCAAAGATGAGCTAAGGCAAGGATTTTCTGAAAAATACCTCAAAATAGCCAATGCATTAAACATGAACATGTAAAAATGTTTGTGGGAATTTTTATATGCAGAATCTTGGTGATTATTCAAAAGAGGGCCATTTCAGAATTTCAAGGCAGCCCTATTTCTTAATTTCTCTAGGCCAAGTGAGAAGTATGTTCTCCACATTGGCCTGGGTGATAAGGGCTCAGTTCACAGTTCTACAATTTCACCTCTTATTGCTTCTCTTTCCCCAAGCATAAGACAGAGCTCATCAGAATTTAGCCCAGATTTCGGCAATCTATTTTACCACTGCTCTTGTCAACATGGCAAGCCTCTCATTCTATTTTCAGGAGACACTTCAGCACTAAACAGACCAATTACCTCTACTGCAAGGAAGGCTTGGTCTCTTCAATGCTTAGCTCATTTTTGACTCACAGGACAAAATTTTATGTATAAGTCTTAGCTGGGTAAGAGAGGCTGAGGACTGAGGGCTGCTCTCTGACAGGATGTGGCAGAAGGCCTTTGTGACTGCAGCAGCTCTGTGTGGCACAAGGGACAGCTTTGGGGTAAGATTATGTGTTTGAATACTTAGATTATGTGTTTAAACCTGTTTACCTGTCCTTCTGAGGCCCCTGCCTGTGGCACTGAGCCAGGCTGACCCCTGAGCTGCTGCGCCAAGCTGGAGCACACACTCAGGGCTGGACATGACCCTGACCCGAGCCAGGGCATGTGACACAGCAGCTAAAAACCAACTCCTGTCACCCTCCATGTCCCTGGGAAACCAGATCTGCTGTTGGGAAGAGTATTTCCTTTTGCAGTGTGGATGTAGAGCCAGTTGCTATCTCTGCAGCCCCTCAGGCGAAGCTGCCATAAAGTGGGGTTGGCACTGTGGGGAACTAATCCTGCCTGTTGATAAACATGTTAAACCTCTGGTGGGGATAGAACTCCCAAGGAGAGCCATGGAAGCCTGCAGGGATCCAGGCTTCTTATCTGGAGGTAGGCAGATGAGAGCAATTCATAAATTTGAGGTTTGGTGGGGGTTGTTTGGTTTAAGGCAAGTTCACATCCCCAGCTCTGCTCTATACAAGGTCCCCAAACTACACTGACCACATCTGAGCCATCCTGGGTTCTCTGGCCCTATCAGGAAAGTAGAACAGGTTTTGTTCTGCTGGGCAGGAGGCAGCCACCCCAACAATCAAATCAGTCATGTTCAGCCAAGAGTGTGTGCAGAAATAAGAAATTGTGACTCTGTTTTCCTTAGCACTGCATTATCCCTGTTTCCTGTGCTTGTCATAGCTCCTTCTGATGCCATAGCTCCCTCCCTGACTGGCATTGCCAGCAATCCTTGCTGTCCTCAGCCTCTTGACCTGACTTTGACATCACCACATGATTGGAAACCCTCTCTGAATAAGAGGCAAGGGACCAATGTCTCCAGGGAATGAGTTCCTCTTTAAAGTTGCCACAGATCTTACTGCTGCTTGCAGGGAATGGTTCGATATCAGCCCTGCTCTGCTCAAACACATGCATTTAATTCAAGAATGCAGGAGCTGTGGCAGCCTCAGCCACAGAGCTCTGACTCATCGCAGCTGCTCTCTGTGCATGTAGGTCACATGGAATGACATCCATCAGGATGCACAGTGCAGCATATTCACTCCAAGGGCCACTGACTCCTGCTTTGCGTGCAGTGCTTGGGGAGGAGGCAAAGTAAGCGAGTCCATAACAAGCTTTAATTGAACAGAAACCTAGACATCCCCCTACTTTCCCAAACACCAGTGAGAGTGAGTCATGTTTCCTCCGGGCAAGTTGCTATTTTCCACACCAAGCTCATGCAAGGTGTTCCCAGAGCTTGTTATCCCAGAATTTCACTTTCTTTTCACATGTCTGTGCTCAGAGGGGCAAGGTCAAACCTTGGAGGAGTCTGAGCACAGCTAAGAAAAGATATGGTTTTAGCTCAGCTCTGGGGCATTTCTCGCTACTCTCTGAACCACTGCTGGGATTTAAACAGGTGAAAACAACAAAACAAAAAGCCCTGCTCTTGGAGAGCTCCCCTTTAGTGGCACAATTCACACTGAGGGATCCTTGTTCATGCCTGAGACAAAACCAGGCTGAAATGCAGCCTTCTTAGAGAACCTGGAGTCATTCATACACTGGGCCAAGGCCCTGAGCCAAATTCAGCCCCAGGACAAGCAGTGGAGATGTGTTTAACCATGAGCAGGCTGGGCTTTGCCATGGGGCTTCAGTGGGCAGCAGCTTCAAGCCAATGCAGATTCTGCTGATCAGACTTTGGCCCAGAGATGTTAAACAATGGATCCAGATCCACATCCCTGAGGCACCCTCAGAGGCAGGAATTTGAGACAGACCTCTCCTGGTGCAACCCCAGAGCTGCCTCCAGCCCCCCGGGGCTGGTGACCTTGGGGTACCGAGCCCTAGAGCCTGATCCCCCTGAACTAGAGGGAAAACTCAGCATGACAGAAAGTCCTGAGTTGGAAGGGACCCATAAGGAACATCAAGGCCAGATCAGAGAAGAGCCCTGTACAAAATGAGAATAATTTCCCCCTGCCTGCCCCTGCAAACACATACCCCACGTGGAGTTGCACCCCAGGGAGTAACTCAGCCATAATGATCCCAATACACAGAAGGCACAAAACCCCATACATTTTAATTTGCATCTATTATCTCTCATCCCTTCACAGGATTTATTGCTCTGCTCCCTCTCCCCTCAGCAAACGTTCTGGTGGTGAACCCTTTTGTCACTTGTCAGGTGTCAGCTGGGGGACTTGACATCTCTGTCTGGGTTTGTCTCTGGATTCATTGGCAGGAATAAAATTTCTTTGATACCAGGAATGTGACAAATGTAAAAAAAATATATATATAAAATCTGAGATTTACTTCCAGGATTGATCAAAAAACCCCCACACAATAAAGTCAGATCAGTGCTGAATGAAAGTTACTTTGCCCTGCAAAATCAGTTCCAAAATAATCAACAGCAACAGCGACTCTGGCAACAACTGACATCAGATTTGGAATACCAGGGGTGGTTTGGGAATTTTATAAAGGCTTGACTGATCCAACAGCCACTGGAGAAGATAATGTAAGCAAAGCTCATGAAAAATAAGTATCACTAAATACTTCGAGCCCTCATCCTTATGTCTGTGGGGCAAATAGGAGAAAGTGAACCCCAAAACAACTGTCAGGGTTGTTTTCTTTCAAAGCATGGTGCATTTACAGCTGCCAAAGGTTCCACCCCTGAACTGGAGGAACTGAGGTGTGAGTCAGTCAAGCAGCTTCCATCTCCCTGGGAAACACCTCCTCAACACAGATGTCAGAAAACTTTCCTTTACCCTCCTGCACTGTCAGGAAAACCAAGCTGGAAAGTAGGCAAAAATTAAGATTATCTTCCTGGAACACTAACAATCAGAGAGAGGAAAAGAGAAAAAAAAAAAAAAAACCCAAACATAAAACCCAACTTGCTGGGGAAAAGAAAAACACACAACTTAGAAAAACACTGTGTGAAGTACCTGGTAATGAAGCTGGTGTACAGCCAAGCTGCCATCACTATTGTCACTCTCTAACAGGGCAAAGGCATCTTGTAGGTGTATTTAAAAAGTCACACTCCCGGCTCTTTCATAAAGATATTGGTTTGTTTATAAAATCCCTTTCACTGGCCCTCAATACAATCCTTTCTCCAGGAGTTTTCCCAGCCTCCAATGCACTGAGCTCAGATGATTTTCTGAAAGCAATACGTTTTATTAGTTTAGAGATTTCAGTTCTATTTAGCATTTTTCCTAACATTTGTTCAATCTCTCCTCAATTTCATGTGAAGTTCTGCACCCACACCATCCTTTGGCAAGGAATCCCAGGAGGCTGCACCCACACTTGGAGGAATTCCCTTCTACTCCCCTTCTTCGTGTTCTGAGCCAGGTCCCTTCAGCTGACACTCCCTTCCAAATTCTTCCAGGGGAAGATGAATGGACAATTCTTCTTGACACTCTCCATGTCATTCAGTCAAAAATCTGCCCACACCTTACCTATTTCTAGCCTAGTCTATTATTCTGTGTTTCTGACCTGATTCCCAGGGTGCCCACTCCACTGTTAGTAGTGTACCTTAAAAGTGTAAAATATAGGAAACTGAACTATAGCACTGCAATTAGAGGGGAAAAAAACCACATTTATTATTTCTTCCTTGACAGTATTTTTCAATAAAAAACTTTTTCTCCACTAAAGACATCTAGTAAAAACAATTATAAAAATATACTTGGAGTTCTCCACTGAAAAATGAGGGGAAACAAAGGAGAATACCCAGCCTTTATAGGTTCAGTTTACCAATGCATTTCAAGTCAGAAATCCCAAAATAATAGAAATCCATACTCCAAACATATTTCTTGCTTAGTTCAGAGGCAGAGAGTTTGTCAGGACTAAAATGATTCCTTCCTTCCTCAAACTTGCAGTGAAAGAAAATTTATGGAGCTGCTGTAATTCTGCAGGAAAAATGTTTGGGAGAGAGGGCTGATTAAGATTCGGGGGTGGGGGGTTGGTATTATTCCAACTTGCTTAATAAAGTGTACGTGACAGAGAACATAAGGAAATTGTGCCTTAAAAAATAAAAAAAGTGCTGAATTTTAAACCGCGGGCAAAGCAGGGGGACGGACCAGGCTGGCTGAGTTTCAGTATCCACATGGGAATTTCGAAAAATAAAAAAAAAAAGAAAAGAAAAGAAAGAAAGAAAGAAAGAAGGCACAAATTCCCGGAGGAAACTAGTTAAATATTCTCTCCACCTCCCTCCGCTTATTCATTCGCTCCTCTCCTTTCAATCGCCGGGGTCCCATGGCGACCATCGCGGGAGAAAAGCATCCTCTCCAGCCGCCGCGCTCGCCATGGCAACCGGCACGTCAGCGCCGGCAGCCGGGCCCCGCCGCGGGCCGGGGGCGGCCCAGCCCTGGGGCCCTCCCGGTGTCCCCCCGGTGTCCCCGCGGCGTCCCCGGTGTCCCCGGCGCGGCCGCCCCGCCGCCGCCGGCGCTGTCCGCGGTGCTGATGGCCCCGACGGGGCGGGAGCGGCCGCAGCATCCGCGTCCCGCCCGACCCCGAGAGCGGCCGGGCCGCCCCTGGCCGGCGTCATCCCCTCCTGCGGTGCACGGGAGCGGCGGAATAGCCCGTCCCTCCCCGCCGGGCACGGGCAGCCGCAGCCCTGGAGCTAGCCCGTGGTTCCCAGGATGACCGGGACCTTCCCAGCCGTGGCTTCGCTTGGGATGAGCGGCAGAGCAAGGAGGAGACCGGCGCCTCTGGGATTGCGCTTTGGAGCAGGTATGTGGGTGCGTGGGGCTGAGCGCTGCTGTAGCTAAAGGGGTGATTCTCCCTGCGGAGGCAAACGACGCGATCTTTCCCAGTAATTTATCTTAGGTGTATTTACTTATGTGCATTTAAATCACTCGGGGATTAGCCAGGAGGACTCATTCCTCAGGAGAAAATGTTCTCTGGGGCTTGAATTTTAAGCCTCTTCTGCTGGGGGATGTGTAGAATTACTGCAGAATAACTACCTATATTTTCTGGACAATTCTACATTCTCTCTATCCATATTCATTATCTTTCAATTATGTTACTTATTTGTTTGAAACAATCTCCTGACATCAGTTCAGTGAAAACAGAAAATTACTTCAGAGCAATGGAGCAGACCAGTCTGCTCATCTGGTTTTCTCTGTCTCTAAATACATTCAAGCAGCTTCTTCCTTCCCCATGCTATTGCTATGGAACAGCTACTTTTGTATTTTTCAGCCCTTAATTTGAAAACATCCTTTCTGGATGTGCTGTCTCCCTTTTTCCATGTGGGTGCCTTGGTGCAGCTACTCAGGGAAACCCCACAAGCAGAGCAATCTTTGTTTATCCATAGCCAGCACAGGCAAGAGGGCTGTTCTGGTTCAGCTAATTCAGGCACAGACTCTCTAAGAATGCATAGCAATATTTCTCATTTATCCAGCTGGCTTCCAGCATGTCAAACAGTATGTTGGCTCCACCGAGTAACGAAGAAGTAAAGCTGCCTTCTGCTTTCAAAAGGCCATTTGTGTGTATGAGGCAGGATTCATAGCCAGTTCTCAGATGCAGTTCTTGAAGGTTTGTTGTTAAAGTCACTCTGAACCACTTAAACAAGTGGCTTGGTTTGCAAGAAAACTGGTTGCCAACCCAGAGGCATCCTTAAAAGCTTATTTGGGTGTCTAAATATGGATTTTTTTGAAACTTGACTTATGAGTAAGCTTGATTTCTGATTTATTTTAAGCATTCTAGTCTCAGATGAGTCAGTAAGGGGAGGAATCTCTACACTTAAACACATTTGGGGAGCTGTGCTGCTTGTCTCAAAGTAAGAGCTTGCAGACTCTCCCTCCCCCTCAGCTCTCCTGCCAGGCCTCTGTTTGCAGAGCTGTGCAGTGCAAATCCCACACCCGGGTCACACCACATGATCTCCACCTGCATTTTCCTTTGCAGCCCCCCAGGCACCCTCTCTCAGGTGTTTAACAGAGAGCAGTTTCAGTCAGACCACGCAGAACAAACCCCCAACATCCTCAGGTGGAGTCGGCTCACCCTCCCCACCAGTTGTCCCAGCACCAAAACATGACGCAGCCCGTGTGTGTTTGGGATTTCTTCATTCCAGCAGCTTCCATCTTCCCCTAGAAAGATGGAAGGCAGCAAACATGGCTCTTGCAACTGGCACCCTGTCAATGAAGGCATCTCCAGATCAGGGGCTGACACCTTGCCCCAGTGGCTTCTCCTGGGCTGCTTTTATCGTCCCTGAGCCCTGCCCAGCAGAGAGCCTCCCTTCCCACAATCATCTCCACATCAGGCATTTCCAACCCAACTTCGGGCTGTGCCTGGCCTTCAGCCCTCCCAGCTTCTCCAGCCCAGCTGGTGTAGCAAGACTGAAATGCTCTCACCAATGGCTGCATCCTCAGGCAGAGGCCCATGGGAGAGTTGTTCTACTGCTCGTGCAGGTCTGCTCCCTCTCATTCCTATCAGATAAATCCTCCTGGAAGCACCTCAGGCATCTCTGGTTATTAGCCACCACTGCCACTCCACTCCCTGTCAGCTGTGCCCTGTGAGCACCAGCTCCACGTTACCAAGAAGGGTGAAGAGCCCTGTGACAGGAGCTCTCACATCCCAGCACAAATGTTCACACCAGTGCAAAAATCCTGCTGCCACACGAGCATCTAGTGTGACGAGAAAGCCGTTTGCACAAGATGTCCTGCCAAGAATTCCTTTCTACATAACCTTTCTACACAAAACCAACAGAAAAAAAAAAAAAAATTCTTCAGGTTCTCCTAGGGGGAAAGTTTGTGCTCCCTACTGGGGAGAGGGTGAGCTGAGCTGCCCAAGTCCTCGCCACAGCTGCTGGTGCATTTTCCCTGTGGGGGAGAGGGTGAGAATTTCCAAGAGATGGGCAGAGAAACCAGCCAGGCATGAGATTCACCACTGCTTATCTGTCAACACCCACGATGGCAAAGCAGCCCTGGTAAGCACCAGGCTCCTCACATCAAGCAGAAGAATGTGTGGGGCTGTGGGCAGGGCCTGGTGTTGCCAAAAATTGATGCAAGCACGTGGGAGAGAGCAACTATATTTTTACCTCTGAATCACGGAAGGGTACAGGCTAGCCATGCCCAAGGACACACTCAATCCCCATCAGGAGGATAAAAAGCCTCCAAAGCTGTATTTCAAGCTTCTCTACAGTCTTCTTGGATGATTCCAGTAGGTGGAAGCTGTTGTGACAGCAGAGTTGGAAATTAGGTCAGTCCTTCTTCTGCTTGCTCCCACTTTTTTATGCCCCCACAGTCACACTGGGCACAGATCTGGGTTCTGCCACCATTTTTAGATAATCATTTTTAGACATTTAGGGCTAATCTGGAGTTTTGCACACTAATCGCAGCAGTGGGAGGATAGAACAAAGCCCTGAATCACTTAAACCTGAGAGGCTGTCCTTTGGGGGCAAGAGTTACATCTCCAAGAAGAGACTTGCAACCATTGTGTACCTGTTTGTAAACTGTGTGGTGCCCTCTGAGGAGGTGAGGGTGTCTATCTGGGGAACACTGAGCACAGATCTGGCTCATATTTTATCACTGCCTGTACCTGGACCAGAGCATAATGTTGGTGGTATCTGCAGTTACAGTAGGAGCTCCTTCTCAGTGCCAACAGAGAATAAACACTCCAAGGTTTAGGTACATGAATAATTACTGGGTTTTAGCAACTTACCCCAGGTTAATAGACCTACAGTAACTTCCTCTAGGTCAGTCTTAACCTCCAGTAAATACAAGAGAAAAATTCACTGCCTCCAGATGCAGGGAAAAGCCAATGCTCCCAGAGCATTGAAAACCACAATGAACTTCAGGAGATGGCAACGTCTATTAAGGAGACTCAGCCAAAATGCAGTGACTCGGGACTTGTGTAGGGGTTTGAATCCTGCTTGCTCATCAAAATCATACCTTGTGGAATTGCCCTTAACCAGTTAATTGCTCCAGGTGGGAGCTGACAGACCCGGAAGGAAGAGATGGACCCTGTTCTTGTTCCAGTTAGCTGCTGCATGTCTCACTCCTTACTAAGCTCAGTTAGAAGGATGAAGCTGAAAAAGGATTCTTCCCCAAGCAGCCAGTGCAAGAAATAAAAATTTATTCCAATCCCAGCAGCTGTTGCAGTATTATATCCTTGTCCCCAGTTTCAACACCTTGCTAAAACAGTCAGAAAAGAACTTGAAGAGCCAAAGAAGGCCAGTAGCTAAGAATCGGTGCCCTGGATTTCCTCCAACATACAGCAGATATTCTTTAGATGTGCTGAAAATTAGAACATTTCTTTCTTTTATTTGATTCCATCCATACTTCCTGCTCCCATGACCTCACCCCTCAGTACAGGCTAGGCCCTCAGATCCTGATGTAAGATGCAAAACCACAGGTCAGCTTACTCACAGAATTCACAGAATCACAAGGTTGGAAGAGACCTTCAAGATCATTGAGTCCAACCTGTTCCCTGACACCTCAACTAAACCCTGGCACCCAGTGCCACATCCAGTCTGTTTTTAAACACATCCAGGGATGGTGATTCCACCACCTCCCCAGGCAGACCATTCCAGAACTTTATCACTCTTTCTGTGAAAAACTTTTTCCTAACATCCAACCTGTATTTCCCTTGGTGCATCTGGAGACTGTCCTTTGGTCCTGTCAGTGCTGCCTGGAGAAAGAGACCAACCCCACCTGACTACACCCACCTTTCAGGGAGTTGTGGAGAGTGATAAGGTCACCCCTGAGTCTCCTTTTCTCCAGGCTAAACACCCCCAGCTCCCTCAGCCTTTCCTCACAGGGTTTGTGTTCCAAGCCCCTCACCAGCCTCGTTGCCCCCTCTGGACACGCTCAAGTGTCTCACCGTCCTTCCTAAACTGAGGGTCCCAAAACTGGACTTACTCAATCAGTTCAGCTCAGAAGCTTTTACCATCAGCTGAGCCATGTCCACACCAGCACCGAGAGCTCCATTCATGAGCCAATCTTTGCTCACAGCCGTGTCATCCTTGGTTATCCACGCTGTGGGACAAGGATCTCCACCAGCTGGGTGAAGCCAGAGAGCAGGCAGCAGCGCGTGAGGTGTGGGTATGGATCTTAAAGGCTTTGCTGCACTCAAAACATTTCCTTCTCTGGGTAAAATAGGGGCAGATGTTTCCTATCCCCACATGGTGGAATGCAGAGAGTGAGGAGGAACACACTTCACCTGGAGAGATTTTCAGGCCTTGCTCAGAAGAGCTGCCCAGAGAATAGAAACACCTTCGTAAGAGGAGCAGGGCAAAGAGCTGAGGATTTTTATGAGCACCAGAGCAGAGGAAAGGACTGGCAGGGAAACTGAGTGCTTACAGCAGTGTGTGCATCCACATTCCTCTGCAGGAAGCAAGAGGACTAAATGGCCTCAATATGCACAACAGCATCTCTGCACAGCAAGGGACAGAGAGAGGCTAAAACACAGTGCTCTTCTACAAAGGGATTTCTACACTGGCACATTGCACGCACAGGGCAGTTCATCTGAATTTAGGCAGGGTGGATGTCATCTTCTAGCATCTCACAGCCAGACAAAAGCCCCCCTCCCCCACTCTGATTCAATTTACTCACACTCCTAATGTTGATTACACCCAGTTAGATGTAGAGTTTCTCTTCCAGTCTGGCAGCTCTTCCCAAGACACTCTTCAGAGAGGGAAATTTATGCAGTAAATGACCAGCTTAATGCTTTTGAAATAATTTGCTGGGCCAATTCTTGCCTGGTGTTTTGCAGCTATGATACAGAGAGGTAAAAAATGTTGAACAAAAAAGCCCCCCTGCTAGTGCTTAGGTCAAGTAATGTACAATGATCTGCTTATTTAGCTGCATTTCTAATCTTGAAAAACACTAGTTGGGAAACAAAATGCTTTTTCTTTTGATTAAAAATTTTAAAAATCCCATTTACTGCATTCTTTTTTGAATCTTGTTAGGTTTTGCTCTTCCAAGTTGCAATGGGCGCTGCATTTTTAGACAGGACAGTAAACATGCAAACACACAGTGACTATGCCATATGGCCTTTGTGCAATAGCCAAGAAGACATGGCAGTGCTTGCATGAAGTTTTTGTGGCTCAAATAGTTCATCTCTAAGTAACAGATCTGTCATGGAGAGCTATCAGCTCAAAATGGAGCTATTTGGTCTCCAAACTGCAAATTAAGGTCAGTAAAATGGAACTGTGGCACCAGGAAATCCCTCTTCAATGATTGTGAGTCATCTCGCACGCTCTTTCTTTTCCAAAGCTAATGCACAAAGAAGTAGATTTTTAAACAGAAATACAGAAAGGCTTCATACCAGTTTTAAAAGGATTCCCACTCTAAAATGCTTGAAAGACAAAGTGAGTTTTTTGGCACTGCTGAATCCATGCAGACTCGCAATTACTGGAAAGCAGCCATTCAGGTCAGTATTATATTGGTTTAAAGGGAAAATTAATACAAGCATTTTTGTTGACTAAAAATGTAATTAGGCTTCACCTACGTGCTATACGAAATTTTTACTTGTTGTGCTTCTAAATTTTTGTTTATGGACCTTCAGGGCAGAGAGAGTTGACAGAACTCATCACTGGTTTTTATGGACCTGATATTTGCAAGTTGAATGGTTCACTAACACTTAAACCATATTTCGGCAAACAATGTAGCAAATCTAGACATGGGAATTGGGGATAAATAATGCAGCAAGCCATGGTATCTCCAGTTATTTGCATCTCAGATCCATAAAGAGTTGTGCCTATGCTGAGCTTTTTATGATCCTGTTTCCTTTTGGAGCATTACTCATAATACAAAAGTTCAAGTCTCCACTATAAAAAATAGGCTCATAAAAACCAGAATTGCTCACCAAAGAAAAATACATGCTGGGCCATAGACACTCAGGTTCTTAGTACTAAATCAGGGCATGATGCTGATCTCAGTGCCACATAAGGAAAATAGGCTTGAATAGAGATCATTTTAAAATAAAAGAAATTAGTTTCTGGTCCATTTGAAGAAAAAATTACCTATTATTAGGAACGCAGGAATGTCGGAGCGCAATGGTTTATCAGATTGCATTTTACTACTCTGAAAAATAAAACAATTGCTGTACAACTGGTGAAATCCTAGGCTCGAGTTAGTTAAACTCCCTATAATTGCAACTATATTCCCACCTGTGCTTCGTGGGCAGTGAGCTAAATGACCTGAGAGTTTTCTAAAGAAGAATCAAAAAATTCAGCATGAGTTGTCCCTCTGCTGGGTGCCTCTCCTGTTCCACCGACAGCGAGGAAAGCAGCGGCACACGAGAACCGTCTGTGCTGAACATGGGCAGCTCTTCCCACCCCTGTGTTGCTTCCTCTGCCAGCAAAGCACTGGCACAGGGCAGCTGGATTCATCTCCTGGAATTCTCCTTCCTTTGGACACCCTCTGGTTGGTGTCCACTGGGGTCACAGGCTGTTCTCTGCCCAGGGCTGCTCAATTCCTGTCTTCTCCAAGGCGTGTTTGCAGGTAACCTAAGCTCTCCCGTGAGCAGCTGACGTGAACAGCTGGGCTGACTCTTAGGCAAGATGCATCAGAAAAATAGCCAAAAAGTACTACCTGGGCACAGCAGCCCTGTAACTGTTTCGGGGTTTACCCACCTGCAAAACTGAATGTGTCAGGTCTGAGCAGACACAGAGAGCAGATTTGGCTCACAAGGAGAAAAATCACGAGAACAGTGTTAGCAACTCTGCCTATTTTAACAGCTTAGAAAGGCCATTTCATTCTTGTACCAGATTTCCATTGCTCTTCAGTACTGGGCAAGACATTTTATCTGATTATTCTTCTATGAGGCTTAATTTGTACAGCTGGCTTTTTTTTAATGGCACATACTTCTGCATGGCAAGAAGGGAAATAAAGGAAGAAAATTATCCCATAATGTTCCTTTCCATCTAGTTAATAGCCTCCACGTGTATTATTTTATTACAGATAATTCTAACAGGTAATTTAGCAGGTTGCATTGACAATGCATCCTGCCACTCTGCCAGACACAGCAGCCCAAATGCCCTGCCAACAGCTGGTGACAGCAGGACTTCTCCAGGGGGGCACATCCATCCAAAGGAGGGTGGGGAAAGAGAAGCAGGAGCCCTCTGAGAAATCAGGAATCATCTGCCAGGCAAAGCCACTAAGAAAACAAAGAGGGAAGGCAACCAAGGATGAGGGGGGAGGCAAGGCCAGGCTGGGCAGCACCCACAGCCCTCCAGCAGAGGAGGGGACAAGGGGCAATGTAAGACCTGCTGACAGTGCCCCCTCACATGACACAAACAGACACAGTAAGTACAGGCTCTAAAAAGCTAGAGGGAAAAAAATATTCTATAACCACTCCAAGAAATTATTACTTCTTTTCTTCTTCCACACCTGATGATTTTTTTTTACACTTCATTATTGAAGGAGACATTCAAAACAGCACAAGGGGCAAGATCCCAAATTCATCCTGTGGCTCTGTGCTTTCAGGCCTCACTCTGAGTAGGAAGACAAGGAGAAAACAATAGGTGGTAGACGCAGAGCCAGAGTAGGCACAGCAAAAAGCATCAGTAGAGCATTGGAAAAAGCCCACCAGAAGGAAAACCTGGGAATGTGGATCACTTGGAAAGCTGAGGAGGATGGTAGTGGCTTTTTGAGCTCGTTCATTTGGCTTCCTGGATGAACTTTTTGATCTTCTGGTCATTAACTGAATCCTGATTTATCTTGCACAGTATCAAGCTCTGGAGTTCAGCTTCCTCACAGTAGACCCATAGAAAAGGCTTTGTATGTCTAGTGAGTAAAAGGCTTTGCATGTCAAGATGATGACTGAAAGGACATCAGACAGCAGCAGGGTGTTGCATGTGTATAGCCACCAAAATTAGCTATTTTTGCATTTTATCCCTGTGACAGGCTAAAACCAACCCAACCATCTGGCTAAACTCGACACTGGAAACTATCTAGCAATATAGGCATAGAACGGGAGGCCACACCCATCACAATCTGTGGTGTGTCTGCCAGGAGGGTGCAGGAGAATAATTTCACACAGGTAACACCCTCAGACAAACTGTAATTCACAGGCAGTGACATTTGACAGGCAGTAGGTTTGGTGTCACCAGTCGGGGACATTGTTACTCCAGAGACAAGAACGATGGCCCAAAGTGCACACCCCGAGGGCCTCTCACTGAAGGGCTCCAGAAATTCAGCTCACTTCGTCCACAAGGGTCTAAGGATCACTCAAGATTAAAACAGTCATTCTTCCAGAGGTGTGGGGCTGGTGGTGAGGGTGCTCAATCCTGGGAAGTCTCCTTGGGCAGCTCCTCAACCCCAAAAGAAGGGCTTCCCACCACAGACATCCTGCTCCAAGGAAAACCACATGAAAAAGGGGGCTATAAGCTGGTCTGGTCAGGGCTTGTGGGCATACATGGAAATGGTCTAGAAATTTCTCTGGACTGAGGCCTCTTATTACCTGGGGACACTCTGTGTGGGCCTAAGGGTCTTGCCCTTCTCATCCCACCCAGGAAGGCAGGGTTGGGGTCATGGTGCACATGGTGCAGATGTTGAGTGGGGCTGTGAGGAAAAAAGTGAAAGGATGTGAAAGGGCATGAAAGGCTGGCAGCCACCTCAAACCAGCCAGGGAATGGGGTGGGATCCCCCTGGCACAGCCTGTCATACCACCAGCTACAGTGGAACCCAGAAGCTCTATTTCAGTGTTAGCCCAGAAATACAGAAGTCACAGTATATATTTCTACTACTGAGAATATTCTTTTGTAGGTTAAGATGGGCTTTCCATACACAGCTGTTCAAAAGAACCTTTTCTCTCCTCTCTGTCTGCAGCCTGAGCAAAGGATGTAGCTGAGTTTGCTCGCAGCATGGATAACAGCAGTGGTCCTGTTCTTGTCCTTACCTTGCTCCTGCTGCAGAATACGAGCAGCCCCAAAGCCTCCTCTCCTCCTGCTGGCTACGAGATGGCAGAACCTCCAGTCCCAGGAGCCAGCCCCAGCAGGAACCACTCTCTGGTAGAGTATGGGCTGAGGCCGGGGGAAATCGTAGCCGCCGGCGTGGTTTGGGGAGTGCTGTGGCTGATCTCTGTCTTGGGAAACTTCCTCGTTTGCTTAGTGATCCACAGGAGCAGGAGGACACAGTCCACCACCAACTACTTTGTGGTGTCCATGGCCTGCGCCGACCTCGTGAGCAGCGTGGGGAGCGCGCCCTTCCTGCTGCTGCAGCTGAGCTCGGGGCGGTGGATGCTGGGCAGCGGCGTGTGCCGGCTGGTCAGGTACATCCAGTACCTCACGCCCGGGGTCCAGATCTACGTGCTCCTCGCCATCAGCGTGGATCGATTCTACACCATTGTCTACCCCCTGAGCTTCAAAGTGTCCAGGGGGAAAGCCAAAAAAATGATTTTGGCCTCCTGGCTCTGTGGTGCTCTGTTTGCATCACCAGCCTGTTTTCTCTACGGCTCCAACAGCGACCAGCACTGCAACTTTTTTCTCCCCAGTTCTTGGCAAGGATCTGCCTACAGTATCATCCACCTCCTCTTGGTGTTTATGATCCCATCCCTCTTCATTATCCTTTTTTACCAGAAAGTCATTAAGTACATTTGGAGAATAGGCACGGATGGAATGACTGTCAGGAGAACAACAAATATTGTTCCGAGAACAAAAGTGAAAACCATCAAGATGTTCTTAATGTTAAACTCAATGTTTCTCCTGTCCTGGCTGCCTTTCTTCATGGTACAGTTGTGGCACCCACAGGAAACAGACTACAGAAAGAGCTCCTTGCTTTTCCTGGCCATCACCTGGATCTCTTTCAGTTCCTCAGCCTCTAAGCCAACCCTCTACTCCATCTATAATGCAAACTTCAGAAGAGGGATGAAAGAAACTTTTTGCATGTCTGCCATGAAATGCTACAGAAGCAATGCATACACCATCACCACCAGTTCCAGGATAGCAAAAAAAAATCATGTTGGTATTGCAGATATTCCAGCTACAGCCAAAAGTGTCACCAAAGACTCCACCTATGATGCTTTTAACAGAGAAGCCAAGGAAAGAAAGCTTGCCTGGCCTATTCCGTCCAATCCCCCAAATACGTTTGTCTAGTGGGCTGCATTGTTTTGAAAAGTTACTCTGTACCCCCAGGAGAATGAATTTTCTGTCTTTTGGAACCAATGTATAGCTACGTATTTTTAACCCAGCATTTTTTTTCGGGGGGGGGGGGGGTGGGGAAGAGGGTGGTAAAGAGATGTTTTATTTTATTAAATGCCTTGGGTTTGATGCATTCGTTCCATTTCATTTTGGTTACTACATTCTGCTTTGGGAAACTCCTCTCCTATAATCACAAGCAGCACTTATCTGCAAAACAAGAGTCCTTACACTCTCTATCTGTAGGGAGAAAAGGGAAAGAAAGAAAAACTGCTTGTTTTAATCCCTTTAAAGGATGGGCCACAGTGCATAAATGCCTAAGTCCACCCAAAGCCATCTAGGCTTCCTTCCACTATGTCACCACAAATACAGTTCTGGGGTTGTCCATCCTGTTGAGACCCCACAGGTAAGATATCCATATGGGGGCCCTGTTGGCTTCAGCCTGAGCCCACTGGCCTCATCAGTGACAAAATTCCCACTGGCCCAGCAGGGTCAGCATTGGGCCAGCACTGGATGCTTCTGCGTCTCTGTCCTTGCGCCTCTCCGGAGGTCTCGTGGTTGAAGCTGCCCAGGAAAAGTCCCCTCCTTGGTCTCACCTTCCCCAGTCTCTCAAGCTGCTTCTAGCCTCAGCCTGGTGCACCCACCCAGAGGTGGGCACAGCCAGGAAGAAGGGCTGCTGTAAAAGGGGGCCATGTGCTGGGCACCCAGGGCCTCCTCACCTCTGAAACTGGCTGTGTGTCCTGGTCCATGTCCCCTCTGCTGAGGCACGGCCGAGGCACCTGCAGCAACGAGTGGCCTTTTCCAAACAGGAGGAGGAATGTGAGCTCTGTAGTCCCACACTGGCTTGGCAGCATCTTCCACTGTTTGGGTACATTTGAAGAGGTCCCTAACAGGTGTCCCAGAGGACACGACCTGCAGGGGACCCGTGGCTGCAGCTGGAGCCGACTCCTGCTGCTCTTTCTCTGCCAGCACAGCGATAACACAACCCAGTGGGTATGGCTGGGTCTTCAGTCCTGCCGGGATGGGGAATGACAGTGGAGACCAGGGGGAGAGGCAGGAGCTTCTTTGCAGGCCCCTGTGCCCCCCAGTGCTAACAAGCTCCCAGGAAACAGGCACTGTACGTGAGGGACATGGGTCTGTGGGTCCTTGGGTCCTGCCTCTTGAAGGATGTGCTCTGGAGGCAAACTGGGCTTCCTCCCTAGGGGAGGTAGGTCCACTTGTATCACCAGGAGGAGGTAACATGGTTAGGTCCCAGAAGCTCTAGTGCAGTGCTAGCTCAGAAATACAGAGGTGCCTTGAGCATCCAGGCAGGAAAAACATAATCTAAGAAGCAGATGGATTATTGATTGTGTTATAGTTTAGGGGTGGTGTCGTCAGAAAGGAGAGAACACATGCTGGACTCTCACCACGTGTGATGACCACTTTGTGCTGCTTGGAAACCACGAGGTTCCCCAGGTTAGCTATGATCCATCTGACAGAGCTGGCTGGCAGCTCACAGACCCCTCCTGTCCTTTCAACCCCACTCCAACCCCTTTTCTTGCCTCGTGCTCACCAATTTGCTGATGTTCTCTACCATGAAGGCCGTGTGTGATCAGTGCACAGGCAGGGCAATATCTGTAGATGGGGGTGGGAAGCAGGAGGAAGGACTGCAAGGGTCAGATAAAGAAGAGGACCTAATGAAAGGAAGAGGAGGAAGAAGGGAGGAAGAGCTGAGCTATTCTCATTTCAAATGGACTTTCTGAATGAAAATTTCTTCACCCAAAATTATCTATACTTCCGGAAAGAGAGAGCATTTTTTTTCCTTTTATTCTTTCCCTCAGTTATCAATCTCATTAATAAGGATTGGATTGAGTCTATGTGTGGAATATTGATTTATTTTCTCAATTCACATAGCATTGCCCAAAAGTACAGAAGCACACTCTCAGAAAACACAGGTCAACTATTTCTCCTCTAAATTAGGGCAGCACTTACATCCTGTTGGTGAATTCCCCTCACTCTGCTGGACAAATATAGCCCATGGAAGGTCCAGCTCAGGCCGCTGCACTCCTTGCCTGCAAAGATTTCCTTTCTTCAATTCTTACAAAATTGACAGGAGAGTTCTGTAGGGCTCAGAGTGGAGGTCTGTCCCTCCCAGTACCCATTGTTTACTGCAGCTTTGGTTACTCGAGGACAGGGCAGAGAAAGCAGAGAAGATAAAGGACTCCTGACATGTCCTCCCAGCCTCCAGCTGCCACTGGTAGGAAAGAACACCCTTCACAGGGTAGCTGCCAAACAATGCTGCTGTTCCATAAATCCAGAGCAGGACAAGAGTGACCTAGTCTCAAAGTCTGAAGGACAGGACAAAGAGCCCCACTCTGCTTGCTCAGAGCCCATCTGAGCAGATTTCAGGAGCATTTTGCCTGAGAACCAAAGTTTTGACCTCTTTTCAGTGGAGGATCTCAAGTATTTTCTTTCTGTTCTTTATCTTCTCAACTAGCTCTGACAAAGCCAGTACCTGGTGAATAGCTGGTCCTCATCCACTCTCTCTGAGCCAGTCTTGGGTTTGTAAACCTCTGTCACAAAAAAGTTATTTCTTTACCCAACTTTTTCATTTCTTTCACAGAACTGACTCCAGACCAACCTCTCCTCAGAGCATGGCCAAACATCCTCGAGTCCAGGCTATCAGAAGCACTTCACCCTCAAGGCATCCTAAAAACATTGTGGACACTTTGATCCCTGGTTTTCAAGCAGGCAATGGAAGACAGTGTGCAGGAGTCAGCTATCCCTCCTCATACTTCTGCCTGAAAATCTCCGGCTCCCTGCTGTCTTCTGGCAGGAGACATCCCTAGTCACAACCCCCTCTCAGAAGGATTATCTTTTTTTTCTGCTTTCAGAGCAAATGTGGCACACTTGGGTTCCTATTCATGCCTGGAGCCTGAAAGTGCTGCAGCAGTGACAGTGAATGGAGCAAGAGCAGCAGGTACCACAGGGTGTCATAAACAGGGCTGACTGTGTCCCTCTGCCATCACAGGGAGTAGGAGCACACGTGTTGGAGCCCCAAGCTGACATCCCCTGAGGAGAATCTCTGCTGGCAGTGTGGGAGTGGGGGATCCCTTTTGCTGAGAAATAATCCTACATGTCTGGTAAAAAACTTCCTTCCTCATCCTCCACAACATAAAGTAGGGTTGGAAGAACCCCCACTGACCACAGGAACACTTACAGTATGTATTTCACAAACTCAGAAATCCCCATTAAATAAGGATCTGATGTTTCTCATTAAAACCACCAGCAAAAAACTCCCATGAAATAGGAGAGGACCTTGAAAGTGAGTCAAGACCAGTATTTTCTGTCTGGTTCAGATTCTGACCCGGCTGTTTCTTGCTGAAGCACCACCTTATGCTTAGTTTTTCTTTGACATTTAATCGCCTCTGACACAGTGAAATCAGACCTAGGCTAAGCAGGCAATTTCACAACATTATTTTCAACTTTGGATTGGAGATTGAAACACAACAGTTGTTCTTTTGGTTAGTAGTTTTCTTAAAGAAATAATAAAGGAACTGAATAGAATGAGCCCTGAGGCCACAGAGGACCACAGGTTCATGGTTACCCACCTCCTGCTAGGTCAGAGTCCAGAGGGACACAGGACACTTTTTTCTTCAAGTCTACTGTGTTTCCTCGCCTTTCAAAAGGTTTTCCACTACAGAAGGTGACCAGGAGAAGTCCAGGATTGACATGACACAAAAGCTAGGGACACAATGTCCCCTGGCTGAAAGAGCTGGTAGCTCTGCACTGACATCATGGGCTCTAACTAGTCCTGCCACCATGAGTGAAGTCTGGAGGCTGGGTCTCTCAAACCACCTTCCCACATCAGTACAATCCCAATCCCACCTGTATCAGAGTGAGCTTGGCTCTGCTTGCTGTGGCTTCTTTTAACCCAGACTGGTAAAAACACAAGAGCAAGGAGAAAGCTTTCTCACTCCTTCCACGATTTTAGGACAGGTGATGGACAAGTGGACAGGCAGGTTTAGGACAGATGGGTTTGGTAGCACCAATGACAGGTACCTCCTGGTTTGCCAAGGCCCCAGAGGCGCCAGAGACAGGAGGCAGATCATGAATTATCAAAGCAAGAAATGGAAAATTCTGTAGGATTTGCCCAATCAATATAGACACAAAACAAACAGAATAAACTCCCAGTCCACAAACACATCTCAAGCCCATCTACAAAGGGGATATTCTGGGAGAGAGCTGGGTCTCTTGCCCATCCATTCCTTAGTTTTAAATGTTTCCTGTGTAAGAACATGATACAGTGCCAACCATTAGGCTTTTTTTTTTTCCATTAGACAGACACACGTTAAATAGAAATTCCATCACTGCTGTTTATACTTGCTATTAAGTGACTTGCCCTTGGGAATTCCTATTACAAATTGTCCAATTATGTCCCTTCCTTTTTATTTCAACAGAAAGTTGGATTTTCAAAAATTTCCAGTTGAGGGGTTGGGGCTAGTGAGAAGCAGAGACCCACTTCACTTGTACCTATTTTTCCACCAGCCTCATGGAGGTGACACCAAAGTGGCTATATCACCAATAATTGGACTTAAGGGTTTCCATATGCCCACTTAAGAATCCCCAGAGTTTTTTCAGTCTCTTCAACTCAACCCATTTAAATTCAGATTTAACTGACATTGATTTAGGAGTTGGTTTTCCAAGGTGCTGAACACACGCCACCAATTGCAGCTGAAATTCTGAGTGCTCAGCCCTTCTCAATATCAGATCCTTCCTGTTTAAAAGAACAAAAAGCAGATTTGAAGTTTATTAAAGCCAGACCCATATGCTCAAAGGAGGGGTTATTAGCTCCTTAAGTGATTCTGTAAGTTAATATGTCTTTATTAGTTGGCTCTTTTCAACTTAGCAAGTTTTGTGGAATAGGCCATTATAAATTACAGAAGCTTTATTTGAACTGGCTTCCAGTAAAACATAACACACCTACTGGAAGATTATTGTATAAATGTCACCTCCTGATGAGCAGTCTGGACTAAACCACAGATTTTTTTTCTGCACTACTGCTAACGCACACAGAGTCTTTAATTTGTTTCATGAAACTGGTCCCTGGATAATATTCAGAAGTGACAAAGATGGCAGTAATTCCTTTGTGTGCAGCATCTCAACCATTTTACACCAGCTCTCAATTTGGTCCTACATTTGCAGGGGAATAGAAAAAGAAAAAAATATTACACCACTAAATAATTAAATTTGTTCTTGTCTCATGCCTGGGAAGACACAAGCTTTTTCTCTGCATGCACCAGTAAAAGGAAGAGATGCTTTTGGGGAAGAGGGACTGATCAAGGACTTGATTTTTTTTTGAGGCCATGTAGAATTAGGCAGCAGAAGCCACATACAGATGGATGTAATTACCCACCTATACCCAAAGGCACTACAGCTCTCCTCTTCAGCCCTGGAGATTTACCATCCCCACTTCTACACATACTCCACAGAGTCCCTCCCCATATTGATCCAAACACAGGAAGGAAAAGGATTAAGAAATATCCAGAGTTAGCAAGATTTCAGATTAGTCACCAGCTAGCTGTAAATGCAGCAGGAGCAGCCCAGATTGCATTAACTCAATGCTGGGAGGTCATTTGCCCTCTCTGGCTTTTTGCAAACTCTGAAACAGCTCTTGCCACATTACTGACTTGGTCTTTCACACTCACTTAGGGCATCTTTGTCAGAATCTTCATTCTTGGGCTTGTAGGGTTTTTTTTTCCGTAAGAAGGATGCTGAGGATGTGGCCCTCAGCACAACTGCATCTTCAAAGATCACTTCCTGCACATGTAACGTGTTCACTGCCAGAAGAAATTCCTAACCAGGGAACAAATCACTGGAGACTGGTCTTCAAGGGAAATATTCAATGAAAAGCAACTCATGTTCCATTTTTCTTCGAAGGGCAGAAGAGCAGTTTGCAGGGGACCAGGCTTCCAAATGCCACCTTATCCAGGAGAAACAAGTGCTGCCAAGCATTGGCCCTCACACTTGGCTCTTTCTTGTAGCCTCACAAACATTACCAGCTAAGCTTTCCCTGTCCCTTGCTACAGTAAAATTGTGTCCTCAAAGGCTCTCAGTGCTCCTTGGAAGGCTCCTGAGGTGAGAAACAAAACTGAAGTGCACCAGTGTCGATCCTCCAGTCTTACCACCTCCATGTAGATCTTCCAACCAAGCATGGCACAAAAATGGCACACAGGGAAGAAATTAACGCTTAGAAGCATCCTTGTCAATCCCTGCACTTCTCTCTATCCCTCATAATTAACTTGAAACTGCTACTTTATAAAATTCTCACTGATACCCGAAAACAGTTACATGCTAATTAAAGACAGGGGAAAAAGAAGTTTTAGAGTAATAAAGAAAATAATTTTAATCCATGCTTAACAAGTGATATTTAAAGTTACAGCTGGTGGCAGTATTTCTGACAGACCAATGCTAAGCTGTATTAGTAATAGGCACATTTGTTTGTTTTTTTTTAATGCCCTATTTCATGCAAAGGAGATGATTGAGAAAAAAAATGCAAGGTGAATGCAAGCAATCACAAGAGGCCATTCATCATTCTGCCTACATTTTTTTATGAATACATGAATACATTCACAGAACTGCAACTGTTCTCATTCCACAAGTAGCTCAGGACAGAGGGATTAAATCAGACAACCTTTATAATTGTTCTGCAGCTGTCAGTCAGCCTTTTTTATCTGCCAGCATGTGTAGACAAAATCATTTCCGTTAACAATGCCACTCCTTTAGTGGCGACATTAAGTGGATAATGAAAAAAAAAAAAAAAGGAAAAAAAAAGATTACATAAATCCAAAAAGCTGAAACAGTTTATTGGTTAATTGGTTGTTTCTCAAACACCCAGAGCAAGCAACATTGGCTCCACTGGCATACCAGCAATTAGAAAGCTAATTACTGTTTTATTTCAGAGAGTGAGGAACCCTAAGAATAAAGTAATGAGAAATGCAGCTTGCTGAAGTGAGAAGAGTAACACTGTTGTCATCAAGAGATCCCTGCAGCACCATCACCTTGGGAAGGTTTGCACACAGACTTGTCACAAGAGTAATTAGCTAATTAGAAAGCCATAAAATACCTCCTTCCCCTTTCACTATCTGAGATCTGAGATATTATTCCAGATTTAAATGGAAAATTAACACTATTACTGTACTTACTTAGATGAAACATTTTCTGGGCTATGTTCATGAAATAAATTACTTTGGGCCAAAATGTTTTAAATTAATCCCTCCCTTAACTCCACAGGCTGTTTCAGATATGTCAACCTAAACTGAACTTGCCCTTTCATTTGAAACCACTGCTGAAAATGCTGGGCAACCTAGAATTGTACAGAAATACAAGTAGCAGAATCATCTAAATCCCAATGTTTCAAGTGCAAGAAGAATTACACTTTGCAGAACTGTTTCAATATACATCCAGCATCTACTGAACAACATCACTGCTATCTGCTAATGCTGTCACCTTCCACCTGACCATACAGCTCATCAGAATGCTTGAGCAAGCAAAAACCACTCTGGGGTGAGCCAGTACCAGCACTGCTTGTGCTAGGCTGAGAAACAAGAGGCTCCTGTGCTACAAAGAGTGATGCTATTACTCAGTACAGAGCAGAAGGGGTGTTTACACTGATGTCACAGACTGTGAAATGCAGAAGAGGTGAGTTGGTGGTACACATGTGCAGAGGCACAAACTGCAGAGTAACTCAGGGTTACCCATCCACAGTCCTTTGGAAAAGGAACCCTTGGCAGCTTTTGAAAATAGCTGCCAGGCTACTTGGGAAAGAAAGGAGATTCACAGAATAGGTTTTTTGTTTCTGTAACAAAGAAGGAATGCATTCCAAAAAGGAGATTTCAAAGGGGGGAGGAAAGAAAAAGCCCAGCAATGCAAAGCAGAAAACACTGACCTAGCAACATGGCCAGGTCTGTGCTCGATAGGGACCAGGAAAGGACTGCACTCACATCAGCGGGCACTCGGAGCATGCCACAGAAGGATGGCAAGTGCCAGAGATGGAGGGCACTGCTGGAACGCACTGCCTCAGGAACACCCAGCATTGCTGCTGGCAGCACTGCTAAACTTCAGCAAAATGTATTCTGAAAGTTACCATGAGAATGAAGGTATGGGAATAAGTCACCCTTCATGGGCTATTTCTATTCACACTGAACAGCCTGTCTCATGAAAACACCCATTTTGCAATCCACTTTTAGTCTTTTCTTCACACATTTATTTAATCAGCTGCAGCACAGCTAGGAATGTCACCAATACACACCCAAACATATCGAGATCATACACAAGAATTGCTTCAAGCAGCAGTTAGTGCTAGTAGTGTAGATTAAGCCAGTTGTGAGATACAGGCTGACACATAAAAAAGCAGAGTTAATCTTCTACTATTTATGGAAGCAAAACTCCTGCCTCCCAAGTGTTTTTTATGGAGGAAAAAAAAAAACAAACTGAAAAGTAGTTTAAGTTTTTTAGGTTTTTTTTTTTTTATGAAGTGCTGCTGAAAATCATTAGCTGACCAACGACAGCATTTTCTAGTTGAAATTTAAAGATTGTTCAGAGCTCCATCCAACCTGATCTTGAACACCTCCAGGGATGGGCCATCCACAGCTTCTCTGGGCAATCTGTTATAGGCCTCACAGTAAAGAATTTTTTCTTGCTATCTAATCTAAACCATCTCTTGTCAGTTTGAAGCCATTGTCCCTTGTCCTGCCACTCCAGGCCCTTGTCAAGAGTCCCTCCCCATCCTTCTTGCAGGTTCCCCTCAGGCACTGGAAGGCCATGACAGATCTGCATACAAAAATCTGTACATTCCATAAATCAGCTGCAGCTGAATTTTGGTCCACTGATGTGCTATTCAGTGTGGGACACCTCAGGTTTCACTGTGGATTAGAAGCTTATGTTTTCTCATACAAATTCACAATGGAGTCATGTAAGAAATTAATTTATTGACATAACTTTTGGAGAAATTAATGCTCAATGACACAAAGAGCAGGAACTGACAAAGTGGTATTTTGCCCTGCTTACCTCCAACAGGGATTTCTACATCAGCCCATCCTCTGTCACCCCTGAGGTAACTCTTGAGCACAATGAGCAGGACTATGGTTCTTATTTCAGCTTTTCCTCTGCTTTCTCTGCATTTTGAGACTAGTCTCAAGCATTTACTTCTTATATTAATAGTAATTTTATAGGTAAGTTATGGGGATTACATTCTTGGAAAGCAGCAAATGGAGCTATGATCCCAAACCTTCTCCAGCTCTTCAGGAAGAACTAGATTCATTGCTGATGTAGGTTAATCTTCACCCTAAAAAGTAAAAGGGGAAGAAAAGGAAAAACAATCAGTCACAGGCACTCTCAAAGTTGGCCAGATTTCAGCTTTCAAGAAACAGAGAAACTTTCTGAAATTTGTCAACTACATTAAAATAAACCCCTGATATAAGTTAAGACAGTATTTGAAAAGCACTTAACAGGATACTGATTCTTTGACAAAACTTATTATAAGATTGTGAACGCAGACTGTGATTACTTTCTTTTTCTTTTTTTTTAACACATAATTACAAAATGTTCTCAGTTAGGTGATAAGTCAATTAAATGTACCCCCTTCACTGCAGGATTCTGTGCATGCGGCATACATACAGCGAACAAAAAGGCAAGACCCACTGCACATTTTTCTTATGAGGCTGCCACTATCTAGTCCATCCTTGCTTTACACTCCCCAAAAGGATTAGTGCAGTGCTTAGTCCATCATCATCCACTGAATTCAGTCTTACTACCCTTAACCCTAACAGGAGTTCTGCTGTTGGTGTAAACACCAAATAGTACAGACAGCATATTTTAAGACTGTGGACAGTTTCCAAGAGATACCCACCTTTAGCTTGCCAAATGAGTCTGGCTGAAGATTAGATTTCCGTGGTAAGTGGGAAAATGAGGCATTTCCAGGCTCATTTCCTTCCTTCAGTACTTGTGAGAGAGAACCAGCTGTGCTCACTCACTGGAGGAGAAACATGGGAAAGGCTGTACCCAGCCTACACAAAAAGCAGGTAAGACTATACCACCCTACATTATTTAGGGAACAAGATGAGACTCCTGACATGAGGACTTGCCTGTGTCACTCCTAGGAGCCACCCCAACAAGGATGAAGAGTATGAGCATTAGAGCAGCAAACAAGCATGAGCCACAAACACTCGCTGGTTTTCAAGGGGAACTGCTAAACTTCAAATTTCAAAATAAAGGACTCCCAGAAACCCAGCTAAGGCCAAAAAGTGTATAACACGGCACGACCTGCTACATGATGGAAGCCACAGAAATTTGATGAATGATTGCTGCTGGGAATCCTACATTTGGACTACAGCATCTAGTGCAGATGGAAAAGCTGCAGTTAGAGCTGTAAGTACATGTGACAGATTTTTGCTTGCAGACGATCAAGGATGATGGAGGCAGTAACAGACCTCCTGTCCATCTGCACGAAGCACAAGAAACCTGGCTGAACATGGGTACCACTATTTGTGCCACAGAGCTGGGCCCAGGCTTGCCAAACACAGCCTTGTAATGTCAAGTGCTGACTAAGCCAAGAAACAGGAGCCACCATGACAAGGAACAGAAGAAACTGCTGCTCACCACAATGAGAAATTCCCACTCTCCATTTCCTCCAGAAAAGAAACCTTTCTGCTGAAAGGCTTCCTGTTTGGTCTCACAGCATGTGAAAAAAAGAGGGAAGAAAGCAAGCAGGGTGTTTCTGGCGAGATCAGAGCTGCGTTTGTCACGTTGCAGAGTGCTAGGCAGAGGTGTTCTGGTCACACATCACAACGGCTCTGCATGTTTCCTACATCCCTGATTCTGAAAGACACTTAAGCATCCGCATAACATTTGAAATATGTGTCTAATTACAAGACATGGTTTACATCTGAAAGTGGACTGTGTAAGACTAATTCTAACCCAAAACAATCCATTACACTTCCGGTATGATCATGTTATAAAGTCCAACCTCAAGGTTGGAAGACTATAGTTCTGAACATTTGGCCTAGGGTTTTTCTTCCTCCAGAAAATCCAGAAAAATGAACTGGTAAGGATTCAACATCAACAAAAATCCCCAAACTTATGGGCTGGCTTTATTGCTATCTTTCAGGACAAACTGTAGTGCAGACCTTCAGATAGAGAGGGTGGGTGATGGGGATGGAGGTGGGCAGGATAGGACATGGACAACACAACATGAACTCTCACATCCTCCCCATCTCTATTTCAGTGTGACTTAACCTCTCTTAATAGTCTTGAGTGTCTGTGCAACATTCTTAGCACTTGCTGAGTACCTGGTTGCAGGGTCTAAAGAACAAACCTAAAACCATGCGTTATGGTTCAATATATAGGTGCTTGGAATGGAATTCTGAAAACAATTGTGCTGTACACTGAAATATGGTACTTGATTATCTTCAGTGTTTTCACCCCATCCTGAACTGACAAAATGCTAAACAGACCCAATTAGTTCAATAAAAAAGACAACACTCGCTCTAGCAAAGTCATTCATTATCATATTTATTCTATGAAACAATGCTGAAAATATAAGATTAAAAAATGTTCCATGCATTTCATAAAATACAGAGAAAGACACTGTCATAAACAAAACAGAATAAGCAAGCCAAACACCCTCTGAAAATCCCAGGAGCTCCACTCCCCACACTGTATCATATGAATACAAAAAGCATATCCAGAGAAAGAGCAGTCTGAGGAAAGTGGCAGGTAATCTGTCAGTAACTAGGATGAGTACATGTCTTGGTCATCAGCACACAAGAGTTTTGCCATCACCTTTCTTACTACAAAACCAAACTGATTCAACTTGCTTTCCCTGCTACCAGTTCCTGGCATTGTTTTTGGCTGGGAAACCAGGACAGCGTAGCAGAATTCACATTAAGTTGCTGTCCAGAGAGGTACTAGGGCCCAAAATGTAGGTAGCTATAGAAAGGTATTAGGGCACAGTGGGTGAGAGGGAATGGCAGCTGGTCCCCTGCTGGAAGCAGGCTGCTGGGACATACCTTGACTGTCTTTCCAGGAGCACAGCAGGTGGAAAATGCACCCGCTGGAAGAAGGACGGGCAGAAGTGGTGCCCTAGGGTGACTTTATGATGCTTGTAGTCTGTTCTGTTTATGCTGGATATTAAGTTCTGCACCTTTAAGACTGGTTCTGAGAACAAAGGGCAGGAGAAGAAGTGCACAGTTGGTTTGCAGAATCTGCACTTGCTTCCCTGCGTTGTCTCTCACAGACTGTGTTGTCTGCAGCATGGACAGCAGGACAGAGCTCTCCTTTGCCTTTAGTCAGCTTCTTTAGCTAGCTGAGGCAGAGAAGTTCCCCACACTGTGGCATTTCTTTTTCTTGGAACTCACTGGCCCTGCTCTGGACTGAAAATCCAGAAAAGCACCAGGAGCTCACACCTGTAGCCCACCAGGGTCCAGGATGGAGCATTTTCTAATGCAGGAGGAGAAGAGACTGAGCGAGCCGAGCCACACCCCATGAAAAGGACTTTCTGAATTTGCCACCTCTTCAGAACAACAAGAGGTTTTATTGTTTAATATTATTAATTTTTTATACTTGTGAATAATTTGCTTGTTAAATAAACAGATTTTTTCCACTTTTCTCCAAGGAAATCTTTCCCCGAACCAGCTGGGGGAGGGGTCGCTTGAATCTGCTTTCTACAGGGACCTGTTTGGAAGTTTCCTCCCAAATTTGCCCTAAACCAGGACAAGCAGGAAATGTATCTAGTACCTCTTTAAGAATCCCAGTAACATGAAAGACATGCTGCATTAAAGATGGATGACAAGAGCAACACCTGCAAACAGGTTACAAATGACATTGCTATAAATCTTACTGAAACATTTTGATCCAGCTCCTTCTCCTCAACCTACAATACTGGCTTTGGCTTTAGCAAAACTCTTACAAGATCCTTCTCTTGGTTTTCTTTTACAGAACCTCCCACAGTCCCACAACAGTTAACAACCACATAACCACCAAACACAAAGCCAGCCTAATTCTGGGCTCTGGTATAAAAGCAGCCCCACTCTTGTGCTGGGAATGCCCTAAAGCTGCCATAGCTGTATTTGGGGAGGGCAGGGTAGCGAAAGGAAGAACAAGGCTCCACTCACACCAACACCTGCTGCTCCAAAAGCCCCACCCACAAAGCCTTAGGAACACCATAATCAAAGAATCTCATGTGGGGAGGAGCAAAGAGAAGAGAACAGACTGGGATCCTTTCCCTTGCACCTGGGGATGCATCCACTCTTCAGAACAGCATTCTTCCTCCTGCCAGCTCCCAAGCCACCTCTGCTGCAGTGCGGAAGGTTCTGCATCGGCCTCCTGAGAATGATGCACGAGGGGAAGATTGCTTTAGTTGAAAAAGTGGTTTTCATGTTGATCCTTAAAAACATAATGCTAGAAACTCCTATTTAAAAAAAAAAAATCAGTGAAGTGTTATTTAGCCTGTAGCACAAACTACTACAAAATTAGAAGTAAGATATAGAATTGCCCATGCTACACCTTAATTCTCTCCCTTTGCATATATCTCCCAGGAATTTGAGTTTATATCACATGGTCTTCTCACCTTCCAATTCCCAAAAGAAACCTACTCCATTCCCTGCACAAGCACAAAGGAGTCAGAAAGAAGACTCCATAGGAAATCCCAGGTCCAGCATTTCTCTCTTGAAGTGCTTGCAGCTAGAATAATGTTTTCTTGGTAAAGTTTTTAAAGTTCAATTATGTTTAATGTGCTTCATTTAGCTTGCATTAAAAAACCAGAAAATGCTGTAAGAAATTCAGGTCTTCACAGGTCTCCACAGGCTTTGGTGAAACACAGAGAGTCTTTTAAAATAATTGCCCAGCTTCCTCTATAGTGGAATTTCTGTGTTGTCCATGTAAACATTACACAGAGTCTTTGTACCACCCACTAAGCTCTTTGCTTCAATCAACTATTTCTGCCCAAAAGCACATCCTTATGTTTCTTCCTACACCACAGCCATCCTCCCACACCACAAAAGATGTAACAAAACAGGAATTAATCACAGGCTGGATACTTACAGGGATTGCTGCTGTTTGCCTCTGTCTTTGCAGCCTTGGCAAGTTTGGTTGAGTTCTGCTGTGCTTTGCCTTGCTCCTCTCCAGTTAGCAGGGCTTTTATTTCCGAGGGGATTTTCCCTTGGTCCATGGCCATGCACCACTGCTTGTACTGAAACATGCAAACACATTAGGCCTTAGCAAACTGCCAGGATCACATTAGCAGACAAAACAGGGCTGTAATCTTTACCTTCCGGTATATTCATTTAAGGTCTGAATGTACCGAGCTGAAGCCTCTTACGAAACTGCCGAGCCCTAATGAGCTGAGCACGTGGCCTCGGCCGCATACCTGGCCTCAGCAAAGCCTCTTTCAGGCAATAAACTGCTGCTCAGAGGCAGCACTAGACCGAATACTGTAATTATTAAACAACATGGAACACTCTGTGCAATTTCTGGCTGCTGGCATGCGAGAATACCGTTCCAGTTCATGGCCTATTAAAAACAAATATTTCACATGACTCTGGGGCTGATGGACTACTAAGAGGTCCTTTCCAATTGCGCAAGGCACAGTGGAAGCACGTGTGCCTTATTCCTACTTCCCTCATCTTCAATCCTTCACTGCCAAACCCTGAAGCACATAAAAAATCTGTGGACAGTTGGCTGGCTTTTCACCTGATCCTAAACCTGCTGACTTGTAGTGATTAGCCCTGTCCATTCAAACAAACCTAAAGTCAGGTCAATGCAGCGTCCTCAGCGCTGGTGACATTTCAATGACATCACTGTGTCTGTATTTCCAGATGAAACACTCTCTTTGGTTAATGCTGCTTATTTGGCCAAGACCCCCATCTTACACATCCTAGAACCACCTACACAGAGAGCATGCTGCAAGAATCCACCTCCTCAACAGAGAAGCAATGGCACTCTGTGGATATATGCTTGCCCTTTGATATTTCAACACCTCTTCCCACAATCTCCCTCTGTCAAAGGTTTTTCAAAATCAGACATTTCAAAGACAACAGACTCAAATGTAATGGCACTTCCTCTGCTTGCTTCCAGGTCGGAACCAGCAGATAACTTGTGACATGAGTTTGTATTCTACACACCAAAGCAGGCAAACAGCTGGATGCATCTGATGTTTTGATACCTCCTGGCCAGCCAAATGCCACTGTCAGTCACTGTAGTCCCGAGAACAAGTTTTCATGAGGACAGGTCCCAGATAATACCGAGGGTTAGGTTAAATGATGGTTCCTTACCATTTCAAGCTCTTCTCTGAGAGCACAGATGGCTCGCTCTCTGCTTGAAACCAGCTCCTCCAGGTACTGGTACCTCAGCTTCTTCCTGGCTCTGCACTCTCTTGCACTCTGACGACTTCTTTCAAGTTTGGCCTTCAAGTCTATTTTGGCTGGTTTACGACCTCGTTTGCCTGGTTTCTTTACCTTGCCTCCAACCACCTGGAAAGGAAGAGCACAGTAAAGATCCTGTTCTGCAAAGGTAATGCTGGAACCATGTGACAGTAACTATTAGGAGTCTCAAGTATAAAATCTTGCATATACTTTCTGGAGCAACAGAGGAAATAAGAATGCTGAGCTCTGAAGCTTTCAGGACTCTCTCCAGTGCCTCTATTTCTCTCTCATACTGGGGAGCCCAGAACTGAACACACTACTTCAAGCATTTATGAGGGTATCTGGTTATTGAGGAGGCATAATCAGCTTGTAGTGAAATTGCTTTCATATCACCAACAGCCCCTGCTCTAGCAGGTCTGGAAATACTATATTATAGAGATTAACACTTCAATTTAGAAAAAAAATATTTGTTTCTATCGATATAATGCAAAACTTTTTTGCTGCAGTCAGCAGTTTCAGCCAACTCTAAAATCAGAATTATTCACTAGTGACCTGAGCTTCCTTGGGCTAGATTTCTTTCAAAGGAATCTTGAGGAATTTTACTAAACAGGGAACTCAGTCACACCAAGTCCTATCTCTGTTGCCTCTGTTCCAGCAGTACATCACCACTCTGGCCACATTCACCTTCAAAACCTTACTGCACAGCCTGGTGAGTCTCCTCACACCTCCTCACACAACCTGTCAGTGCTGAACTCTCCCTGTTCCCAATGTAGATCCCCCTTGAAGAAATGTAATTCTCTAGTTTCTTGCCCTATGGAATGCAGGTTTTGCAATCACTTTTCCCTCTTCTTGGTAGCTCCTTTTTTACAGGTCTGAGAGCTCCTCCTGCTACAAATAAAATTTAAAAACATAAAAAAATAATAATAAACCAGTTTACTCTGTGTTTCGCCACTCAAATATTTATTCTTAACACAGGGGCATGGCACAAGAAAATCTTAAATATGGTCTGAAGATTAGTTCCCTGGTCATTGGGCAGTATCACCCAGTAAACATTACATCAGCCACACACCCCAGCTCCCTCTGAAGTGAGGATTTCTCTTTATTTGCATTCTGACCACACTGTTTGACTGGAGGGGGTGTGGAGAAATACACCTAACATACACACCTGCATACTAGAATTTCACTGCTGCCTTAGTATTTCACCATCCTGCACACAGACAGACTTTTTCTAATAGGCAGTGTTTAAAATATCAGAGTTCATAATTAAAAAAAAAAAAACACTTTTACTGTGAAAAGCTACAAAATATTTTTAACATTCAAAGAAGTCACTTGTTCTGCAAACTTAGCAAGCTGCAATAAAAACAATAACAGTGAATTGATGTGCCAGAATGAAGAGGGAAAAAAAGGATCATACAATTGAGCCTATTCTTTCTTTGGAAAGTGAGTCAACAATCACATGCCAACATAATCCTACCCTCTCTGTATTGTCCCTCCTGATTTATTCAGGAGTAGCTGCCTACCATAAGCAAATGAAAGAACAGAAAGTACTTAATGGACATCTATGATAATGAAACAAACACAATACATTCAGAAGAGCAAAGGAAAAAAAAATGAAGCTCTTTTACACTTGAACTGCTGAATACAGTTTAAATAATTCTTTACTTCATCAAGGTGCTCCCCTTAAGATTTTCTAGTTCAAAAAAATCTAATGCAGTTCAAAGTAAGATAAAACTAACCAGATGAGGCCAAGGCAGGGGGCAGGAGCTCTAAGGAAGGGAAAGTGACTGTCCCCTTTCAGGCAAGACAAGGTCTGTCCTCTCATGGAAACACTCTCCTGGCTGTGGATGGTGTGATCCACAGTCCCAGCTCAGCAGAAGGTAGAACTACACAGAATCTTTCCAGGTGGGGCTGTAGGCACTCACAATTTGCTCTCTAATATTACTTGCACTTGGAAGATTAATGGATATTACATTATACACACTACAGCCAAAGTACTTCAGTTCTCAAAGACTTCTAGCACCTTTTTCTGTGCTAATGTAAGGCAGTTCAAAGTAAATCTTTGAATTCAAGAGCTAGATAAGGTTTTGTAGAGACATACACTGCAGCTCTCTCAAAAAGCTCTGGCCACTCTGGGTTCTGACCCTCTAGAACTAGAGTGAGCTGCCACTCAAGGCTGGGGCCCCAGCACACGCCACACTGCTGTGTGAACAAAAAAGTACCTTGACTCCTAATCCTGCACGGAAGCATCGACAGCCATGCCCTCTCCCCAAAGCCTCAGGTGGGTGAATGGTTCCCACCACACCATTTCTCACAATCAGCAAGTTAAGGACTGCTTAGCACATGGCAAAAGCATCCTGGATCCACCATTATCCATAAATTGCCTTCCCTTTGGTCACTCCAGAGAGCTTTCTACAGGTAGGTGGGCCAATTGCTCTGCCTACAAGATATTTTACCAGTGCAGCAGCCCTGCACACAAGCTCCCTTAGGGCAGGAAAAAGGCTTGTGCCTCTTCAACCATTCAACCATGGTTACCTGCCAATGCTCCAACCACCAGGACTATGGAGATAATGAAAAGCTTCCTCCCCTTTTGACTCTAAGCACTAACACCCTAACAATCTGCCTTCACACCATCTCCAAAGACTCATACTGTCTTCATGGCTCCTGGAGTTCACCACACAATTACACACTACCCTGCAAAGGCAGCAATGGTAAGCAATTTAATCAAATCCTGCATCCTTGTCAGTTTTTCCTCACCAATATTTAGAAGCTCCTACTGTAGCCTTAAGCAACCCAGCTGGGGGAAAAAGGCCTGAGAAATCCTTTGCCCCCACACACCATTACCATATCTCCCTGGCTCGTAGTCCTGTTTGCCTGCTCAGCTGCTATGCTGATGTGACAGAAAGAAGACAAAGCAGAAGTGATAGTTGATGTTGAACATGGCAACAGACCAAGCAAACATTTTTTGTCCCTTTGTATTCCTCTGCAGTTTATAAAGAGATGCGTATTAGCATTCAGCAGTTGAGATTTGGGGGTTTTTAAGGGAGTCATAAGCAATCAAGACTCAGAACAACATTAATCATAAAAATTTTCATAGAAATATTAATAAAGGCATGCATTAGTTAGAGATCTGAACAAGCTCCCATTTCAGTTCACTCAGACTTCAGAAAATAGAAGAACATGACTCTTTTCTCAGGCACATGGTGTGATTCTTGGGGTGTCCTGCACAGGGCCGGAGTTGGACATGATGATCCCAATTGGTCCCTTCCAACTCAGCCTATTCTGTGACTCCACAATTTCCTTTTAATACCCTACTTAGATCATAACCTCATTCTTGCCTCCCATCAGTGCTCAGGCACAAAGTTATTTGACCTGGAATTGGAAATAGCTGCAATTACTTGACCTGTTAGAGAAAATTCCTCAGATTTCTGGATTTTTTTTTATTAGAAGCATGCAGCAGATCTCTCCAAAATCCTTGCCAGAATGCACAGCAGAGAGATCCTCCACAGGAAGGAGATGTACACATAATACAGCTACACTGTATCAGCTCCTCACTCACAACCCTGAGAAGCACATCTGCAAGTTTGAATCAATTTAGCAGATTAAAGCAACAGCACCCCAGGCACTGCTCAGCTCCACTGACCAGCAATGCTGATCACATTGACCAGGTCAGCATCTCCCAGAAGCTTTGAGTTCGTTTGCCAATAAACAAGCAGCTCCACCAAGCAGTACTTGAGATCCATCTCAGGCAGACTCTGCATTGCATTGGCAGCTGGAGATACAAGTTTGCAGAACTTAATGCAGCATGGAACTGGTGATCATCTACAGAATTTATATAAAACTATAAAATGATTAGTAAGCAATAAAACCTAAGGGCTGTGTTACAGTAGAGGGGGGAAGAATCTATTCCCACTTGCAAGCATTTTTACAAAATCAGAAAGCAAATGAAGCCAGTCACAAGTCTCCTAATAAAGATGAAGTTTTCTGATCTTCCAATTCAAAGTAGCAGTACAAAACCCAGCTAGAGAGCATGCTTGTTATTCCTCCATTTCATGACATTTTATATGCCCAACACAATTCTTTCACTTTCACTGGCAGACAAAATGCATCCGATAATGATCCAAAAATGCAAGATACTATTTAGTGAGCAAACACAATCTAAGTCTTAAGCAGATGTGTCAACAGAAATTAATCCTGAAACTCTCACCACACAAAGTGCTTCATGTCTTAAGAATGCCATGTTCAGCACAGAGGCATAAAGAATACCGTCAGTCTTTGCTGCAACATCTGTTTTAGAAAAGCATGAGCTAGGGATAAATGCCAAGTTTTCATAAAGCGTTATGCAGGCACCCAGATGGGTAAGTGCTACGGTTCAGGGCAGCAGTCACTCAGATGCCACCTTGCCATTACACAGGTGACAGCCCTGCTCTTCCCCAAGGAAGGACTTACAGCCTCACACGGGAATTATGTCCACCACTGTGCCCTACACATTCTCTCAGTTCACACTAACAGAAACCAGGCACTTTTCTAAACCTGTCTCTGTTAGAACTCGGGCTCAGGGATGGTCAGCTAACTCCACCATGTGTATCCTCCCAGCCCACTGTAACAATGAAATAAAACTGTTCGAGCTGCTTTAGAGGCTTTAATCTCCTCCATTTTAATCACTCCTTGCAAATATGAGCAGACGTGTCATCTGAGCAATGCTGAGCAAGAGCTTTTTAAAACATTTAATGATTTGAAATTGCTCCTATTAAACTATAACCAAGGTTTTACATTTCCAAGCAAGCAGTAATGAGAATGCTTTATGTTTGGACATTGTAATAATAAATGGATAGTGGGATGTTAGTTCTCATAAATGATGAATATATGTTACAAGGATGGAATAAGTTTTGCTAAGACCTGGTTTTATATATATGTATATATATGTAAGTTCTGTAATGTTGAAAGTTGATCTCCAGCCATGGGGAAGGTTGAAGCATGAAGGACTGCACACTCCAAGAGGTGGGAGGAAGGAGGAGCTGGGTCAGAGGAGTGACAGATGTATAAGTGTGGGGAGGGCTGGCTTACCAACAGCATAGGCAGGGTTGTCAGGGGTGTGGGTGGTGTGCCTCTGGCTGCAGCTAAGCACCCAGCACCCTCCCTTTTTCCTTATTCACTCCCTTGTTACGATTCAATAAAACTTTTAAAATTCTAGAACATGAGGCATCGTTTCTCACAGACATGATCCTGGGTGGAAGACTTCTCCAGCACATCGAGAACCTGCACACTCTGAAAAAGCCCTGAAGGATGAAAAGACAGCAGCCCACCTCCTTAGCAACTGAGGTCATCTCCACAGTAGCTGTGTCCCTGCTGTAGCATTCAGAGCATTACCTAGAGCTGACTCCAGGACTGCTGGGAGATCTCTCTCTCCCTGATCCCCAGCAGCCCCAGCATGAGCGTCAGAGGCTACAAGACAGCTCATGGCCAAACACCTCTCAAGCTCTGTATTTGAAACACAAGATTTCACACCTGGCTTGCTCCAACACTCCCTCCAAGGGACACCTGCATCCCCATAATTATGACTCAGGACCACAAAGGGCTGAGTATTTGATGTCTCACAGCCAGGCTGTGTGGAAAGCAAGCCAGCTCCTTGGGTGTAGCCCTCTGCTGAGAGCATTCCCCTGCTGGAACACCATGTGCTCCCTCCGAAAGGAAAGCTGCATGAACACCAGAGCAGGACCTCAACAGCTGCTGGATCCACAAATATAGTAATATAATATATTTTCTGTGCAAGACAAGAATATTTACAATAAAAGACAGCAATACCAACGTTTTTTGGTGGTGGTCTGGTTGTTTGCTTGTTTTTACTTTCACTGGAATAACAAAAGTGACACTACAAACTTTTGTTTCTCATTTCTAGCTGTAAACTGAAAAGTTAATTACCAAAGTAAGTCTTGTCAGTGTCCCCTATAAAAAACTCTGTAATTAATACAAAAGATTGCAGTTAGCCGTACAAAACTGTATTTTAATGTTGGCTTTATTAGCCAACATTAAAAGTTATCAAGTTCTTATCAAGTTATCAAGTTCTTACCCTAGTCCCTATTCTCTGCTTCTCAATGCAGATAACAAATGCATAATATGTTACATGGAGTCTTGTAAACTAACCAAGAAATTTCATCTATAAAGGCTGAAGCCACCTTAACAGAGCCTCTCCTTTTTCCTCTGTCCAAAGACTTCAGAGATGGACAACTGATGCTTTAACATGAATTAATTGCAAGTAACAGCTACATCACTGAATTCTTTCCCTTCTGCACCCAATAGCTCAAATCACAGCGACAAGCGAGGCCAGTACCTGAATAACCCCTAGGTTAAAAGCAGCTCTATAGAAGAAAAGGAGGTCATATTTTGGGTGGGGGTTCTTCGGGGTTTTTTGTTTGTTTGGGGTTTTGTTTGGTTGGTTTGTTTGTCTGTTGGGCTTTTTTGTGTGTGTGAATATTTTAAGAACATCCTTCTGAAACGAAACATGAAATTTTTCTAGATCTGATGTTAAGATATTCTACCTCTCCCTTTATTTCTTGCTGTTTCCTTCCAGTTTTGAGGAATGTGTTGACAAGAACCATTCTTCTAATGCCCTCTTAAACCAGACAAGGCTAAATTAAAGTGCACTATGAATTAGGGAAAACTTTGCAGCCTGCAGCTCAGTCCTAAATTCTTTGTGTCACACAGATGAAGGCAAACACTGAACTTGGCTGCAGGCAGTTATAGAATGGTCACTACACTACCAACACAATTTAGTTGATGGAGTTTTTGCAGGGAAAGTCCCTTCACAGGCCAAGCCCCTCAGCAAGGAGGAAAGCATGACTCAGTGGAATTTTTAGGAGGTTTCAAGGACATGCTGACTCCGGTGTAACCACAGTGGCTGTAAAATGAGGTATCAATAGTGCTTGCCTCATCCTGACACAGCAACCTGCAATGGGAAGAGCCCTCCTAAGGGAAATGGCATCTCTTGAACGGAGTCACCAAACCCTCAAAGTGACCTGCAGCTTCATGAGCGATAAAAATTGTACTTGGGAGTGAAGATAGCAAGAAGAATGTATATTCCACTCTGTTGTTTTTTCCTATTCAATTCAAAATCAATTAAAAAAAAAAAAAAAAAGACCAAAGATTTTAGTTTCTGACTGGGTAAATAGATTTATTTTATTTATTTATTTAAATGTGTCAAAAAATGTTTCAGGGGGAAAAAAAAGGCATACTATCCCAACCCCACATGACACAATGGTAGACCAAAAATTATTTTTAAATGAAAATGTGGAAGTTGGGTAATAGAAGGAGCCTAAGTCAGGCAGAAAAGAACACAAAAAGAAATAAAAATCAGATAATGCTCATGAACTATATATGCCTCCAGAACTAAATCTTCTGGATCTTCTAAGCTACTGCCCAAATTGCACAAACTTTTATACAGTTCCCAGACTTGTGAGACATCAGTGATGCAGATTTCTCCCAACCTCCTTCACAGCTTTCAGACAAGGCCTTAATAAAATAGTATACATGTTAAAATAGCAGATCACCATAAACCTTTCACAGCCTTACAATCCATTCTGAGGGTTGTGGACTGCCAAATTACTGATCGCTTCTAAATTTCTTTATTCCACAAGAAATCGTGTCAAGCATTTTTTTCCCCCCTTTGAATTAAAGCAGATCTTCATAGGCTGTGTAATTTTGTTCCAGTAAAACTCCAGTGGTGCCTCCTGGATAACCCGTAAGCAGCACTCCGGGGAGCTGAAACACGCAGCCTCAGCTGGGAGTCTGCGCTGCCCAGCGCTGCAGAGAGCAGGCACGGCCGCGATCCCTGCTGCAGGGGCACCCTACAAGCGGCAGGAAGATCCATTCCTGGGGCACAGGAAGATCCGTTCCTGGGGCACAAGAAGATCCGTTCCTGGGGCGCAGGAAGATCCGCTCCTGGGGCGCAGGAAGATCTATTTCTGGGGCACCTTCGCATGTTCGGCTCCACTCAGCTGGAAGCCCACACCTTCAGGGATGCCGCCGTGCTGCTCTCATGAGATTCCTCCAATGCTGGAAGAATCCAAGCTGCAGCACCCAGTGCAAGGCTGCAACCCACGCTGCTGCCCCCGTACCTCACCATTTGCGCTATTTACCGAACCAATGCAGGCTGCTGCTGGGAGCATGAGCCACGGCACCGCACCACTGCTGGCACCCAGCCTTTGGCCCATGCCTGGAGGTTTAAGGAAACGCCAGAAGCAGCAGCGAAGCGCTGCAAGCAAGAACTAAGGGGCCAAGCCTTCCTTCCTATCAGCTGCGGCAAGCAGAGCTCGTCAAGAGCAGATTTCAGAAGGCTCCCGGCACCAAGAGCCTCACGGGCTGCCCTCGGCTCCAGCTGCCGGGCGGGCCCCGCAGGCCCTTACCTTGCTGTCATCCATGTGTGCCGCCAGCCCCGATCCGCCTCGCCGCAACCCCTGCACGAGGAGCAGGCGGAGCCACTCGCCCACCCGCAGCCCCGGCAGACACCGGCGCTCATAGAACCTCAGGGCCGCCCGCGGCCGCCGCCATCGCCCGCCGCCATGTTTGTTTACAGATGAGGGGAGAGGCAGCGCCGGCAAAGCGGTGCACGCTGGGAAGTATAGTCTTGTTCGGCCCCACTGCCATTGGCCGCCTCCCTTACGGGGACGGAAAAAAACTACAACTCCCAGCAGGTCCAGCAGAGGAGCGGCGCGGCCATTGGTCCTCGCCTGGCCAACCGAGCGAACTACATTTCCCAGGAGGCTCCGGGCGCTCCCCCGCCTCGCCGCAACAACTGAATGTGTTGTTTTGTTGGGGTTTTTTTGCGTTTGTTTGTTTGTTTGTTTGTGTTTTCTCTAAAGCTCGCACCATTCCACGGCTGTTCTGCTGCAATCGCAATGGCTCCGGAAAGATGAGCAGGGGCTGGTGAGGCCAGGGCTGCCGGCTCCGACCCTAGCACGGGCTGTCTCAAGCTAGATGAAAAAAAACCCCAAACCAATAAAACAACAAATTTAAGTTTTCTGCTGTTTTTCGCCTTGCTTTGCCCTAAGAGTTCCTGAAGACAGAGCCGAATTTTCCTGGACACTACTGAGCTCCCCCAAGCCTGCAGAAGCAGTCCCTGTTGTTAAAAACCAGAGCAAGCTCCCGGTACTAAAGTGATTTCAGTATTTATAAGAAAAAGAATTATAAGAATTAAAGGAAAAAGAAAGGCCTAAGGCAAGGGGGCCCGTGGGCCGAGCAGGAGCGTTCCCGTTGAGGACGCTGCAACGCCGGCGCTGGGGCTCCCTCAGCAGCGGTGTAGCGATGTCCCCGATGTCCCGGGTGGAGCGGCACGGACTCAGTGGGTCAGAAGTCCCTTTTTATCCTGTTTTTTGTCCCTTTGGATTAGTTTCTTTTGGGATCCTTCATTTGCATGAAGGTTTAAGGCGCTTGATTGGCCCATTGCAGTTCCGTCCAGCTCGTTTCGCTTGGGGAGGTGGTGCACTTTGCTTAGGTGTATTACGGTACTGTTGAGTACCGTATTTCCTACAACCACCACCCTTTCAACCCCTTTCACAATACAACAACCAAACCAACAGCACGCGCTTAACGATCTAGCAACTATTTTACAACAGTTTCTACCCTCTTTTTAACCCGTAGTCCTCGGAGAATACCCAGTTCCCTCCCGTTTCCATGCGCGCACATGGCACAGGGCCCATGCGGAGGGCCTGAGGGACAGCGGGGCCATGGCCCTGTGTCGCTGCCTGCGGAGGAGGGCCGTGCTCGCTGCAAAGCCACAGCACCCCAGCGCACGATTCTCCTAAGCACGGCCCACGCTTCAAGCCGCCGGTGAAACCTGAAGCTTGGCGTGTTTCATGTTGCTGCATGTTTCTTTTTATGCACGCAGGAGTTTCCCATGACTTAATCTCTTTTACATGCAATAGTTAGGGCTGAAGGCTTTGTCATGGGATTTTCCCCCTGAATCACAGGCCTTCCTCTTGGAGGGATATGCTTGCTAGATGGCAGAGACAAAGCACTTTCTGCAGCTCTTTTTTTCCCTCCATAAGCTTATTTGCTTCTCAGCTGTCGAAGACAAGGCAGTTTGCATACTGCTTGACCCAAAAACAATGGATCAGTTCTGGCAACTCTCCCCTGAAATAATAGTAATAACAAAGCAGGGATGATCAATGTGTCAAACAAGAGGCATCAGCTAATAAAGTGTAAGGAATGGTTTGCTATGAGCTTGTCTGGTGTCATCCCACCCCCACCATTACCTTCAAATTCTTCCAGAAGGTGGTGAGATGCCTCCCAGTGCCTTTGGCACTATCCTCAGGCCATAAAGCCGGCTTTAAAAGCTAGCTGGGGGTTTCCCCGGTGAAGGGAAATATTGAGTGGCAAAGAGCCAACATAGCTCACTTAGGCAACTCTCTGTTGCAACATGAGTGGAGGAAGGAGATTAGACAGAGCCCTGGTGCTGATTCAGAAAGGCCAGAATCCTTTAAACCAGCAAATTAAAGTTATGGCTGCATCCTTTCTTCCCACTAGATTGCCCCACACTACCCATCCTGCTTTATATCACGTAAGAAGCAGAGCTCCCAGCTTCTGACCAGGAAAAAGCACAAGTTCCCTGCCTCAGCACTTCAGAGCTTCTGTGTGTTAGCAGGGGACAACTCAAACTATCCATTGCAGTCTGCTTTTCCACTCTGGCTCTGCTGTCCTCCTGGGTGAATTTGGACATGTGAGTTGAGTGGGAGTCTGTCAGAAAAAACAATTGTGCATGGAACGGGGTATTATTTATAGATATATATATATATATATGCGCATACAGACAGAGGATAAGATTATGACATTTTAAACTGATCTTAATTGTTTAAACATTTAAACCATAGTGATGTGCACCAAGGAAATCCTACCTTGTGTTACATTCAGTGTCATAAATCGTTTTGTGCAATAACTATTGGCAGGTCCCTGATGAAATTAGTAGTATTTGTTAAAAGAAGGGTTGTGCTGTTGAGATCCAGACAGACTTTGAGGAAGATAAATAAAGTGAGTTCAGCAATCAGGCAATAGCTTAAAATCATTGCTTATGTCAGTGTGACTAAAAAAAGAGATATAACTCACAGGGTGATTTTGCACCGTGTGCTCATATTTCAACACATCCCAACAGGGCGTTTATTCTCCCCAGGTCTGTAAATGTGTTCATTCAGGCAATTCAAAATCTGTTCCTCTGAAATCCTGCCTGAAATAAAAATAAATCTTGTAATCTTTTGGTAACAAGCATTTTGCTGAAACTGCTCCACTGTATATTCGTGGAGTCTTAAGAGATTCAGAGCCTTTGAGATGAGTTCATTTATGGATGTGCAGGCAAAGATAAAGCTAAGATATTCTCTTGTTTGTTTTCCAAATGCACTCAGATGTTAATTGCTTTAATAGAGATGCTAACTCATTTGCCATGGGGCAAAGATGGTGCAAGAACAGCCTGTCTTTCAGTCCCTTGGGGTTTGGGTTTTTTTTTTTGTGGAACTGATAGAGAAATTGCACTTTTCTGCATCCTTTAATATGATACCCAAGAAATGTTTCTGGAAATAGAAGAAATTCTGTCTTTCAATTTGTAGACTCTGTTCACACTGAGACAGAAGACACCTTTAACTTGTCATTTAAACCCACCAGTTAAAGCATTTGTCACCGAGGAGTGACCCAAAAAAAGTTTATTTACCTAATATTTTATATCTCATTGTTGTTTATATAACTGGAATAAAAGTATACCAGTTTGGTGTTGGTGTGTTGGTTTTTTCTTACATTAGAGAAATCAGCTATATATGCTAAAGAACTGGAAGACCTGGTAAACACATGAACAGCACCTGCTCACAAGTACAGTGATTGATCACCTCAATGGTAGGATTAAAAGAAAATTCTGTTTAAAACAAATGTTCTTTGAAAGTTGGTTTTTAAAACCTAATCAGTGTTTGAACAAAGCACAGCTCATTGGAAGCCTGATCTGCAACTACTTCCTATACACTGTATAATTAAATGTTGATAAGGGGGTTACTCTCATATTTGCTAAATTCTACTTTGTGGCAAGATGAGTGCCTTCTGTAGTTGCAAAGTCACATCTACAAGG